>NC_067246.2:26127827-26430857 GCF_019359855.2 Lolium perenne | reverse complement strand
TTTAACCACAGAGGCTGACGCCCCCGGTTGCCTTTGGCGTCATCCTCCACCTTTGACGTCAGGGCTTCGTTTAAAGCTACTTTGCTTAGCTCATACTTGTCTTCTAGCTCCTTAGAGAATCTTTGACCAGTCTTGCCGACGTGCTACAGTGCCGGTATCTTTCTTCCGGTATCTTTCTTCCGGTATCTCTCTTCCGGTATCTTTCTTCCGGTATCTTTCTTCCGGTATCTTTCTTCCGGTATCTTTCTTCCGGTATCTTTGATCCGGTATCTCAATTTCTCCTTTTGGCATATCTCCAGCTTAGATATCACCGGTTGCCTTTACTCCGGTATACCCCTCATGTTATACCGGATTGTTTCATCCAACACTGTTGAACTCAGCCATCATAATCCGGTCTACTCTTCAATCCGGTAGCTTACTCTTTTATCCGGTATCTTTGGTTAGAGACGACCATGTCCGGTATCAATATTAAACCGGTATCTTGATGGCTCATACCATCCGGTTTGGCATGCCTTTGGCATACCGGGGGTCATCCCCCCAACAGTAACTGAGACGAGGATGGTGAGCAACCTATACGTACATGGCATGCCATGAAGGAGGCGATGACTTCTCGCTTTGTGCCTACAAATTACTTGCGGAATATATATGATAAGTTGACACTATTGAGACAAGGTGTGAAGACTGTGGATGAATACTACATGGAGATGGAGATGCTAATGCAGCGTGGCCGTGTCCGTGAGTCTCTTGAGCTGACAATGCAGCGTTTTCTGAATGGTTTGAAGTATGATATCAAAGGCATTGTTCGTCACTACAGCTACACCAATATGAATCAATTGTTACATCATGCAAGAGAAGCTGAATCACAGTTGGCTGACGAAGCAAAGATCAAAGGACGAGCTACAGGAGCTGGGCGTTTCACACCCCGCGCGGCCCCATCTACGGTGCCGGCGCCTTTGACGCGCTCCGCCCCTTACTCTACTCCGCCTAGTAAGCCGGTCTCCAATGTGTCTAACACAAAGAAGTCCGAATCTGCTGCAAGTACGAGTGGCTCTAATGTGTCTACTGCACGTAACCGTGATATGGCTTGTCACACATGTGGTGGCAAAGGTCACTTCAAGAGGGATTGTCCTAACCGTAAAGTCATGATTATCAATGAGGACAATGAGTATGAGACTGGAGATGATGTTGATCCTAATGCTCCAGAAGATGATGACTATGACACTGATGGTGAAGATGCATATCCGTCTGATGCTCGCACCATTGTTGTGTCGCAGCGTGCTCTTAATGTGTTGCCTAGTGCATCTACTCAGCGCTGCAATTTGTTCCAAACAAAAGCTTTAGTTGGTCCTGACAAGGCTTGCAAGGTCATTATTGATGGCGGGAGTTGCCGCAATTTAGCAAGCAAGGAGTTGTGTACCAAGCTGAAGTTGAAGTATCTACCGCACCCGCATCCATACTATATTCAGTGGTTGAGCGACAATGGTGAGATGAAGGTAAACTACATGGTGCGTGTTGAATTTGCTATTGGACCGTATAAGGATTGCATTGATTTTGATGTGGTTCCTATGACGGTGTGTCACCTACTATTGGGTCGGCCTTGGCTCTATGACCGTTCTGTGCAACACAATGGCCGTGCCAATACATATCACTTGGAGTTCAAGGGCAAGAAAATCAACTTACAGCCTATGACACCACAGCAAATTGTCAATGAGTCTCGTCAGAAAGTTGAAGTGAACTTGGAAGATGCATCTTTAGATAGGCGAGAGAATTGTAATGTTGTGAGTGATATAACGAAAAGTGAGAGAGTGAATTCCTTAGTCTCATTAGCCACCAAAGAAGACATGAGAGAATTTAGTGAGGATCCTACGGCCATGCCTCTTGTGCTCTTGTACAGGGGTACGGTTTTGGTTTCTAACGACATGACCCCTCTTCCTCTCGGTGTTTCTAATGTTTTGCAGGAATTTGGCGACGTGTTTCCGGATGAGGTCCCCGCAGGACTTCCACCATTGCGAGGTATTGAGCATCAAATCGACTTGATTCCCGGAGCTTCGCTACCCAATCGGGCACCATATAGAACAAACCCCGAAGAAACGAAGGAGATACAGAAGCAAGTACAAGCGCTACTCGACAAAGGTTATATCCGCGTAAGCCTTAGTCCTTGTGCTGTTCCTGTTATTCTAGTTCCTAAGAAAGATGGTACATGGCGTATGTGCGTAGATTGTAGAGCTATAAACAATATCACTATTTGATATCGTCACCCTATTCCCCGTTTAGAGGATATGCTAGATGAATTGAGTGGTGCTGCTGTGTTCTCTAAAATTGATTTGCGTAGTGGTTATCATCAAATTAGGATGAAAGAAGGGGATGAGTGGAAAACTGCCTTTAAAACAAAATTTGGTTTATATGAGTGGTTAGTCATGCCTTTTGGTCTAACTAATGCACCTAGCACCTTCATGAGACTGATGAACCATGTTTTGCGTGAATTTATTGGCAAGTTTGTGGTTGTGTACTTTGATGACATATTAATCTACAGCCGCAATGAATCTGATCATACTATACATATTCGACATGTTTTGCAAGTGTTGCGTGATAATAAACTCTATGGTAATCTTGAGAAGTGCATGTTTTGCAAAGATAAGGTCATATTTCTGGGTTATGTTGTCTCTAACAATGGAGTAGAAGTAGATGTGTCTAAAATTGAAGCTATTCAAAATTGGCCTACTCCCATGAATGTGAGTCAAGTAAGAAGTTTTCATGGTCTAGCTGGGTTTTATAGAAGATTTGTGCCCAACTTTAGTACTATCGCTGCACCTTTGAATGACTTGACTAAAAAGGGTGTTATATTTGAGTGGGGTGCAGCCCAAGATCATGCTTTTGATGAACTTAAGAGATTGTTAACTTCTGCACCGTTGCTTGCACTTCCTAATTTCAATAAGCAATTTGAGATTGAATGTGATGCTAGTGGTATTGGAATTGGTGGTGTGTTGATGCAAGAGGGTCGCCCAATTGCATATTTTTCTGAGAAACTGTCTGGTGCTAAGTTGAACTATCCTATCTATGATAAAGAATTGTATGCCTTAATTAGAGTTCTTGAGGTTTGGCAACATTACTTGTGGCCAAAAGAATTTATCATACATTCTGATCATGAAGCTTTGAAATACCTGAAAGCTCAGTCTACTTTGCATAAGCATCTTGCTAAGTGGGTTGAGTTCATTGAGTCTTTTCCATACATTATTAAACATAAGAAGGGAAAAGATAATATTGTTGCTGATGCTCTATCTAGGAAGAATATGCTATTAACTCAACTTGATGTTAAAATTCCTGGATTAGAAGTGCTATGTGATTTATATGCTACTGATCATGATTTTGCTGAACCATATCGCTTATGTGCTCTTGGTAAAGCATGGGAAAAATATCACATACATGATGGGTTCTTGTTTAGAGCTAACAAACTATGTGTTCCAGAATCGTCTGTGCGTTTGCTCTTATTGCAGGAATCACATGCTGGAGGTTTGATGGGTCACTTTGGGCGTGAGAAGACGCTACTCATGCTAGCTGACCACTTTTATTGGCCAAAGATGAGGCGGGACGTGGACAGGTATGTCAAGAGGTGCATTACTTGCAACAAGTCCAAGTCCAAGCTGAAGCCTCACGGTTTGTATACTCCGTTACCGGCACCTACTACACCTTGGGAAGATATTAGTATGGATTTTGTGTTGGGTTTGCCGCGTACTAAAAGAGGCCATGATTCTATATTTGTGGTAGTGGACAGATTTTCTAAAATGTCACACTTTATTGCCTGCCACAAAAGCGACGATGCGTCGCATATTGCTAACCTGTTTTTCAGGGAGATTGTTCGACTACATGGAGTCCCGAAGACTATTGTTTCTGATCGTGACGTGAAGTTTATGAGCTACTTCTGGAAGACGCTGTGGGGAAAGCTGGGGACAAAGCTACTGTTCAGTACTACTTGTCATCCCCAAACTGATGGTCAAACTGAGGTGGTGAATCGAACTTTGTCACAACTGTTGAGATCCATGATCAAGAAGAACCTGAAGGAGTGGGAAGAGTGTTTGCCGCATGTGGAGTTTGCTTACAACAGGGTGGTACACTCTACCACGGAGCTGTGTCCTTTTGAGGTGGTGTATGGTTTAAAACCCATTACTCCACTTGACTTGTTGCCTTTGCCCATACATGAGAGAGTTAATATGGAGGCATCCAAGAGGGCAGATTTTGTGCGAAAGATCCATGTGAAGACTAAAGAGTTGATAGAGAAGAAAGGCAAGAGCAATGCTGCAAGGATGAACAAGAAGCGTAAGGAGATGTTGTTCAAGCCTGGTGATATGGTCTGGGTACATTTTCGCAAGGATAGGTTCCCGAAGCTGCGGAAGTCTAAGTTGAAGCCTCGTGGTGCTGGTCCTTACAAAGTGCTTGCCAAGATCAATGATAATGCATACTCGATAGATCTTCCAGTTGATGAGTTTGGTGTCAGTAATTCTTTCAATGTGGCTAATTTGACACCATATGACGGAGAAGACCTTGGAGCATCGGGGTCGACGCCTTTTGAAGGGGGGGGGGGGGGGAGATGATGAGGACATCCCTACCTCACTACTACCTCCATCATTACAAGTTGAAGATGAACCTGCTGTGAAGCTCAAGTCCAATGAAGTTCAGATTGGACCAATTACAAGGGCTCATGCGAAGCTACTTAAACAACAGGTGAACTTGTTTCTAAACGGTACTTTGATTGATGAGAACTTTATACTGCCCAAGTCCTATTACTTATGTATCATCAGGTATCAAGAAGAGACGAGCATCGCACGAGGAGGAGAGGAGCAGCTGGACATGAAGACGGATGTCAAGATGGCCGTGAAGCTGGACATGGAGCTGGACATGAAGATATCTCATGAACGCGCGAGGGAGGAGCGGGAGGCATGCGCGAGAGGAGAAGACGACGTCCAGGCCGGTCCAGAACCCGGTCAGACCGGCCACCAGACCGGGCCACCCGGTCCCTGGCCCGGTCGACCGGTCGGCAACCGGCCGCCAACCGGATGAGATTTATCGTACCGGGCAAAAACCGGAAAGTTGCGAAGTTTCCGGTTTCCGCCCGATTGACCGGACCACCGACCGGCCCGCCCGGTCCACCGCCCGGTCGACCAGATTCCAGACCGGATTCGTTCGAGTCTATCTCGACCAGATCTATTCTGGGTCGGTTTTCTTTGTATCTTTTTGACCAGAACTTGTCTGGGACGCCTATATAAGTGCCCAGGACGCCCCCTAGCTGTTTTAGACCACGTTTAAGATAAACCCTAGTTCTTAGTTGTTTGCTCTGCAAAACTATTGAATTCCCTACACCATATTGCTTGATATTGTGTAGATCCTGAAAAAGTCTTGTGTGATCTGCTGTTCCATTGGGAATTAGAAGGTTGCAACTTACCGCTTCGTGGTCGGCAGCTACGTGCGCAAGTGTGTGGAGTTGCGAATATCTTGCAGGGTTGAGAGCTGTTGCATTGGCGATAGGGACCAATCGAGAGATCTCGTTGCGTCATACAAGTTATCATCCACTACATCGTCGTGTTTCTCCGCTGCCATCACCCCATGATCATCATCACCACCGTGCTTACTGAGAAGATCGGGCCACCCCTTATCACTTGTCTAAACATGGCATGAAGATCTTGTTCACAAGATTCATAAAGATTGCTAGGGCATTGGTTAATCCAAAAGGTACTACTAGGTATTCATGATGTCCATACCTTGAGACAAAGGCTGTTTTTGGAACGTCTTCCTTCTTGATCTTTATCTGATGATAACCGGACCTTAGATCAATCTTGGAAAAGACTCCCGCGCCTCTAACTTGATCAAATAGATCTTGTATTCTAGGAAGTGGGTACTTTTTCTTGATAGTAACATTATTCAGATTCCTGTAGTCTCCACACATCCTTCTGCCTCCATCTCTTTTATCCACGAAGATCATAGGTGATCCCCATGGTGAGATACTCTCCTATATGAATCCTTTTTGTTCCAAGTCATCCAATTGCTCCTCAAGTTCTTTCAACTCCTTAGGCCCCATCTTGTATGGTGCTTTAGCAATCGGAGCGGTTCCTGGGATTAGGTCGATAGTAAATTCTATCTCCCTATCTGGTGGCATTCCAGGTAATTCCTTAGGAAAAACATCCTGGAATTCATTTACTACAGGTATATCCTCCAACTTCACTTCCTTCATGCTATTCAGCTGTAGCTCGAGTTCGATCTGTGTATGCTTGTCTCCTTGGTAGATCATTCTACTTCCATCGGGGCTTTTCAAAGACACAGTCTTGTTCACACAGTCGATCAATGCTCCATTAGCCTCTAACCAGTTCATACCAAGAATGACATCAATGTCCTTCATCGGTAAAATGAATAGGTCTGCGTCAAACGCGCATTTATTGATCATAATGACTTGTCCTTGTTTGGTATGGGTTACTACTATCGTTCCCCCCACGGAAAGTATGGTTATGGGTGTATCTAACTTAGTGCAACTAATCCCATGTTTGATGATGAATTGTTGAGAAATGAATGATGTAGTTGCACCAGTATCAAAAAGTACTTTGCCAGGATGAGTAAGTATCTGAAGCGTACCTATCATTGCCTGATCGGAGTTCACCACCTCCTCCAAGCTGGTGCAGTTCAACTTGCTGAAGGGTTTCTTGTTCTTCCAGTTCCCTCCGGTGTTTCCTCCTCGGCTTCCTCCTCCTCCTGACTGTCCTCCTCCATTTTTATTCGTAGGGAAATCCCTAAGCATGTGTCCTTCCTCCGGACAACCAAAGCAGATTATCCTTGGCCTCTTGCAATCCTTGGAAACGTGTCCTGGTTTCCCACAGCTTCGGCAAAATATCTGGTTTGTCGACTGGTATCCTTGGTTCCTTCTCTGGTTGTTGTTGTTGTTGTTGTTGTTGTTGTTGTACCTTGGCTTGAAACTCAAGCTAGTATTGGGCTTGTTGATGACAAACCTCTTAGGCTCAAATTTGGCCTTCTTTCTCTTTTCATCCTGCAGCTGCTTGAAATCATCTTCAAGAGTGATGGCTGCATCCACCAACTCTTGGAACTCGGTCTCTCTCATCATTCTGAGCTGTACCTTGAACTGGGGATTTAATCCCCGCATGAACCTCTTTTTCTTCTTGTCCTCGGTGTTGACCTCCTCAACAGCATACCGAGACAACTTCGAAAACTCCCTGACATAAGTCAGGATAGCCTTATCTTTCTGCTCGAGACTTTCAAATTCTCGACGCTTCAGCTCCACTATACTCTCAGGGACATTGGATTCCCCGAACTTCCTCTTGAACTCCTCCCAGGTGAATACCTTCTCAGCCGGATAAACGGCTACTATGTTATCCCACCATGATGTGGCGGGTCCACACAACAAGTGTGTTGCATATCTGACCTTCTCCAGGTCGTTGCAGCCAATGGTATTGAGCTTACACTCAGTGTCCATCAGCCAATCCTCCGCGTCCATTGGTTCAGGCGCGTATGCGAAGGATATTGGTTTTATGTTCTGGAAGTCTGACAGTGTGATTCCCTGATTGTCAGGCCTCTCCACCCTGTTTTGCTGAAGCAGCTCCTGGAAGAACTTATTCTGCTGCTCCATCGTCATACGTTGCCTTTCCTCCAACATTTGCATGTATTGGAGGAAATTCTGCTGCGTCATGGGTGGTGGTGGTGGTGGAAACTGGTTTCTGGCTGCCTCATCAGCCTCTTCCTTCTGCTTGGCCTCGCGCTTGATGCGCTGTGCTTCACTCTCCTCACCCGTCAATCCCGACATATTCCCCTAGTTCTGCAACACAAAGTGGTACTCATAGTTACTCCATGCGCAAGTTTTCTGAGCTCAACTTTGTGCACAGAACTAGTCACTCAATGGAAATCAAGAAGCAAATCCAAATCATACAAAACATATACCATGTATATACATACTTATGTGGTTTTATTACAATACTCAGTGATGATGTGAGTATGCAAACTCACTTATTGAAGTATATGTACAAATTTCTACAAATATTACACACTACAATACATGTGGTACTGTTGTATTGTAGTCTCGCCTCCCTTGGTGGTCTCTAGTCGTACTTCACTCCCGGTACATCCCAGGCTTCCATCCGGTTGAACGTGTCGTCCTCCTGACAGAATCTGGAACGTAGGGTCTTCCCGTTGGCTGGTAGTCGGAATCAGAGGATGATCCCAGGGAGAAATCTGTGTTCATGAACTGATTATTCAAAACATCATAATCCACCCATCGGGTGTACTCCCCTGTGACTCTGCCATAGGTATTTCCACCATCGGTATCTGACTCAATCAGTATAGGATACTCCTCACAGTCACCCCTATTATACTGATTGTTCTGGAACTGGGTTGTGGCGTCCTCATTCATCTTCGCATTATCTCTGACTGGATCGCCAGAGTTTCCTGTGTCTGACCCCCAACGCCAACCTGTTGAGTTCTCTATAGAAGTCTCGGATCGCTGATGGTTTCCGGATTCCTCTCCACCCTCATATCCTCCATGGGAACTACTAGGATAGTACCTAGGTGTAATGGGTGTGGTTTGTAGTTCGGGATGGTCGATACTAATGTAATCACCAGCCGAATAAACTGGTGTGTGAACCTCATTCTCCATTGGCTCTTTCCCCTTAGTCTCCTCCTTGGGCTCAGTGAACTCTTATAGCATTGTATCAATTGCCCCCGACAGATGTCGGTTCAATTGAAAGAACAATGACAGTAAGTTGCGGCTATTGTCCATGTACTTAGCGGCTTCTGCTGGTTTGCGTTTTGCAAATTTGAAGTGGTTAAGCATAGGATCATCATCCTCCTCCATATGAGGAATGTGTGAGAATTCGGAACCCATAAGCTCTTTCGTCTTATGTTCCCGAATATCAGTGATGGCTCTCATAATGGCTATGTGCTAGGCTGTTTGGACAGTTCTAGCCTCACCTGCTGGCATCACTATACTCATTCCTAGGGATTCTGGAAGTCTTAGTCCTACCCTACACTTCGCCAATACTGTACCGTCATAGTACATGTATTTCCTTACTTGGATCTGGGAATCGCACCCAAATTCAAGTAACATGGCACGAAGAATATCCGCGAGTCCTCCTTCATAGTCACTCAATGTTGACTCCATCACTTTCACGTTACGTCCCAAACGTGAACTTGCCATAGTTGGCTGTAGAATAGAAAGAATATAAGATTAGTAATAATGCATCATAATAGAGATAATAAAGAATTATCGCACTAAAAGATATGATTGTTTTATTCTCAAGTGAATATACACCATATTTTTAGAGAATTCTTACTAATCCTATTTGACTCCTAACGTTCTGTCCCATTTACTAGGTTCCAACCTAAGGTCAAAGCTTTTGCTCTGATACCAACTGTGGTGACCCTGCATACCACTG
This sequence comes from Lolium perenne, assembly GCF_019359855.2. Classification (NCBI taxonomy): domain Eukaryota; kingdom Viridiplantae; phylum Streptophyta; class Magnoliopsida; order Poales; family Poaceae; genus Lolium; species Lolium perenne. Next base: position 26,421,435 of record NC_067246.2, on the reverse strand, counting down.
CATGTTGTAGTATGCCAGTCGTTGATATAACATTCACGAAGTACCAATCCGCAAATATTACATCCCTCAGAGTAGTACAATAGAACATAGCAGGTCCATAACTCATTCATTTATTATTACAAGCATAATGTACATATCATCTCGGAGCTCCTCTTGGGTCCTAAGAGGGATACTCCTGGGTTCGAGGCGAACCCAACCTAACTTACAATACAGAAGTCTTACTAAGTTATACATTTATTTCCTCGAGCAGTTAAGTACTAAGAGTTCGTACTGCTCGGATACTACTACCACTTGGTTGGTCTAAACTTTCTCTACTCCGGAACCCTCCCCGGTTCCGTAGACTATAAGGTAGTCTACACCTTCAACACCTCCAGAGAGGTCTGGTTCTTCATAGCCGATGACTTCGGCTCCATCAGGGTCGTCGTTGTCCTCCTCCAGTCAGTTCAGACAATCTAAGCAGGGGATTTAAGAGTGGTATGAGTACGAGCGTACTCAACAAGTTCATTATAGAAAAGAGGTGTTTAATGCACTAGCTACGATATCAGACCAGAAAGTCTAATACCAATGCAGGTTTTGATAAACATTTCTTCAAGAGGTTGCTTTTATTCAGAAGAACTATGTCTGTCAGCCTTCACCGGTTTACTAGAACCTCATGGAGCTCCTTTCTGGCAGCGTTCGCAGTTCCAAATCCCGGAACAAGGAGTGACAGGTCACGATTCATTACACTCTGCAGAGGTGTGTTGCTTTACCCATAAGAGATCTTAACCTTGGTGCCAACCGAGTCATGTTCTTGTCCACACTTCCTTTGGTGTGAGGCCCGGTATAAGGTCATAGCCAATCATATTCCTCCGCTACCTCGCACACCCACCCTTTGTTGCATACCCCGACCCTGGGTCCTCGCCGGTCCCGTTATACCAATTAAGGATGGACCCCGGCCACGACAACAGTTCTGGGCTCATACCATAAACTCCTTCGCCGGTAGCTGCAACCCATCATAGACCGCAATAACCGTGGGGAACTTTAGGCTTCCCCAGCCTACCGCTTCCTCCTCGGGCGACAAGTGTCTACGGGCAATTTCGTGGGGAACTTTTGGCTTCCCCAGCCTACCGCTTACCCCCGACAGAGTACAAGTTTCTACGGTAAAGCGCGTCCGTTGATGTACAAGAGGTGGAAATACGATTGACTATTCCGTCCCACTCCAGATCTTATGGTTAACACGGGTATTACGGCACAAGAATCACTGGACGACATTTGTTGTTTCATCCTAGATGGATATAAACCCTTGCAATGGAACCTCCACCATATCAACACAATCCATGGTTCCATTGCCCACCACATAGTCATATTCATAGTTATGAAAATAGTGGTTTTGCTTTTTTATGCAATAGTGGTAAACATAGTACTTTGCAAGTAATTTGGTAAAAATACTCAAATGACATGAGCAAGTGATGAACTTGCCTGAACACTGCAAAGTGTTGCAGTTGGATGGTGTGGACTGACCCTTGTCCTCTGTTGCTGAAAAAATAGCATCATTGTCCAATAAGGGCAATGGTTAAAGAAGCATTTATGCATGATTCCAGTTTTAGGGTTTGTTCCCCCCTTCCGATGTCTTTATCATTTCATGTGAGAGGTTAATACTAAGAATGATTTAGGGATACTCGATTTAGGGTAAAATACAACCTTGAAATGTTGTCAAGGTGTTTTTTAAGTCCAAAAGAATTTATGGACTTATTTTCATTATTGGCAATATAAGGTGTGATTTAAATGATTATTTAAATCATCAAATTTGAACTTATTCTTGTTTCTCTTCAAAAAAAATTGTTTCATATTTTATTATGATAGAGCATTTTATACTGAGTGATTTTCATATTTTTAATTATCTTGTAGAGCTATTTAACATTTACTATGCATTTTCAAAGTCTCAGTATTTTAAAGTAATTGTGAAATGTCACAATTGCCCCTGGGCCCACATGTCAGTGTGGCCCAGTGGTTAACCCTAACCCGAGCCACACTTGGGCTCGGTCGGACGCACCGCCCCTTTCTCCTTCACTCGCTCGCGAACCCTAGCCCTCGCTTTCGCGACGCCCGTGTCGCCGCCGCCTTCGCCGAATTCTTCTGGCCAACTCCGGCCGTCGCCGCCTGCGAGATGGAGCGCATCTGAACCGCCGTTCGATGGTGCTTCAGATCCTCCGCTTCGATTTGCGTTTCGCCGCCTCCTCGACTCGTCCCCTTCGCCTCTAGTCGCCCGGCGTGGAGTGTCGTGGCGATCTCGTCGCCGCTGATGCTCCAGATGCCGTGGCGCCGCCGTGCCCGGCCGTGGTGGTGCTGGTGCTGCGGCGCCGCCGTGGCTTGGCCTGGCCTGGCGCTGCCGCGCCCTCGGCGTGTGCCGCCGTGGCCGCCATTGCCGCGCTCATCGCCTCACGCCACCTGTAAGTGCCCCGTCGTCTCCTTCTCTCCCTCTCTACTCTACTCCCTTCTCTCCTCCTCCTCTGCGTCTTGCTCAGTCACTGGCCTGCATCTCCATGTAGAGATGCTTGCCGTGCCGATGCGCTACTGCTGTGCCTTGCTAGCCTGCGCATGTGCTGTTGTGCTGTGTTGCTATGCTGCTGTGTATCTGCTGGCCTTGCTACTGCCATGGTTACTACTGCTGTGCTGCCCTGCCATGCTATACATGATTCTGTGCAAGGTTCCTGAGCTATGTGCTTGCTTATGCTTGCATTTCTTGCTTGAATCCTTCCCTGTGCCTCTGTTCTTGTTACTATTCTTGCTAGTCACTCAGGTGTATTCAATTATACTGCCCTGGCTTGATGACTGTGTATACTTCTTGCAAATTTGCAAGTGCCAGTGCACTGATGTGCTATATCTTGTGCTTAATTTCATGAGCATGCTTAATTGGGCATTATTTGTTGGCTTAATAGTACTATCCAGTTATGACTGTTGTGTGCTTTATTTGTGTATCTTGATCCAGTGGTTCATCATGCCTTTGATGTGCTTCTGGATACAATTATAAAGTCATTATTTCTGTATTTGTTTATTCAGTTATGACTTGGGTGTAATTCTTCAGTACCTGGCTAACTACTGATGCTCTGCTTGGTTATAGCAACCTGTAACAAGTGCTAGCAAGCCTGTGATGATCACATGATCATCAGTTGCTTGATGATTAACCGTTGTGCTTCTATCTGTGACTATCTGGTGCTCACTCTTTGCTGTGTGTGCATCACGCAGGCTTGGCCTGTGTGTGATGGTGCTTGCTCAAGCATCAGTTGATGCTTTCAATGATCCATTGGATCATCTACAAGACTCTGGTGCATCAATTGCTTGTGTATTTCATTTATCTGTTTATTTTGCTTCGTTAAATTGATAAATGATGTGAACTGTGATTCAGTGATGATCATTTCAATGAATTAGTTAGGGCTAGCTGGATGCCAACCACTGGTTGGTACCCTAGCCCACTATTGAACCCTACTGGGTGATGATGTGGTGGCTTAAAGTGTTGGCTGTGGGTTGAGGTGGCCCTGGCAGCTCTGTGATGCTGTCATGGGTAGCTCCCCCTCTCTATGGCTTGCTGTGGTGTAACATCCCAAGTTTTCAATAAAAGAAGAAAGAGAGAGAGTTCCAAAAATCCAAAAATTAGAGCCAACAAAAACTTTTTCTCATCATATAGGACTATGCATGTAGCTCACCTTGAGTGTGCTTTTGCCATGATGCTTGCTTATGTGTTTACCCTTACTCAAAAACCCTAACCATGATCACTTGATCATCCCAAGACAAAGAAAAAGAAAATAGAAAATAAAATATAAAAATCAACTCAACACACACATATGGCCTATGCCATTTTTGCAAATCCTTAACCTAGACCATTTTGGTTTGCACCATTGGTTGTAAATGGATACTAAACACTTATTAACACTTTTGGAAACAAACAAACTCAATTCAAATCAAATTTGAATCAAATTTGAGCTCACATGTGATTATGGTCACTTGTGACAATTTCAGCATGATACCCACTTTGAGCCCCTGGTTTTTAAGATTTCTCTTCTACACTTTGCCAACTCTTTGCACCTCATCCAAGACACCATCAAGGAGAACAAATTTGCCCAAAACCCTCACCCCAAACTCGGTCTCAAATTCAAAATAGAAGCAAGCCAAGGGGAGACATTGAAACAAATTCAAGATCATATGCAAAATGAGATTTTGCAATTCAACTCCATTTTGACCACCACCACCACCATTCTACTCCAATTAATATATGATTACAACCCACCAAAAAGATTTGCAAAATTCAAAAATAGGTTTCTTGCGGGCATTTCAACAAACACTTGTTGGGCAGAGTATCTAATGTTGCCCATGCTGGAAAATGGAGAAGACCTGGTCCAACCTTGGCCCTCCTCTGCACCTCTGGAGCTTCCTCTCACCTCACTGCACCCTCTCCCTCACCTGCCCAGCACTGGAGAAGCTCAACTTGACCAGGACATGCCATGCCGTGGCATGTCATGCCACCCTCACGCCCTCACCCTCTCTGGTCACCTCTGTCCTGCTCCACCTTGTCTACCACCTTCCTCTCACTCCCTTGACCATGACCAGCCACTGCCTCGATGAAATTTTTTACCGCAACGGATAGAAACCATCGTGCCCAGACGCACCCAGACATGCCCATGCACGCGCCAGAGCGCCCATGGCAAGCATCCTGGCGCGCCCAGAGCGTGACGACCCCCGTGCCCTCGCATCACCTCCGCCTTCACTCTCTGCGCCAATCGACGCAGCACATCACCCTGCACCGCCTGGACATGGCCACTGGCCCGCGGGAACGCCACAGGTGACGACCGCGTCGACGACCGTCCGCCACGGCCTGCAAGCTCTCGTCAACCTCACCATCGCTTCCGAGCCTCGTCTTCACCGCCATCACGCACGTCAGCCTCGCCAGGACACCACCAATCGTACGCACCCATCACTTGCCTCTTCGCCGCCCTGGAACGACAACGATGATGGTGACCCTAGCCGAGCGCCACGGCCACCTCCCGCCGCTATAAAAGGAGGACTCCTCCTCCCAAATTGAGCGCACCCTCAGCTTCCCCTCATCTCACAGCCTCTCCTCGCCACCTTGCCTCGCTCGATTAGCCACCGGCGGCCACCAATTGCTAGATCGCCGCCGCTCACCGTAGCCGAAGCTCGCCGGAGAAGGAGGCCGCCCCAGACGACGCAACTGCTTCCAGGCGCTTCCTCATCTACTACAACGTCGCGGCGCAACCCTCCGACGATCGCCGGAGCTCCGACGACCTCTCCGACCCCTACCTCCGCCTCCCGTAAGTCTCCCTCTCGCCGGAGAAGACGACCACTCTCAGCCGACGATCGCCTCTCTAATCGCACGGCCCTTATTTCCCCGTACCGTTTCGCTGGCCAAACCCCAATGACAGGTGGATCCCACCTTGTCAGCTGGCCTGCTGCGAAGCTGGGCCGGCCCGTTTCTTTCTCTCTCTGCACAGCCCATTAATCCTCCCGCCAGCCCACGTTTCAAATTCAAAATTTCAGATTAGAGAAATATGCAACCTGATGTCAACTTTAAAATTTTAATAAGGACAAATCTACTCGGCCAAATTTTTACAAATTTTATATATTTGGAAAGCTTAGAATTTTATCTACAGAATGCCACTGGATTGAACCCTAGATCTGTTCTAGAATTAAAGTAGAAAAATAAACAAGACAGAGACTTTTATGACTTAGAATAATTATTAAAAATCAACCAAAAATGCTTTTACGTTAATTCCAACTCCTATAAATCACATTTCACTTGTACAAATTGTTTCTGCAAAAATATGCCATGCTTACTTTGAATGATCATGGCCTAGTTTAATTAAAGGATTATATGGCTATTTCTAGTCAAAGATATTGTCCAAAACTATTAATAAATCTTATGGGAGTTTTTCTCTCATTTAAATCTTGTCACAAACCTTTCAAAATGAGGTAGAGACTCCGGTCATTTAGGTCTCATATGAATTGTTTGTTGATATTAAATCTTACCATGTTAGGATTAAATTGTATGAGGTGCTTCACCTCATTTAAATCATTTTCTTAAATGATAAGTATGAAGAGGTTGACTTTGGTCAACCTAGGTCATATATTATTCATGAGAGAAATTAAATCTTAATAAGATAATGAGAGGAAATTATTTCTCTAAATTATTAAAAGTAACACCTAAGTTAGTATGAGAGGAAATTATATTTCTTAAATAAGAAAACACATCCACCAACTTAATAGTAATGTGTGATGCTAGTTTAAGTTGTGTGAATCATGAGTGTGCCTAGTTTAGTACATAAGTTTGGTATGATAATGGTGTACCCCGTATTCGTATTTTAGATGCTAGTACCGAGGAGTACCAAGAGGAGGAGGAGGTCTACTTCCAAGGAGAAGAAGACCACTTTGACCAATTCCCCAACCAAGGCAAGATAATACTCTTGCAAAGTGCAAGCTCACCATGAGCAAGGCATTACCCCATTTACTTATGCTTATGATCCTATCTCCCAGTTTTACTTTCCAAGTTTTACTTACCTTGATTTTATCAAAGTACTTTTTGATTCATGATTCACTTGGTTAGTATTGGATTAGTACAAGAGTATCAAAGTTAGCCTAGAAGCAAGGCAAGTACTTAGCACCCCTCATACCTAGATGCTAGTGCTAAATTAAAAATAACTACTCTAGATGGGAACATGTGTTTGTGAAATGATGATGTTGAAAACCTTGGAATGATGAGTCATTTCCATTGAAAGATTTTGAAGGTGAATATGACATGAATTTAACTTGGTGAAATGGCTAAAAACTGATGATTGAGTTGGATGCGATACCATTCCAATTTTTGAGTACCCCCACAATACCTGATTATGGGTAAGGCTTAGCTAGAAATTTATATGTCTTAGTATGGGTTCCCTCTTGATACGTCTCCGACGTATCGATAATTTCTTATGTTCCATGCTTGTTTTATGACAATACCTACATGTTTTGTTCACACTTTATGTCATTATTATGCATTTTCCGGAACTAACCTATTGATGAGATGCCAAAGGGCTAGTTGCTGTTTTCTGCTGTTTTTGGTTTCAGAAATCCTAGTAAGAAAATATTCTCGGAATCGGACGAAATCAACGCCCAGCATCTTAGAATTCCACGAAGCTTCCAGAACACCCGAGAGCCACCAGAGGAGGGCCCTGTGGGCCCCACACATGTAGGCGGCGCGGCCAAGGGGTGGCCCGCGCCCCCCTATTGTGTCGCCGCCTCGTCAGCCCTCCGACTCCGCCTCTTCGCCTATTTAAAGGTCCCTGACCTAAAACTTCGATACGAATAAGCCACGGTACGAGAAACCTTCCAGAGCCGCCGCCATCGCGAAGCCAAGATCTGGGGTACAGGAGTCTCTATTCCGGCACGCCGCCGGGACGGGGAAGTGCCCCCGGAAGGCATCTCCATCGACACCACCGCCGTCTTCATCACCGCTGCTGTCTCCCATGAGGAGGGAGTAGTTCTCCATCGAGGCTAAGGGCTGTACCGGTAGCTATGTGGTTAATCTCTCTCATATGTACTTCAATACAATGATCTCATGAGCTGCCTTACATGATTGAGATTCATATGAGTTTTGTATCACTATTCATCTATGTGCTACTCTAGTGATGTTATTAAAGTACTCTATTCCTCCTCCATGATGTAATGGTGACAGTGTGTGCATCATGTAGTACTTGGCGTAGTTTATGATTATGATCTCTTGTAGATTATGAAGTTAATTATTACTATGATGGTATTAATGTGATTTATTCCTCCTTTCATAGTATGATGGTGACAGTGTGCATGCTATGTTAGAACTTGGTATAATTGTGTTGATCTATCATGCACTCTAAGGTTATTTAAATATGAATATCGAATATTGTGGAGCTTGTTAACTCCGGCATTGAGGTGCTCTTGTAGCCCTACACAATTAGTGGTGTTCATCATCCAACAAGAGAGTGTAGACTGGTTTTATTATGTGATCAATGTTGAGAGTGTCCACTAGTGAAAGTATGATCCCTAGGCCTTGTTTCCAAATACTGCAATCATCGCTTGTTTACTGTTTTACTGCATCTCTACTTCCTGCAATATCTCCCACATCAACTGTACGCCAGCAAGCACTTTTCTGGCACCGTTACTACTGCTCATATTCATTCACACCACCTGTATTTCACTATCTCTTCACCGAACTAGTGCACCTATACATCTGACAAGTGTATTAGGTGTGTTGGGGACACAAGAGACTTCTTGTATTGTGGTTGCAGGGTTGCTTGAGAGGGATATCATTGACCTCTTCCTCCCTGAGTTCGATAAACCTTGGGTGATCCACTTAAGGGAAACTTGCTGCTGTTCTACAAACCTCTGCTCTTGGAGGCCCAACACTGTCTACAGGAAAAGAAGCGTGAGTAGACATCACCTCTGAACAAGCGTCATAGAGGTTATGCCGAGGCTGCCTCCGTTGAAAGTGAAATGACGTGAATTGAGGTGAATTGTACGGCCAAGCCCCGTGCAGTTCCCGGGATAACAGTTGGTTATCACCGGGAGGCCAAGCTCATGGGGAGAGGTGCCTATACTAGGATGTGTAAGTGAAACATTAACGGTTGATGATCCGCGTACTGAGTTACGATTATTCGGGGTTTATCTCTGACGGATGTAATCAAATGTTGTGGCACAAGTGTGCAACCTCTGCAGAGTGTAAACCTATTCGAATAGCCGCGTCCGCGGTTATGGACAGTTGGAAAGGCCATACTGTTTCCGTCATCAGAATTTATATCTTTGTGACTGGTGAATTTGAACTTGAACGATGAATTTGAATTTGAATCACAACAGAGTTGTGGGAATGACACTAATGTTCCCACTTGAGTTAGTTAGCACATGAGGAGTTGTTTACAAAAATGTTTCTAAACCAAAATTGGCTTTATGCAAATAACCTTAGAGCTTAGAACTTTCTCAATAGCAATGTTAGTACTTACATTAGTATTAGTTTGCGAGTACTTGAAAGTAATCACGGCTTTGTCCCTGGCTATTCAAATGGCCAGAATATGAAGCCGAGCAGCAGTACGAGGATGACGACCAGCAGGACGTCTACCACAACTAGGAGCTTCTAACGTCAAGCGTTGGCCTGTGGACTAGAGAGTCCATTTATCTTTACGCTTCCGCTATGAACTGGTGTTTGTTCGTTGATCAATAGATCAACTATTCATGTAATATGGATCATGTGATTCCAATTTGTAAGACATTATGGTTTGTAATGAATGATGACTGTGATACCTAACTATTATGCCTCGCAACAACAATATTCCTGGGTTTGCGATCTATGACATAATAGGCATTCGGACTTAAAAATCCGGGTGTTGACAAGTTGGTATCAGAGCCATTGTTTGACCTTAGGAGACCCTAGTTAGAAATGGACGTTCCAAAAATTTAGTTTCAAAAACAAATGAAGTGAGTAATTCTGAAAAACTAAGTCTTTGTCTCCTCTTTGAGTTCTTTGGGAAAATAAGAAGTCATGCTCTTCCTTAGAAATGTACCTAAAATTTTGCCACACTTGTTCACTTCTCTAACTTAATCCTTCACTTCACTTTCAGATGGAGCCCGTGAACAAGAAATTTTACCAGCTTGGGAATGGGGGAAGCTTGATCTTCGAGCATGACCTCAACGCCCTGTCGGATCACCTTGGCCGCCCTCACCCGGAGATCCACGGAGCCGAGATCGCTGACCACCCAGGAGGAGAGCTGCAGTGGATCATCACCGCTGACTTGAGGGGCAAGATGGAGTCTCCCACTTCTGAGAGGATCCTCTTCTCCTTCATGGAAAGCAACTGGCTGGACGGACTCGCCCGCGCTCTGCAGGAAGGACTTGCGCGCTTGTGCGGGATGAGCGGGGAGGCACTCAAGGACCCTCGCTTTTCTCACCTCGCAAGGCGTAACTCCGCTGGAGAGCCCATGGACATGCAGCCCCACCCGGAGCTGAAGCACCATGTGGAGCATCTCGACTTCATCCTGTACCACACTCAGCAGGATCTGGACAACGCCCGCGCGTACGCCAACCAGACTCACCTTGCACTGGCAAATCATGCCGATGCAATGAAGATGCTTTCCAAGGACCGCAAGTCACTCCGCCTACAACGTGCCAAGAAGGACGCTACTATCACGCGCCTCCGCGCCAAGATAGCATCCTTGGAGGCCACTGTCAAGGCCCAAGAGGAGCAGATGAAGAAGATGGAGGAAGATGGAGAAGACATTCCGGGAGGAGGAGCCTTCCTGAGTGACGACGACGACTTCGAGGAGGATGAGAACACCGAGGAGGAAGACTATGATTTCCTGGATGCTGGAGAGGATGACCACGTCCCCATAGATGTAGATGGGGAGTAGTTCACTTGTTCACTATCGTAGGTGTGAGTTGTATCCCTCCCCATGTATCGTAGCCGGAGAAGAAGGGTTCTTAAAACCCTTAGTGTGTTATCTTGTAATGTGTGTGGTTTGTTATGAACGAATGTATGTTTGTGTTATCATGAAAAGACTTAAAGTTTTAAACTTTGTACTTAAACACAAAACAAGCCATAGAGATTTCCCTCTTATCTCATGATCTATCTCAATGCTCAGATGGCCCCTCCAACTCGCAACGCGAATCAAGATGCCATGATGCAGATGTTGCAAGTTATGCTGGAAGATAGAGAAGCAGAAAGAGCTGAAAGGCAAGCCAACATTGCAGCACTTCAACAGCTTGCCAACAACAATCAAGGCCATCATGATCACCCAGGATCAAAGCTCAGGAACTTCTAGAACACAAACCCGCCAGTTTTCAGCAAGACTAAGGAACCCCTGGATGCAGATGATTGGCTCCAAACTATGGAGAACAATCTAGAAGTAGCTGGAGTTGAAGAAAATGAGAAAGTGTTGTTTGCCACGCACTACTTAGCAGGACCAGCAAGAGCTTGGTGGACAAGCACACGTGCCATGAATGCGGGACAGTTCATGACTTGGGCAGATTTCAAGCTCAAGTTCAGCAAGTACCACGTGCCCCCGGGTCTGATAAAGAAGATGAGAGATGAATTCCGTGAACTGAAGCAAGGCCAGATGTCCGTGGTGGAATACCGCGACAAGTTTCTAACTCTGTCAAGGTACGCCCCGGATGAGACTGATACTACTGAGAAGAGGAAGGAAAGGTTCCTGAACGGCCTGCATGATGAGATGCAGACTATGTTGGTGAATATCCCCTTCGCCGACCTCGAAGCCCTTGTTGACTCCGCCATCCAAATGGAAGGCAAACTGCATCAAGCCAGCGAGAACTGCAAGCGCCGCATGATGAACCAGAGTGGGCCTAGCAATGCCCCAAGGTATCGCCCCAACTCAAGCGGAGGCTTCGCCTCCAGGAACAACAAGCCCAATGCACAGATGTCACGTCCGGGTTATCAGAACTGGAGTGGAGGAAACCCCAGGCCAGGAGGCCACCACAACAACAACATCAACCACAATAACAACAACAACAACAACAACAACAACAACAACAACAACAACAACAACAACAACAACAACAACAACAATAACACCAACACCGCTCCAAGGACAGGGAGCAACGCCATCCCTGTCGCAACCAAGGACAAGGCCACAATCACCTGCTATGAATGTTGAGTTGTGGGACACTACTCCAATGAGTGCCCCAAAAGGCTAGCCAAGATCGCCGGCAACACCACTGCACCTGCTCAGCAGCAGCGCCGTGTCTCCACCGGCAAGAAGTTCGCCCCCAACAACCCGAACAACCGTGGAGGTCGCCTCTTCCACATGAACGCCGAGGAAGCCCAGGAAGCACCAGACGTGGTGCTGGGTATGTTCTCTATTAACTCAATACCAGCAAGAGTGTTGTTTGATTCCGGAGCATCGCATTCATTTGTTACAGAAGATTTTGTTGGCACTAGTAAGATTCAACCAATCAGTTTGAAACATGTCATGATAGTTCAAATACCTGGGTCAACAACCAAAGCTAGAAAATTTTGCAAAGATGTACCCATCAGAATTCATGAAATAGATTTTTATGCGAACTTGATTGTTCTGGGAACAAAAGGATTGGAAGTAGTACTGGGTATGGATTGGATGTCGAAACACCATGGATTGATAGACTGTGCCAAGAAGGCCATCACCATGACTAGTAGCACCGGAATAATAATAGAACATGTGTCTGAGAGACTACCCAAAAAGTTCACCTGCAACCAGAGTCTAGCCAAGCCAACCTTGGAGCAGATCAGGGTCGTTTGTCGATACCCTGATGTGTTTCCAGATGATCTACCCGGTATGCCCCCAGATCGGGATATCGAGTTCATCATCGAGTTAATCCCTGGAACAGGACCTATAGCCCAGAGAGCCTATAGCATGAACCCCACAGAGCTAGTGGAACTGAAGAAGCAACTGGATGATATGCTGTACAAAGGTCTGATTCGACCAAGTGCGTCGCCTTGGAGATCACCAGTTTTGTTTGTGGATAAGAAATACGGTGCCACCCGTTTAGTTACAGATTATCGTAAGCTTAACGATGTCACCATCAAGAACAAATACCCTTTGCCAAAGATAGAAGACCTGTTTGACCAGCTGACCGGTGCCCGAGTGTTCTCTAAGATTGATCTTAGGACAGGTTACCATCAACTGAAGATCCGTGCAACAGATATTCCTAAGACTGCCTTTACCACCCGATATGGATTGTACGAATACAATGTCATGTCATTTGGATTAACCAATGCCCCCGCTTATTTCATGAATCTCATGAATAAGATCTTTATGGACTTTCTGGATAAGTTTGTCGTTGTCTTCATCGACGACATTCTTATCTACTCCAAATCAGAAGAAGAACATGAGCAACATTTGGAAGTGGTCCTAGAAACCCATAGGAAGCACCAGTTGTACGCCAAGTTCAGCAAATGCTAGTTTTGGTAGAAGGAAGTAGGATTCCTGGGACACATCTTGTCTGCAGGAGGAATTGCCGTAGATCCCGCTAAAATCAAAACTGTTGAGGAATGGAAAGCCCCAACCACCCAGACTGAAGTCCGGGCATTTCTGGGATTAGCGGGATATTACCGCAGATTCGTTGAAGGATTTTCTAGCATCCCAAGACCAATGACTCAACTGCTTAAGAAGGACAAGAAGTTTGACTGGAATGACAAATGTGAAGAATGCTTTCAGCAACTCAAGCTCAGATTAACCACAGCCCCAATACTGATCATGCCCGATGTCACCAAGCCATTCGACGTCTATTGTGATGCATCCAAGATTGGTCTTGGATGTGTGTTGATGCAAGGAGGAAAGGTGATATCATACCTATCAAGGCAACTGAAGCAACATGAGCAGAACTATCCAACTCATGACTTGAAGTTAGCAGCCGTAGTTTTAGCCCTGGAGGTTTGGCGTCATTACCTCATGGGTAATCGATGCGAGATATATTCAGATCACAAGAGCTTGAAGTACATTTTCACCCAGAAGGAGCTGAATATGAGACAGCGCAGATGGATAGAATTAATCAAGGATTACGACATGGAAATCCACTACCACCCCGGCAAAGCCAATGTGGTAGCGGATGCTTTGAGCAGACTGCCGTGTCAGTTGAATTCCATGATCGCAATAGAACAACCCAGCCTGTTTCAAGAGTTTGAACAGTTCAGACTAGAGCTAGTGAGCGAAGGATTCTTAGCCAGCATTGAACTCCAACCCACCTTGATGAGTCAGATAAAAGAAGCCCAGAAGGGAAAAGCCAGCATTGACGGAATCAAGAGTCAAATAGCTGCAGGAAAGGCACCGGGATTCACCGTAGATGAAGAAGGAGTTCTTTGGTACAACGGACGCCTGTGTGTACCATCAAATTCAGACTTGAAGCAATTCATTCTGAAGGAAGCTCACGATACACTGTATTCCATTCACCCCGGAGGAACCAAGATGTACCAAGACCTGAAGGAACAATTCTGGTGGCATGGAATGAAGCGAGAGATAGGAAGCTACATCGCCAAGTGTGATATCTGTCAACGAGTCAAGGCGGAACATCAACGACCCGCAGGACTGTTGCAGCCATTACAGATTCCTGAGTGGAAATGGGATTCTGTCGGTATGAACTTTATCACAGGATTGCCCAAATCTAGCAGAGGAAATGACTCCATTTGGGTAGTTATTGATAGATTGACCAAGGTTGCACATTTCATCCCTGTCAAGACCACTTACCAAGGCCCAAAGCTAGCTAAGTTATACATCTCCAGGATAGTCAGCCTGCACGGAACCCCGAAGTTAATTGTGTCAGATAGAGGATCTCAATTCACCTCAAGATTCTGGCAGAAGGTGCATGAAGGACTAGGAACTCGTCTGAATTTCAGCACAACTTATCACCCGCAGACTGACGGACAGACCGAGAGAGTCAACCAGATACTGGAAGATATGTTGAGAGCCTGTGTGCTAGAGTATGGATCCAAATGGGAAGACTGCCTACCTTACGCAGAATTCTCATACAACAACAGTTATCAAGCCAGCTTACAGATGACCCCCTTTGAAGCCCTGTACGGAAGGAAATGCCATACCCCTCTGAACTGGTCGGAAGTCGGAGATAGTCAAGTCTTCGACCCGATATTCTCCGAGAATCCGAAGAGAAGGTGCACAAGATCCGCGAGTACCTCAAGACCGCCCAGTCAAGACAGAAGAGCTACGCCGACAAGAGACGCCGAGAGATGACATTCAAGATCAGAGATTTTGTGTATCTCAAAGTCTCACCCCTCAAAGGAATGCAGAGATTCCAACTCAGAGGAAAGCTCGCCCCCAGATACGTCGGACCATTCAAAGTCCTGAGTCGCCGAGGAGAAGTTTCATATCAGCTTGAACTACCGGAAGAAATGTCCGCTGTGCACAATGTGTTTCACATCTCGCTACTTCGGAAGTGCCTAGAAGTGCCGGAGAAGACCGAAGTATTCAAGAACATCGACCACAGAGCCATTGATATCAACAAGGATCTAACATACCGTGAAGTTCCTATTTGCATCCTTGAAGAAGCTTTCAGGACCACCCGCACCAGGAGTATCAAGTTCCTGAAAATCCAATGGAGTAATCACACCGAAGAAGAAGCCACTTGGGAACGCGAAGAAGATATGAAGAAGGAATACCCAGATCTCTTTAGTACCTAGTTTTCTTTAGATCTCGGGACGAGATCTTTTGTAAGGGGGAAGGGTTTGTAACATCTGATACGTCTCCGACGTATCGATAATTTCTTATGCTCCATGCCACGTTATTGATGATATCTACATGTTTTATACATACTTTATGTCATATTTATGCGTTTTCCAGAACTAACCTATTGACGAGATGCCGCAGTGCCAGTTCCTGTTTTCTGCTGTTTTTGGTTTCAGAAATCCTAGTAAGGAAATATTCTCGGAATCGAACGAAATCAACGCCCAGAGTCTTATAATTGGACGAAGCTTCCAGAACACCCGAGAGCCGCCAGAGGGAAGCCCTGGGGGCCCCACACGCCACCCTGGCGCGGCCAGAGGGGGGGCCGCGCCGCCCTATGGTGTGGTGGCCCCAGGCCCCCTCTGACGCCGCCTCTTCGCCTATTTAAAGCCTCCGTCGCGAAAACCCTATGACGTTCGACGAAACCCACAGAAACCATCCAGAGCCGCCGCCATCGCGAAGCCAAGATCTGGGGGACAGGAGTCTCTGTTCCGGCACGCTGCCGGGACGGGGAAGTGCCCCCGGAAGGCTTCTCCATCGACACCACCGCCATCTTCATCAACGCTGCTGTCTCCCATGAGGAGGGAGTAGTTCTCCATCGAGGCTCGGGGCTGTACCGGTAGCTATGTGGTTCATCTCTCTCCTATGTACTTCAATACAATAATCTCATGAGCTGCCTTACATGATTGAGATTCATATGATGATGCTTGTAATCTAGATGTCGTTATGCTAGTCAAATGAATTTTACTTATGTGATCTCCGGAGTCTCCTTGTCCCACGTGTGTAAAGGTGACAGTGTGTGCACCGTGTGGGTCTCTTAGGCTATATTTCACAGAATACTTATTCATTGTTATGAATGGCATAGTGAAGTGCTTATTTATATCTCTTTATGATTGCAATGTGTTTTGTATCACAATTTATCTGCATGCTACTCTAGTGATGTTATTAAAGTACTTTTATTCCTCCTGCACGGTGTAATGGTGACAGTGTGTGCATCCGTGTTAGTACTTGGCGTAGGCTATGATTATGATCTCTTGTAGATTATGAAGTTAACTATTGCTATGATGGTATTGATGTGATCTATGCCTCCTACATAGTGTGAAGGTGACGGTGTGCATGCTATGTTAGTACTTGGTTTAGTCGTGTTGATCTTTCATGCACTCTAAGGTTATTTAAATATGAACATTGAATTGTGGAGCTTGTTAACTCCGGCATTGAGGGTTCATGTAATCCTACGCAATGTGTTCATCATCCAACAAGAGAGTGTAGAGTATGCATTTATCTATTCTGTTATGTGATCAATGTTGAGAGTGTCCACTAGTGAAAGTATGATCCCTAGGCCTTGTTTCTGAATACTGCTATCGCTGCTTGTTTACTATTTTACTGCGTTACTACTGCTGCGTTACTACTGCTTGTTTACTGTCCTGGGCAAAGCACTTTTCTGGTGCCGTTGCTACTGCTTATTTACACCACCTGTATTTCACTATCTCTTCGCCGAACTAGTGCACCTATTAGGTGTGTTGGGGACACAAGAGACTTCTTGCTTTGTGGTTGCAGGGTTGCATGAGAGGGATATCTTTGACCTCTTCCTCCCTGAGTTCGATAAACCTTGGGTGATCCACTTAAGGAAAAACTTGCTGCTGTTCTACAAACCTCTGCTCTTGGAGGCCCAACACTGTCTACAGGAAAAGGAGGGGGCGTAGACATCAAGCTATTTTCTGGCGCCGTTGCTGGGGAGGAAAGGTAAAAGGCACTCATACTTCGGTTCCAGGTAACAGTACTTTTCTGGCGCCATTGTGTTTGTGCTCGAAGCTATTTCCTTTAGATCCTGCAATTGCATCTTTTTGTTTCTTGTTTACACTAGTTAGGCATAATGGAAAACAACAAAAATATGAGAGATCTTTATGAACTTTATCTTGAATTAGGACATGATGTGTTTGAAGAGAGAATTAAAAAACCCATGGAACTTTATATGCATGCTAATGGGAATGTTATTAATGTGAATGCTTTGAACACTATTGTTGCTAATGCTATGGAAAATTCTAAGCTTGGGGAAGCTGGTTTTGATGAGCATGATCTTTTTAGTCCCGCAAGCATTGAGGAGAAAATTTACTTTGATGATACTTTACCTCCTATTTATGATGATTATAATGATAGTAGTCTTTTGTTGCCACCTGTTATGGAGGATAAATTTGATTATGATTACAATATGCCTCCTATATTTGATAATGAGAATAATAATGATAGCTACTTTGTTGAATTTGCTCCCACTACAACTAATAAAATTGATTATGCTTATGTTGGGAGTAGTAATAATTTTATGCATGAGACTCATGATAAGAATGTTTCATTTGATAGTTATATTGTTGAATTTTCTCATGATACTACTGAAAGTTATTATGAGAGAGGAAAATATGGTTGTAGAAATTTTCATGTTACTAAAACACCTCTCTATGTGCTGAAATTTTTGAAGCTACACTTGTTTTGTCTTCCTATGCTATTCACTTTGCTCTACATGAACTTGTTTATTTACAAGATTCCTATGCATAGGAAGCATGTTAGACTTAAATGTGTTTTGAATTTGCCTCTTGATGCTCTCTTTTGCTTCAAATACTATTTCTTATGAGTGCATCATTAAAACTGCTGAGCCCATCTTAATGGCTATAAAGAAAGAACTTCTTGGGAGATAACCCATGTGTTTATTTTGCTACAGTACTTTGTTTTATATTTGAGTCTTGGAAGTTGTTTACTACTGTAGCAACCTCTCCTTATCTTAGTTTTGTGTTTTGTTGTGCCAAGTAAAGTCGTTGATAGTAAGGTTCATACTAGATTTGGATTACTGCGCAGAAACAGATTTCTTTGCTATCACGAATCTGGGAAAAATTCTCTGTAGGTAACTCAGAAAATTATGCCAATTTATGTGAGTGATCCTCAGATATGTACGCAACTTTCATTCGATTTGAGAATTTTCATTTGAGCAAGTCTGGTGCCTCAATAAAATTCGTCTTTACGGACTGTTCAGTTTTGACAGATTCTGCCTTTTATTTCGCATTGCCTCTTTTGCTATGTGGGATGGATTTCTTTGTTCCATTGACTTCCAGTAGCTTTGAGCAATGTCCAGAAGTGTTAAGAATGATTGTGTCACCTCTGAACATGTGAGTTTTTGATTATGCACTAACCCTCTAATGAGTTTGTTTCGAGTTTGGTGTGAAGGAAGTTTTCAAGGGTCAAGAGAGGAGGATGATATACTACGATCAAGAAGAGTGAAAAGTCTAAGCTTGGGGATGCCCCGGTGGTTCACCCCTGCATATATCAAGAAGACTCAAGCATCTAAGCTTGGGGATGCCCAAGGCATCCCCTTCTTCATCGATAAATTATCAGGTTCCTCCCCTGAAACTATATTTTTATTCGGTCACATCTTATGTGCTTTACTTGGAGCGTCTGTATGTTTCTTGTTTTTGTTTTTGTTTGAATAAATGCTTGTGTGGGAGAGAGACACGCTCCGCTGGTTCATATGAACACATGTGTTCTTAGTTTTTAATTTTCATGGCGAAGGTTGAAACTGCTTCGTTAATTGTTATATGGTTGGAAACGGAAAATGCTACATGTAGTAATTGGTAAAATGTCTTGGATAATGTGATACTTGGCAATTGTTGTGCTCATGTTTAAGCTCTTGCATCATATATTTTGCACCTACTAATGAAGAAATACATAGAGCTTGCTAAAATTTGGTTTGCATAATTGGTCTCTCTAAGGTCTAGATAATTTCTAGTATTGAGTTTGAACAACAAGGAAGACGGTGTAAAGTGTTATAATGTTTACAATATGTCTTTTATGTGAGTTTTGCTGCACCGCTTCATCCTTGTGTTTGTTTCAAATAACCTTGCTAGCCTAAGCCTTGTATCGAGAGGGAATACTTCTCATGCATCCAAAATCCTTGAGCCAACCACTATGCCATTTGTGTCCACCATACCTACCTACTACATGGTATTTCCTGCCATTCCAAGTAAATTGCTTCATGTGCTACCTTTAAACCTTCAAAATGCTTCTCAATTTGTGTTAATGTTTTATAGCTCATGAGGAAGTATGTGGTGTTTATCTTTCAACCTTGTCATTTACTCTTGACAGACTTTCATAATGGACTAGTGGCACATCCACTTATCCAATAATTTTGCAAAAAGAGCTGGCAATGGGGTTCCCAGCCCCAATTAATTACAACTTGCATTAATAATTCTCTTCATATGTTTTGCTCTGATTCATCAGCAAGCAACTTAATTTTGCAAATAGACACTCCTCCATGGTATGAGATTGATGGTAGGCACCCGAGGATTCGGTTAGCCATGGCTTGTGTAAGCAAAGGTTGGGAGGAGTGTCACCCATAAATAAATAAAAACTAAAGTACATGTACAAACAAAAGAGAAGAGGGATGATCTACCTTGCTGGTAGAGATAACGTCCTTCATGGGAGCCGCTCTTGAAAGTCTGGTTGATAAGGTAGTTAGAGTACCCATTACCATTCGTTGACAACAACAAACACCTCTCAAAACTTTACTTTTATGCTCTATATGATTTCAAAACTTAAAAAGCTCTAGCACATGATTTAATCCCTGCTTCCCTCTGCGAAGGGCCTTTCTTTTACTTTTATGTTGAGTCAGTTTACCCATTTCTCTCCACCTCAAGAAGCAAACACTTGTGTGAACTGTGCATTGATTCCTACATACTTGCATATTGCACTTGTTATATTGCTTTGCATTGACAACTATCCATGAGATATACATGTTACAAGTTGAAAGCAACCGCTGAAACTTCATCTTCCTTTATGTTGCTTCAATACCTTTACTTTGAATTATTGCTTTATGAGTTAACTCTTATGCAAGACTTATTGATGCTTGTCTTGAAAGTACTATTCATGAAAAGTCTTTGCTTTATGATTCATTTGTTTACTCATGTCATTACCATTGTTTTGATCGCTGCATTCATTACATATGCTTACAATAGTATGATCAAGGTTATGATGGCATGTCACTTCAGAAATTATCTTTGTTATCGTTTACCTACTCGGGACGAGCAGGAACTAAGCTTGGGGATGCTGATACGTCTCCGACGTATCGATAATTTCTTATGTTCCATGCCACATTATTGATGATATCTACATGTTTTATACATACTTTATGTCATAGTTATGCGTTTTCCGGAACTAACCTAATGACGAGATGCCGCAGTGCCAGTTCCTGTTTTCTGCTGTTTTTGGTTTCAGAAATCCTAGTAAGGAAATATTCTCGGAATCGGACGAAATCAACGCCCAGAGTCTTATAATTGGACGAAGCTTCCAGAACACCCGAGAGCCGCCAGAGGGAAGCCCTGGGGGCCCCAGACGCCACTCTGGCGTGGCCAGAGGGGGGGCCGCGCCGCCCTATGGTGTGGTGGCCCCAGGCCCCCTCTGACGCCGCCTCTTCGCCTATTTAAAGCCTCCGTCGCGAAAACCCTATGACGTTCGACCAAACCCACAGAAACCATCCAGAGCCGCCGCCATCGCGAAGCCAAGATCTGGGGGACAGGAGTCTCTGTTCCGGCACGCTGCCGGGACGGGGAAGTGCCCCCAGAAGGCTTCTCCATCGACACCACCGCCATCTTCATCAACGCTGCTGTCTCCCATGAGGAGGGAGTAGTTCTCCATCGAGGCTCGGGGCTATACCGGTAGCTATGTGGTTCATCTCTCTCCTAAGTACTTCAATACAATAATCTCATGAGCTGCCTTACATGATTGAGATTCATATGATGATGCTTGTAATCTAGATGTCGTTATGCTAGTCAAGTGAATTTTACTTATGTGATCTCCGGAGACTTCACAGAATACTTATTCACTGTTATGAATGGCATAGTGAAGTGCTTATTTATATCTCTTTATGATTGCAATGTGTTTTGTATCACAATTTATCTGCATGCTACTCTAATGATGTTATTAAAGTAGTTTTATTCCTCCTGCACGGTGTAATGGTGACAGTGTGTGCATCCGTGTTAGTACTTGGCGTAGGCTATGATTATGATCTCTTGTAGATTATGAAGTTAACTATTGCTATGATGGTATTGATGTGATCTATGCCTCCTACATAGTGTGAAGGTGACAGTGTGCATGCTATGTTAGTACTTGGTTTAGTCGTGTTGATCTTTCATGCACTCTAAGGTTATTTAAATATGAACATTGAATTGTGGAGCTTGTTAACTCCGGCATTGAGGGTTCGTGTAATCCTACGCAATGTGTTCATCATCCAACAAGAGAGTGTAGAGTATGCATTTATCTATTCTGTTATGTGATCAATGTTGAGAGTGTCCACTAGTGAAAGTATGATCCCTAGGCCTTGTTCCTGAATACTGCTATCGCTGCTTGTTTACTGTTTTACTGCGTTACTACTGCTGCGTTACTCGCTTGTTTATCGTCTGGGCAAAGCACTTTTCTGGTGCCGTTGCTACTGCTTATTTACACCACCTGTATTTCACTATCTCTTCGCCGAACTAGTGCACCTATTAGGTGTGTTGGGGACACAAGAGACTTCTTGCTTTGTGGTTGCAGGGTTGCATGAGAGGGATATCTTTGACCTCTTCCTCCCTGAGTTCGATAAACCTTGGGTGATCCACTTAAGGGAAAACTTGCTGCTGTTCTACAAACCTCTGCTCTTGGAGGCCCAACACTGTCTACAGGAAAAGGAGGGGGCGTAGACATCAACATCCCAAGTTTTCAATAAAAGAAGAAAGAGAGAGAGTTCCAAAAATCCAAAAATTAGAGCCAACAAAAACTTTTTCTCCTCATATAGGACTATGCATGTAGCTCACCTTATTAGTTAATTGAGTGTGCTTTTGCCATGATGCTTGCTTATGTGTTTACCCTTACTCAAAAACCCTAACCATGATCACTTGATCATCCCAAGATAAAGAAAAAGAAAATAGAAAAGAAAATATAAAAATCAACTCAACACACACATATGGCCTATGCCATTTTTGCAAATCCTTAACCTAGACCATTTTGGTTTGCACCATTGGTTGTAAATGGATACTAAACACTTATTAACACTTTTGGAAACAAACAAACTCAATTCAAATCAAATTTGAGCTCACATGTGATTATGGTCACTTGTGACAATTTCAGCATGATACCCACTTTGAGCCCCTGGTTTTTAAGATTTATCTTCTACACTTTGCCAACTCTTTGCACCTCATCCAAGACACCATCAAGGAGAACAACTTTGCCCAAAACCCTCACCCCAAACTCTGTCTCAAATTCAAATTAGAAGCAAGCCAAGTGGAGATATTGAAACAAATTCAAGATCATATGCAAAATGAGATTTTGCAATTCAACTCCATTTTGACCACCACCACCACCATTCTACTCCAATTAATATATGATTACAACCCACCAAAAAGATTTGCAAAATTCAAAAATAGGTTTCTTGCGGGCATTTCAACAAACACTTGTTGGGCAGAATATCTAATGTTGCCCATGCTGGAAAATGGAGAAGACCTAGTCCAACCTTGGCCCTCCTCTGCACCTCTGGAGCTTCCTCTCACCTCACTGCACCCTCTCCCTCACCTGCCCAGCACTGGAGAAGCTCAACTTGACCAGGACATGCCATGCCGTGGCATGTCATGCCACCCTCACGCCCTCACCCTCTCTGGTCACCTCTGGCCTGCTCCACCTTGTCTACCACCTTCCTCTCACTCCCTTGACCATGACCAGCCACTGCCTCGATGAAATTTTTTACCGCAACGGATAGAAACCATCGCGCCCAGACGCGCCCAGACATGCCCATGCACGCGCCAGAGCGCGCATGGCAAGCATCCTGGCGCGCTGATGACCCACAAGTATAGGGGATCGCAACAGTCTTCGAGGGAAGTAAAACCCAAATTTATTGATTCGACACAAGGGGAGGTAAAGAATACTGATAAGCCTTAACAACTGAGTTGTCAATTCAGCTGCACCTGGAAAAGCACTAGCAACAGGGGTGATGTGAAAGTAGCAGTAATATGAGAGCAATAGTAACAGTAACACAGCAGCAGTAATAGCAATATGAGAGCAATGGCACCGGAAAATAGTTGATACTACTTCCAATGACATGTAGAACAAGTATATAATGATGAGAGATGGACCGGGGTTCCCAGCGATCTACACTAGTGGTAACTCTCCAATAAGTGACAAGTGTTGGGTGAACAAATTATAGTTGGGCAATTGATAGGAATCAAAGCATTAAGAAAGAACATCAGGCTTATTAATTATGTAGGCATGTTTTCCGTATATAGTCGTACGTGCTCGCAATGAGAAACTTGCACAACATCTTTTGTCCTACCAGCCGGTGGCAGCCGGGCCTCAAGGGAAACTACTGGATATTAAGGTACTCCTTTTAATAGAGTACCGGAGCAAAGCATTAACACACCGTGAAAACATGTGATCCTCACATCACCGCCATCCCCTCCGGTTGTCCCGATTCTTGCCACTTCGGGGCCTTTGGTTCCGGACAGTGACATGTGCATACAACTTGTAGATACAATCTAAGCAATAATTATAGAGCTTAAATCTAAGATCATGCCACTCGGGCCCTAGTGACAAGCATTAAGAATAACAAGATTGCAGCAACAATAACTTAACAAACTTTATAGATAGACTAATCATAATGTATCATCCATCGGATCCCAACAAACACAACACCGATTACATCAGATGAATCTCAATCATGTAAGGCAGCTCATGAGACCATTGTATTGAAGTACATGGGGGAGAGAATACCAACTAGCTACAGCTAGAACCCGTAGTCCATGGGGGAACTACTCACGGAGCATGGCGGAGGCGGTGGCGTTGATGGAGATGGCTTCCGGGGGCACTTCCCCGTCCCGGCAGGGTGCCGGGACAGAGACTTCTGTCCCCCGAATGGGAGTTTCGCGATGGCGGCGGCGCCACAGTAACTTTTCTGGAGTTTCGTCAATTGGTCCTGCATTTTTAGGTCGAAAGGGATTTTATAGGCGAAGAGGCGGCGCAGGGGGGCACCTGGGGGCGCCTCACCCTAGGCCGGCGCGGGCCCAGGCTTGGCCGCGCCGCCTTAGGGTGTGGTGGCCCTCTGGCCCCTCTCCGACTCTTCTTCGGTGTTCTGGATGCTTCCGGGAAAAATAGGAGGTTTGGCGTTGATTTCGTCCAATTCCGAGAATATTGCCCGAACAGCCTTTCTGGAACCAAAAACAGCAGAAAACGGGAACTGGCACTGTGGCATCTTGTTAATAGGTTAGTTCCGTAAAATGCATAAAAACATTATAAAGTGCAAGCAAAACATGTAAGTATTGTCATAAAACAAGCATGGAACATCAGAAATTATGGATACGGTGGAGACGTATCAGCATCCCCAAGCTTAGTTCCTGCTCGTCCCGAGCAGGTAAACGATAAAAAGAATAATTTCTGTAGTGACATGCTACTTACATAACCTTGATCATACTATTACAAAGCATATGAAATGAATGAAGTGACTCAAGGCAATGATCTATAGTTGCTAACAAATAGATAACATATAGCAAAACTTTTCATGAAGAGTACTTTCAAGACAAGCATCAAAAGTCTTGCACGAGAGTTAACTCATAAAGCAATATATTCAAAGTAAAGGCATCGAAGCAACACAAAGGAAGATTTAAGTTTCAGCGGTTGCTTTCAACTTTCAACATGCATATCTCATGGATAATTGTCAACATAAAGTAATATGATGAATGCAAATAAGCAAGTATGTAAGAATCAATGCACAGTTGACACAAGTGTTTGCTTCTAAGATGGAAGGAAGTAGGTAAACTGATTCAACATAAAGTAAAAGAAAGGCCCTTCGCAGAGGGAAGCGGGGATTAAATCATGTGCTAGAGCTTTTTAAGTTTTTGAAATCATATAGAGAGCATAAAAATTAAAGTTTTGAGAGGTGTTTGTTGTTGTCAACGAATGGTAGTGGGCACTCTAACTCCCTTGCTAAACAGACTTTCAAAGAGCGGCTCCCATGAAGGACGTTATTTCTACCAGCAAGGTAGATCATCCCTCTTCTCTTTTGTTTACACATGTACTTTAGTTTTTATTTATGGGTGACACTCCTCCCAACCTTTGCTTACACAAGCCATGGCTAACCGAATCCTCGGGTGCCTTCCAACAATCTCATACCATGAAGGAGTGTCTATTTGCAAAATTAAGTTGCTTACTGATGAATCAGAGCAAAACATGTGAAGAGAATTATTAATGAAGTTAATTAATTGGGGGCTGGGAACCCCGCGCCAGCTCTTTTTGCAAAATTATTGGATAAGCGGATGAAGCCACCAGTCCATTGGTGAAAATTGCCCAACAAGATTGAAAGATAAACACCACATAATTCCTCATGAGCTATAAAACATTAACACAAATTGAGAAGCATTTTGAATTGTTTAAAGGTAGCACTCAAGCAATTTACTTTGGAATGGCAGGAAATACCACATAGTACGTAGGTATGGTGGACACGAATGGCATAGTTTTTGGCTCAAGGATTTGGATGCACGAGAAGCATTCCCTCTCAGTACAAGGTTTAGGCTAGCAAGGCTATTTGAAGCAAACACAAGTATGAACCTAAGACAAGAAAACTTACATAAGAACATATTGCAAGCATTATAATACTCTACACTGTCTTCCTTGTTGCTCAAACACTTTACCAGAAAATATCTAGACCTTAAGAGAGATCAATTATGCAAACCAATTTCAACAAGCTCTACAGTAGTTCTCCATTAATAGGTTTAAACTATATGAAAAAAACTTTAATCATGATCTACTTGAGAGCTCAAAACAATTGCCAAGTGTCAAATTATCCAAAACATATGAGGCATTTTCTGTTTCCAACCAAATAACCATAAGTATTGTAGCTTCCAACTTTTATCATTGAACATTAAAAGTAAAACGAAGAACAAGTGTTCATATGAAAAAGCGGAGCGTGTCTCTCTCCCAAACAAGGATTGCTAGGATCCGAATTTATTCAAACAAAAACAAAAATAAACACACAGATGCTCCAAGTAAAGCACATATGATGTGACCGAATAAAAATACAGTTTCAGGGGAGGAACCTGATAAGTTGATGAAGAAGGGGATGCCTTGGGCATCCCCAAGCTTAGACGCTTGAGTCTTCTTGAAATATGCAGGGATGATCCACGGGGGCATCCCCAAGCTTAGACTTTTCACTCTTCTTGATCATATATCATCCTCCTCTCTTGACCCTTGAAAACTTCCTTCACACCAAACTTCTCATAAACTTCATTAGAGGGGTTAGTACTCAAAAAATTTGAATCCACCTTGGTCCTGTAGTGGCACATTGCAAGAACTCAATAAAACATCAGCTACAGCTCTTTACGTCTAGAAAACCTCGCTTAAAGTCCACAAGAGACAATGCAAAAAACAGAGACAGAATCTGCCAAAACAGAACAGCCAGTAAAGACGAATTTTAATAAAATACTTCCGTTGCTCAAATCAGAAAACTCAAAACTAATGAAAGTTGCGTACATATCTGAGGAACACGCACGTAAATTGGCATAATTTTCTGAGTTTCCTACAGAGAATTAGACCCAGATTCGTGACAGATAGAAATCTGTTTCTGCGCAGAAATCCAAATCTAGCATCAACCTTCGATTAGAGGCTTCACTTGGCACAACAAAACACAAAACTAAGATAAGGAGCGGTTGCTACAGTAGTAAACAACTTCCAAGACACAAATATAAAACAAAGTACTGTAGCAAAATAACACATGGGTTATCTCCCAAGAAGTTGCTTTTCTTTATAGCCATTAAGATGGGCTCAGCAGTTTTAATGATGCACTCGCAAGAAATAGTATTTGAAGCAAAAGAGAGCATCAAGAGGCAAATTCAAAACACATTTAAGCCTAACATGCTTCCTATGCAAAGGAATCTTGTAAATAAACAAGTTCATGAAAAGCAAAGTAACAAGCATAGGAAGATAGAACAAGTGTAACTTCAAAATTTTAAGCACATAGAGAGGTGTTTTAGTACCATGCAAATTTCTACAACCATATTTTCCTCTCTCATAATAATTTTCAGTAGCTCCATGAATAAACTCAACAATATAACTATCACATGCAGCATACTTTTCATGATCCACAAACTCATAATTTTTATCAATCTCAAGAATAGTGGAATTAAAACTTTCAAACTTACTTTTATTAATAATATAACAAGGTAGTTGATCAATCTCAAGAGATATGGGACTCATAGAATAAGTCAAGAATTCTCCAATCCCATTTTTATTAGTAGTACAATTAATATTATCAAGTAACATAGGACCATCATCTAGAGCTTTATCATAAACATTTGCCAAGCAAAATTCTTTAGTACCATGCATTTCGACATCAGGCACAAACAAAGCATTATCATAAGATTTATCAAAGTAGCATGGATTATCATAGATAACAGTAGCATAATTATTCTCACAAGTTTTACTCATAGGTAATATTTCAAGAGAATCCACAGGAACATAACATTCAACCTCTTTTGGTAAGCATGGAGGACAATCAAATAGTGTAAGAGATGAAGAGTTACTCTCATTAGAAGGTTGGCATGGGTAGCTAATCCATTCTTCCTCCTTTTGTTCGTCGCTCTCCTCTTCTTTTTCATCCAATGAGCTTTCAGGTTCATCAATTTCCTCCTCTTTTTCATCCAATGAGCTTTCAGGTTCATCAGTTTCTTCTTCCACCGGTTCCTGCAAATTGTGAGTGCATTCTTGTGCATTAATGTGTCTCTCTTTATAATCAAGGATATAAGGATTCCTACTGTAGCATTCTATGCAAGAATTAAGGATAGTAGAGACATAATCTTTAAGGTCCTTACAAATAGCACAAGTTTCATAATTCTCAACCATGAAGGATTCTATCTCGGAGACTCCCATAAATAAGACAAATTGTTCTACCTCTTCGAACCCATAATGAATATAGCAATTCCGATTATAGCTCTTAATAAAATATTCCTCACTAAAGCCACATTGAAATTTAAGATGTTTAGTATCCTGTTGAGAGCAACAGTTTATATCATGGCGTCTAAGCAAGATTCTAGCAATTGTATTTAATTTTTCTATCATAGCACTCATTATTTTACTAGTTCTTGATTCTCTATAACAATTATAACATTCCATAAGCTCCAAGTAGGTTGTTGGTTCTCCCATAACAACAGTTTTTAATTTTTTGGTTTTTCAAATTTTTATGGATTTTTGGGTATATGAGGAAAATAAAACTAAACAAACTAGACAAATGTAAACTAGGCAAAATAATACTAGACAGAAATAAACTAAGCACAAATAAACTAAACAAAAGTAAACTAAGCAAAACAAAATAAAACAAATTAAAAACAGAGAGAGAGGTAGAGTGTACTCCCCGGGTGAACTTATGAGTAGAGCTATGCCTCCCCGGCAACGGCGCCAGAAAATAGTCTTGATGACCCACAAGTATAGGGGATCGCAACAGTCTTCGAGGGAAGTAAAACCCAAATTTATTGATTCGACACAAGGGGAGGTAAAGAATACTGATAAGCCTTAACAACTGAGTTGTCAATTCAGCTGCACCTGGAAAAGCACTAGCAACAGGGGTGATGTGAAAGTAGCAGTAATATGAGAGCAATAGTAACAAAGAATACAGCAGCAGTAATAGCAATATGAGAGCAATGGCACCGGAAAATAGTTGATACTACTTCCAATGACATGTAGAACAAGTATATAATGATGAGAGATGGACCGGGGTTCCCAGCGATCTACACTAGTGGTAACTCTCCAATAAGTGACAAGTGTTGGGTGAACAAATTATAGTTGGGCAATTGATAGGAATCAAAGCATTAAGAAAGAACATCAGGCTTATTAATTATGTAGGCATGTTTTCCGTATATAGTCGTACGTGCTCGCAATGAGAAACTTGCACAACATCTTTTGTCCTACCAGCCGGTGGCAGCCGGGCCTCAAGGGAAACTACTGGATATTAAGGTACTCCTTTTAATAGAGTACCGGAGCAAAGCATTAACACACCGTGAAAACATGTGATCCTCACATCACCGCCATCCCCTCCGGTTGTCCCGATTCTTGCCACTTCGGGGCCTTTGGTTCCGGACAGTGACATGTGCATACAACTTGTAGATACAATCTAAGCAATAATTATAGAGCTTAAATCTAAGATCATGCCACTCGGGCCCTAGTGACAAGCATTAAGAATAACAAGATTGCAGCAACAATAACTTCACAAACTTTATAGATAGACTAATCATAATGTATCATCCATCGGATCCCAACAAACACAACACCGATTACATCAGATGAATCTCAATCATGTAAGGCAGCTCATGAGACCATTGTATTGAAGTACATGGGGGAGAGAATACCAACTAGCTACAGCTAGAACCCGTAGTCCATGGGGGAACTACTCACGGAGCATGGCGGAGGCGGTGGCGTTGATGGAGATGGCTTCCGGGGGCACTTCCCCGTCCCGGCAGGGTGCCGGGACAAGTAGACTTCGTCCCCGAATTGGAGTTTCGCGATGGCGGCGGCGCCACAGTAACTTTTCTGGAGTTTCGTCAATTGGTCCTGCGTTTTTAGGTCGAAAGGGATTTTATAGGCGAAGAGGCGGCGCAGGGGGCACCTGGGGGCGCCTCACCCTAGGCCGGCGCGGGCCCAGGCTTGGCCGCGCCGCCTTAGGGTGTGGTGGCCCTCTGGCCCCTCTCCGACTCTTCTTCGGTGTTCTAGATGCTTCCGGGAAAAATAGGAGGTTTGGCGTTGATTTCGTCCAATTCCGAGAATATTGCCCGAACAGCCTTTCTGGAACCAAAAATAGCAGAAAACAGGAACTGGCACTGTGGCATCTTGTTAATAGGTTAGTTCCGTAAAATGCATAAAAACATTATAAAGTGCAAGCAAAACATGTAAGTATTGTCATAAAACAAGCATGGAACATCAGAAATTATGGATACGTTGGAGACGTATCACGCGCCCAGAGCGTGACGACCCCCGCGCCCTCGCATCACCTCCACCTTCACTCTCTGCGCCACTCGACGCAGCACATCACCCTGCACCGCCTGGACATGGCCACTGGCCCGCGGGAACGCCACAGGTGACGACCGCGTCGACGACCGTCCGCCACGGCCTGCAAGCTCTCGTCAACCTCACCATCACTTCCGAGCCTCGTCTTCACCGCCATCACGCGCGTCATCCTCGCCAGGACACCAGCAATCGTACGCACCCATCACTTGCCTCTTCGCCGCCCTGGAACGACGACGACGGCGACCCTAGCCGAGCGCCACGGCCACCTCCCGCCAATATAAAAGGAGGACTCCTCCTCCCAAATTGAGCACACCCTCAGCTTCCCCTCATCTCACAGCCTCTCCTCACCGCCTTGCCTCGCTCGATTAGCCACCGGAGGCCACCAATTGCTAGATCGCCGCCGCTCACCGTAGCCGAAGCTCGCCGGAGAAGGAGGCCGCCCCAGACGACGCAACTGCTTCCAGGCACTTCCTCATCTACTACAACGTCGCGGCGCAACCCTCCGACGATCGCCGGAGCTCCGACGACCTCTCCGACCCCTACCTCCGCCTCCCGTAAGTCTCCCTCTCGCCGGAGAAGACGACCACTCTCAGCCGTCGATCGCCTCTCTAATCGCACGGCCCTTATTTCCCCGTACCGTTTCGCTGGCCAAACCCCAATGACAGGTGGATCCCACCTTGTCAGCTGGCCTGCTGCGAAGCTGGGCCGGCCCGTTTCTTTCTCTCTCTGCACAGCCCATTAATCCCCCCGCTAGCCCACGTTTCAAATTCAAAATTTCAGATTAGAGAAATATGCAACCTGATGTCAACTTTAAAATTTTAATAAGGACAAATCTACTAGGCCAAATTTTTACAAATTTTATATATTTGGAAAGCTTAGAATTTTATCTACACAATGCCACTGGATTGAACCCTAGATCTGTTCTAGAATTAAAGTAGAAAAATAAACAAGACAGGGACTTTTCTGAATTAGAATAATTATTAAAAATCAACCAAAAATGCTTTTACGTTCATTCCAACTCCTATAAATCACATTTCACTTGTACTAATTGTTTCTGCAAAAATATTCCATGCTTACTTTGAATGATCATGGCCTAGTTTAATAAAAGGATTATATGGCTATTTCTAGTCAAAGATATTGTCCAAAACTATTAATAAATCTTATGGGAGTTTTTCTCTCATTTAAATCTTGTCACAAACCTTTCAAAATGAGGTAGAGACTCTGGTCATTTAGGTCTCATATGAATTGTTTGTTGATATTAAATCTTACCATGTTAGCATTAAATTGTAGGGATTTCTATTTTCGTGCCCTCGGGTCCTTAGTTGTGCTCAGTTTTCCCCAGCTCCTTAGTTTTTCCTCAGTTTTACCCAAGCGATTGTCTGAAACCATCACACGTGATGTAACGGCCGGTTGCCCGACGGTTGACCGTTATCTTCTGACTAGTGGGTCACGTAGAGCCTGCAAAGACACGTCAGACCATCCATCTTTGTTTGACCGTAAGCATCGCTGTATCCCTGACCAAAACGCGAACGAGTGGGGCTTCGCTATATCAAATGACAAGTGGGGCCATGACGCTGATACAAGGGGCAATACACGGGTAGGATTAGATTTTTAAACGGAGCTCTACAGCGATGGCACGGAGGAGGTGGCATGCGGGGTGCCGAGATGAGATCGACCTCCACAAAGAACTGCATGAGGCGAGACCAGACGCATTAGATAGATATGAACTAGACGCGTTTAACCATGCAAAGAAGAGAAGAAATGGTCGACGACATCGACGACCACCTCAAAACTTTGACTGACCGTGTCGGACACGAACGCGAGCAATGTAGAGAAAACTAGTGTCTCTCCTTTCTGGCGTGTATAGGTGGGTGCTAGGAGAGTGTGGTGGCGAAGGGAAAGACCTCGCGGTGGTCTGTGGCGTCCAGCATAGCGGGTCGGCGTGGCCGTGCCCACAGCGGCGTGCATGCATGTTCGGCATTGGCATCAGCATGTACGTTCGGCATTGGCCTCGGCGGTATCTCTGGTGTGTCAGTGATCGAATGAGGGGACGGGATTGAGGGTGCATCCCGACATTGACCTAGCAGTGGCGGCGAGCATAGCCATTCTGACCATGCCGATATCGGCATCGGCATCGTTTGGAGGCTGTGATGCTCGAATCAAGTTGGGATTTATTTCTTGTAGGCCAAAATGAATTTGAAACAAGTTTCATGTTGAAGGTTAGGTAACGAAAGTTTGTAACTATCCCAAAATTATACTAGCGCCATGGTGAGGTTCTTTTTGATGGAGCTATACGGTTGGGCAAACTTTTTTGACACTTTTTAGATAGGGTTCCTTGTTGTTACACGTATGGCATCATGTATGGAAAATTTGGGGTAATTTGGAGATGTTCGAAAAAATCACTTTGCTTAAGCGCATGCCGTTTCGTCTCGCTGAAACCAGCTTTTCTAACAAGGTGATTATTTCTACCTTCTCTAAATAACCTCAAATTTCATACAGCTGATCTTCTATACATAGATAGATAGATTGTTTCGTTTTTACATTTTTCGAACTTTTTATTTCCCTTTATAATACCCAATTGATTTTCAGGTCAAAACCTCGAAAAACAGCATCATGTATGGCATCATTTTCACCCTAAATTTCAAATTTTCTGAAACTTTCCCTTTTAGATATTCCTTGTTGTTATAGGTATGCCATCATGTATGCCAAACTTTTGTAACAAATTAGGTTTTTTCTGCCTTCTCTAAATGACCTCAAAAATCGTACGTGATAGGTTTATCATTCTATACAAAGATAGATGGTTTATGATTTTTTGCGTGAAAAGTAATGGCTACAACAAATTGTTGATGGTTTATCATTTTTTGCGTGAAAAGTAATGGCAACAACAAATCGGTGATGGTTTATCATTTTTTGCGTGAAAAGTAATGGCAACAACAAATCGGTGATGGTTTATCATTTTTTGCGTGAAAAGTAATGGCAACAACAAATCGGTGATGGTTTATCATTTTTTTTGTGTGAAAAGTAATGGCAACAACAAATCGGTGATGGTTTATCATTTTTTGCATGAAAAGTAATGGCAACAACAAATCGGTGATGGTTTATCATTTTTTTGCTTGAAAAGTAATGGCAACAACAAATCGGTGATGGTTTATCATTTTTTTTGCGTGAAAAGTAATGGCAACAACAAATCGGTGATGGTTTATCATTTTTTGCGTGAAAAATAACGCCTAAAAGAGTTTATAATTTTTAGCGCGTGAAAAATAATACAGAAAACCGCCCTTCAGCATACTTAGAGGGTGGAAGCTAATTAACCGCCAACAGAGAGAGAGGGGTTATCCTGCCCGTTCCCTATATCATACGATCAACGGTCGGCGGGCACGATCCGCGTGACATGGGATAGACCAATCAGGGCGATGTTGCACGTCTGCGAGAATTTGTGAAGAGAGAGGGCAAAACTGAGTACTATCAAGAAACCAAGGGCACCTAAGTAGTAAATAGACTAAGGGATTCAAATATGAGATTTAAAAAATGGAAAATGCGTGTTTTGTACAATGAAACCCATCTTGGCCTACCTCAAACTATTTGCAATACCAATATACATCAGTGTGAGAATTGTGGCCTCATTTAGACAAAGTATGATTTGGGGGAAGCTGTTTTGGGAAGGGCTTATTGTGGAAAACCATGCACCTTCATAGCTACTAGGTGATTTGAGAAGTGGCAATTTGTGGTAAAACTTGATTTATCTACGATTTATCTATGATTTGAGAAGTGGCAATTTGTGGTAAAGACTCCATGAGTAAGTGCCACTCTTTTTCGGATTTTTTTGCACATTAAATGACTCATTTAACTAGTTAATCCCATTTGTTGACTCTCTGTTGACCAGCCACTTGAGGGTAAAACTGAGTATATTGCACTAGCCAGTATTAGCACTCGAGGGGAAAATTGACCACATAAAAAATGCTAGTATAAGACTCGAGGGTATACCTGAGTATATCTAAATTTCCAGGGTTAGACTCGAGGACACGTGCAATTGTTGACGCGTAGACGCGGGTCGCGGTGGAGAAGTCTAGACGTGCAATCGTGGACGCGTGTCGCGTTGCAGAAGTCCAAGACATGCAGACGTGCACCTGTGCACGCGTAGGACGCGGGTCGCATTAACCACCCCTCGCCTTTATAGACGCCTCCTCGCACTCTCTCTGTCACTCTCACTCGCTCACGCATCGCCAACTCTCTCACGTCCCATCATCTTCTCCAAAGCAAAAAACCCTCTCCCTCTTCCTCTTCCTCCGCCGGAGAGATGGACAAGGAGAATGCCAATCCCATCGTCGAGGTAGGCTCGAAGCGCGACGCCTCCATCTTCGGCGCCGTCCCCTCTACGGACGTTGCCGCCGCCGTCGCCGGTGCATCGGAGGCTGCTGCCGCCGGTGGCAGTCAGATCCCGGTGGGATGGGACCCCTACGACCCCGTGCCGTACGTCCCGCCCCCGAACCCCTACGACACCTCCCTGGAGGACCCATGGAACGAGGTAATTACGGTTTGCTTCCATTTTTGTTCCCCATTCCTTTTTGAACCCTATTTTTGCTGGTGTAGATGGATCTGTAGATGGATGAGTATTGGGCTAATATTTGCACCGATTTTATTCCATTTTGTTTTGATCACTTCTTGATTTCGTTTAAGATTTGGGGTTCGGCTGTTCGGTTAATTTATGCAAGTAATATTGGATCTCAATCAGTTAATTTATGCAAGTAATCATGGGATCTCAATCAGTTATTTTATGCACTAATCAAAAGATATCAACCGTTTAATTTTGCAAATAATCTCGAATGTGTTCAAGTTCAGATCTAGTTCAGATCTAGAATCTGTTTCTTTGCCTATGATGAATGGTTGGGCACAAATTTTTACAGGGAGGGTTCAACGAACCATTGCTGTGTACAAATCTGTTGTGCATGAGCTTTAGTTCGCTTACACCTTCCCTGTAGATATATAATCATGTCCACTCTAACTGAGGCTGACTCTGTTTTTCTTAACTTTGTTATCATGTACGTTAGTCATCGTTGCAACTCATTCACTAGTTTCTGTTTGATATGGATCGGATATCGGGCAATACGACGTCGGCAGCGACGAGGAGGAGGAGGACGTCAAGACTCGCCAGGTGCTGCGGAGGCTGCAGGTCGGCCAGTACATCTCCTACTTCGCCAAGGAGGTCTACAGGTACCCCTTTTGCACCAGGAGACTCGGCGCCACGGACTTCAACTGCCTCGTCACGCATGCTGAGAACATCAGCACCACCTTCCCCAAGGTCGGCACGACGGTGAACGTCCACTCCTTCCGCACCAAGCACAGGGCGCTCGGCATGCACCTCCGCAGCTTGCAGCGGGTGGAGATCTCCGCCGGGCGCATGCCTCCGCTCAAGCCCAAGGCTCCCAAGGGGAGCAAGAGCAACAAGTGGAGGCAGAGCCAGATGGGGTAGGCGGAGTCCTGGACGTGTGCTGCTGCTGCTGCCTCCTAGTTTGTTGTTGGGATCCCTTTGTTGTTAGCTAGGGATCCCTTGTTGTTATGTTAGTATGATGGTGCTGTGAAGAACCTGTTACTATGTTGGCTGCTGTGTATGCAGCTTATTATCTATCCATATTATCTAGGGATTATCTATCCCTAGTCTACTATATTTTGTTGGCCGTACTTAGTTTTCTTGATTTACTTTGACTGTGAATTTATCGTACATTATCCTGGAGATTTGCTTCTAGATTTAACTACATACATATGGACCAGAGGGAGTACTAGATTTGCTGCCATATTGGACAAACAACGAGGGCCAAAAGGCACAAATAATGGAAGAAAGTCAGAAATGCAAGCTTCTCTAGATTTTATACTAATTTGGTGAAAAGGACAGAGAGAAAGAGGGGAAAAAGGTGCACTTAATAATGCCAATTTGGGGCCGAGAGAGACAGAACCCAGCTCCTGCTCACGTGCAACCAAACGCTTCTCGTCCTGTCCCACGCGGTCCCTTTCTACCAGCCCCACGCGACGCGGGCCCAGATGACGCGGCCCCACACGACGCGGCCCCACACGTGACAGAACGGTCAACTAAATGGGAATCCTGCCGTCTGAGCTGCTTCTACGGGTTTCAAACAAGGGCTTGGGGAAAACTGAGGAAAAACTAAGGAGCTGGGGAAAACTGAGTACAACTAAGGACCTGAGGGCACGAAAATAGAAAGCCCTAAATTGTATGAGGTGCTTCACCTCATTTAAATCATTTTCTTAAATGATAAGTATGAAGAGGTTGACTTTGGTCAACCTAGGTCATATATTATTCATGAGAGAAATTAAATCTTAATAAGATAATGAGAGGAAATTATTTCTCTAAATTATTAAAAGTAACACCTAAGTTAGTATGAGAGGAAATTATTTTTCTTAAATAAGAAAACACATCCACCAACTTAATAGTAATGTGTGATGCTAGTTTAAGTTATGTGAATCATGAGTGTGCCTAGTTTAGTAAATAAGTTTGGTATGATAATGGTGTACCCCGTATTCGTATTTTAGACGCTAGTACCGAGGAGTACCAAGAGGAGGAGGAGGTCTACTTCCAAGGAGAAGAAGACCACTTTGACCAATTCCCCAACCAAGGCAAGATAATACTCTTGCAAAGTGCAAGCTCACCATGAGCAAGGCATTACCCCATTTACTTATGCTTATGATCCTATCTCCCAGTTTTACTTTCCAAGTTTTACTTACCTTGATTTTATCAAAGTACTTTTTGATTCATGATTCACTTGGTTAGTATTGTATTAGTACAAGAGTATCAAAGTTAGCCTAGAAGCAAGGCAAGTACTTAGCACCCCTCATACCTAGATGCTAGTGCTAAATTAAAAATAACTACTCTAGATGGGAACATGTGTTTGTGAAATGATGATGTTGAAAACCTTGGAATGATGAGTCATTTCCATTGAAAGATTTTGAAGGTGAATATGACATGAATTTGACTTGGTGAAATGGCTAAATGATTGAGTTGGATGCGATACCATTCCAATTTATGAGTACCCCCACAATACCTGATTATGGGTAAGGCTTAGCTGGAAATTTATATGTCTTAGTATGGGTTCCCTCTGAACAAGCGTCATAGAGGTTATGCCGAGGCTGCCTCCGTTGAAAGTGAAATGACGTGAATTGAGGTGAATTGTACGGCCAAGCCCCGTGCAGTTCCCGGGATAACAGTTGGTTATCACCGGGAGGCCAAGCTCATGGGGAGAGGTGCCTATACTAGGATGTGTAAGTGAAAGGTTAACGGTTGATGATCCGCGTACTGAGTTACGATTATTCGGGGTTTATCTCTGACGGATGTAATCAAATGTTGTGGCACAAGTGTGCAACCTCTGCAGAGTGTAAACCTATTCGAATAGCCGCGTCCGCGGTTATGGACAGTTGGAAAGGCCATATTGTTTCCGTCATCAGAATTTATATCTTTGTGACTGGTGAATTTGAACTTGAACGGTGAATTTGAATCTGAATCACAACAGAGTTGTGGGAAT
This sequence comes from Lolium perenne, assembly GCF_019359855.2. Classification (NCBI taxonomy): domain Eukaryota; kingdom Viridiplantae; phylum Streptophyta; class Magnoliopsida; order Poales; family Poaceae; genus Lolium; species Lolium perenne. The sequence continues at coordinate 26,383,646 of NC_067246.2, read as the reverse complement.
GACACTAATGTTCCCACTTGAGTTAGTTAGCACATGAGGAGTTGTTTACAAAAATGTTTCTAAACTAAAATTGGCTTTATGCAAATAACCTTAGAGCTTAGAACTTTCTCAATAGCAATGTTAGTACTTACATTAGTATTAGTTTGCGAGTACTTGAAAGTACTCACGGCTTTTTCCCTGGCTATTCAAATGGCCAGAATATGAAGCCGAGCAGCAGTACGAGGATTACGACCAGCAGGACGTCTACCACAACTAGGAGCTTCTAACGTCAAGCGTTGGCCTGTGGACTAGAGAGTCCATTTATCTTTACGCTTCCGCTATGAACTGGTGTTTGTTCGTTGATCAATAGATCAACTATTCGTGTAATATGGATCATGTGATTCCAATTTGTAAGACATTATGATTTGTAATGAATGATGACTGTGATACCTAACTATTATGCCTCGCAACAACAATATTCCTGGGATTGCGATGTATGACATAATAGCCATTCGGACTTAAAAATCCGGGTGTTGACATGTGGTTGGAGACTCCTTGCTGTAAGTGGATAATTGCTCACTGGTTGATCCTATACTGGACTTCCAGTGGCTTTTGATGCTGAGAAATTATATAGACAAGGATTTGTCCATTGTCTGATGGCATAGCTAGCTATAGGTGTTAAGTGTGTTGGGCTAGGCTAGCTTGAATTCATTCTTTGCTGGATTTCCTTAGTTGTGCCACTGATTTGACATAACTAATGTTCCCCTAGGATGATTATCTATTGGCCTTACCCATATTTGCTTGCACCAAATGGCTTTGTAGCCATATGATGACACAAACATGGTTCTACCCTTCTGTGCTTCTGTGACATATGCACATGCTTAATTATGAGCAAAACCATGGTTTGCTCATGTTTATTTGGTATACCTCACTCCAGCTCCTAGAAATGGGTGTTGGTGTAGAGGATTGCTTCAGTGTTTGCTTGGTTTGCTTGCCCTGCTCCTCCTTGCAAGCTTGTGGTGCTTGATTAAGTGCTGTTGCTGTTTGAGCAGGTTGAACAGCAGTGGCTGTTCTTCCTGTTCTTGTGTTCTTGTGTTCTTGTGTTCTTGGTGAACTTACCCAGAGGCTTGTCGATGAATGACTAGGGTTTGGATGGAAAAAGGTTGTATATCATCCTTTCTTTGCTCTCCTGGTCGACAGCTGAGCCTGGCAACACTTGGTGACTCCCCTGGCTTGTGTGTGCTGTTGTGCATGCACATAGCCTGGTGAGCAGCTAGGGTGTGTGTGTGTGTGTCCAGGGCTTGGAACTTGGGCTGTGAAAGGATCAGCTCGGCAGAGCTGTGATATTATCCACTATTTTCACTTTCTTTTGCTAATCTGCCAAGTGGCTTTGCCACTTGGCATAACACTTGTTTTGCTTTGCTTGTGTGCAGGGACTTGGAGATGGTCAAGATGAGACTCAAGTTCATCTTGGTCAAAGAATTCATGAGGATCAACTTGTAGTTTAGGAATTTCATTAATTTGTAACCTTCTTTCTTTTTCTTTTTCTATTTTGCCAATTCTTGTAATGTGTTGTAATATTCTATATTTCATATCTGAATATTGTAAAGACAATGTATCTTGTGTGATTATCAATAAAGCTCCAATTTCTCTAATAATCTTTACTTTATATTTGTGTTGTTCAAAATCTTTACTATTTATAATTTGCTTAATGAATTACCTCACATTTGAATTTTGAGATATTCATTTGATGTTTGAATTTGAAATTCAAATTCAACTTAGGTTTGAATTCAATCATGCAACTTAAGTTGTAATGCACATACTCTCCTCTCTTCTCAAAACCCTAACTTAGTTGAATGAGAAGCAAGTTTGTCGCACTCTCGAAACCCTAACCCTGTAAGGTGTCGAGAGAGAAACTTGTCCCCCTTCGATGCAGTTTTGTTTTAAAAGCGCGGAATTTCACCAGAATTTACGATGCAATGCACATCCCTTTCTAAAATCTACCCCTCGATCGTCTCTAAACCTGGGACATTACAGGGATCGACGACACTCGACAGACTAACTGGATGAACACTCGACAACACGGAGTAGGAAATTTTTAGTGTTCAGAAAACAACAACGGAACTTTAAAGCTATTGACAAGATTCTTATCAAACACAGCCAGCTGTTGGAACTGTTCGCCAACGATGGCCTCCTTCATTATGGCATCATTGCTAACAAAAGAAGGAAATAGCAGATGTGAGTACAATAAACCACTTTGATGCATCTCGCCGCATAAGATTCATATCAAAAGGAACAGCAGATGCATTGTCATTACCATTTCTTGACTTGATTAACCAAACCAGGTTTACTCGTACTCCAACCTAAAAAGGATCAAAACCAATTCAACAGGTTGGAGAATACATAGATCATTTTTATGAGAGAATTGGCTGCCCTCCTTATATATTTTGTGGCATATGTATCAAACAAAATAAGCTACAAGGGTAGTACAAAATACTCATGATTGTAACAGGTAACAGCACCCCACCCGAAGCAAGAGAAGGGGAAATCAGTCAAGCAAGACACAAAGAAAAAAATATTTCCGTCTCGAGCTCGCCAAGGATGTAACAGAACCCGAAGCAGAACCCTAAGTAACAGAACCCGAGGTTGTGCTGCCTTCCGCGCCCTTGAATAAGCAGCTTCAAAGACGCACCTCATACCAGACAATTTTTCGCTCAGGCTACCTTTAATAAGGAGGCTGTGCTTCCTTCCGCGCCCTAGAAGAAGCTTCAAAGACGCACCTCATAACAAACAATTTTTCTTTTTGCTCAGGCGTACATTGAATTTATCCCTATTAAATGTATACATGTATCTCTCTGCCACAACTCCTCACAAAATGCAAACTCAGTTTGCATCTAAGTAATGTTGTTCGTCCAAGACTGAGTATGAACATGAGGTTCACCTTAAACTATTTTCGCATTTCACAAGGCAAAAAAAAGCTGAGATATGAATAAGAGGAAGGGATGTTCAAATTTCAATATATGCATCTCTGCAGAGTTAACCTACCTTTAATGGCAGATCCTTCTGAAGTGCACACCCCTGTTTAATTTTCTCATAAATCAGCCTAATATGTCCTAGAAAGAAAATGAATACAATTACAATCATAAACATTTCTACACCCTAAATACAAATAAAGGACAATTGTAGGCAGCAATTGTTTGCACTAGAATAAACCTTTCCTATTTAAAGACCATAAGATCCTAGCGAACCTATATATTTTACCATAATATGTCATTGAGGAATCAGCCGAGCATAAGACTACCTCAATGTGTTAGGCCAGGTTAGGTAAAGTATGTTACCGAGCGGGGAGGTCATGAAAAAAGGGAAGATCAAGCAGGGAAGGTCGGATCCAGGCCTCTATGTCTAGTTATCGGGCACCTATGCCCAGTCTAATCCTACAAGAGTGCGCTCCTCATTCATTTCCATTTTACACAGGTGACTCCACACCTGCATGTCATAGGATAGAGTGAATAAACACATGCTACTAATTTCCCATCTTTTTATATGATAGCAAAGTTTTTACAGAATCTAACATAAAAGTTTGCTGCATACAGTAGAGAAAAGAGACCGAGCTTCAGATAGGAACATATCGTCAAGTATAGTTCCTCCAGGGAGGGCATAACTTTAATGATGATCAATGTCCAGGTGAGATCATACCCCTCCAGGGATTTCATCTAGATTCACATACCTTAGTTGGCAAAAAATAGATGACAAAATTCTTGTAAGGCAATCTAGCTGAACACGATCCGCCAATAATAAAAAAGTAAAGATGAGCATAAACAAAACGAAGCCACATACCCACAACTAAGAAAAGGAACAACTTGTCTTACCTTCTTGCATTTAAATCCTAGGTCTCACATAGATGCACCACAAAGAAACTTAATTAACTCAGCCATCCTGGTCAATCACCCATCCTCAGATGGCCAATCACCCATCTACAGTTGGCAATGCACATTTCTTCTTCGACTGAAAGGGAGGCAATACAGTATGACACATAAAGGATAAGAATCTGAAGCAACAGACATATATATGTGCTAAAAATGATTGATCATTAATTTTCCAAGAACCTGAAATGAGATCTACCTAGAGAAGAACTCTGAGAGTATTTTTAGAGAGATGTTGTTGCCTGCCAAAACTCACCGGCGAGCAGCGACGAGCAACACGAAGAGCCGGGAGGCTCCCAGAACTGCTGGTGGGCCCTGGTCCCTCGGGCAACGGCCCGCAAAACTCCGGCACACGTCCTGGCTGTTGCGAGGGCGTGCCACCTGACCTATACCTGGTCAGGAAGGTGATGGATTGCTTCAATTAGTTTCCTACATGGCAGACACGTAAACATTAAATCCGAGCCTCAATCGGCCCTCAAGTTATCTTGTGAATCGGCTCAAGGAGCCGATCAACCCATGGTTCGTATTGGATCTACGATAACATGGGGGTCCTGCTTTATCAAAATCAAGTTAAATCGACCTACGACAGTCTAGGGTTTTCACCGCATAATTGGAACGTCCTACACGTAGTTGAGCCTGGCAGATACGGAAGATAACAGAAAACTAGTCCTAGAAAAGGCCTAAAAACCAACACAGAGTCAATTTCCGGAACAACTCCTCTAGGATCAGCAAACCATAACTTACGCACTACTGGATCATTCAACCCGTTTGCAAGGCCTAACCATACGGATATCAAACTAATCCTTGGGAAAACAAGGAACAACCATAACAGATCAGATCTACTAAATAAAGACTAAACAAGTTGCTACATTTACACCTAGGATAGGTGCAAAGGCAGCTAGACATGTAGGGGTAATCTAACTAAGCAAACATATCAAAAAAGTATCGATGTTAACCCCAACACGTCCATGATAGCAGTGTTACTCGCCATCAACAAGGCTTCAGTACGAGCAACACAAAACAATGAATAAACTGATACTGCTCAGATCGCATGATGCGATCTGAGCAGCATGGCGCTTACCCAGAAGAAACCCTCGAAACAAGGGGTGGCGATGCGCCTAGATTGTGTTTGTTGTGAACGTGATCGTCCTCTTTCCTCAATAACCCTAGGTACATATTTATAGTCCGTGGACTTTCTATTTTTTGGAATAAACCTAGCTGTATACGAACTAAACTCTATCTCTTAATTCTAACTGAAACGTAATCTATCATAAGGTACAGATACACGGGCAATCTAGCCCAAATTCTCGCAGGAGGCCGATTCATAAACACTTTATGTACATATCTTCTAAGCCCATCTCAATCACGGCCCAACTCCCAGTGTGGCTAAAATCCGGCGGTAACACATGCTGACATAGGCATCCCAAATGGGCCTGCCGAAGATGGTACCCGGGGTTTGCTGGAGGCCCAATACCCGAAGAATAAGAAGATTCGGGAGCCCAAGATTTATTAAGGAAAGATAGAGTTGTAATAGGAAGTGTTGTTTGTAATTTGGCGGGATGAGTTAGAAACCGTCCCGGACTCTGTAAACTTGTATAGCACGAATCCCTCGGCTCCACCTCCTATATAAAGGGGGAGTCGAGGGACGAAGAATCGATCGAATCATTGTCTGCAAACCCTAGTTTTCATATTCGTCGAGTACTTTCCGGCTGAAACCTTCGAGATCTACTTACCCTCTACTTCCAACTAAACCCTAGCCTACAATCCGTAGGCATTGACAAGTTGATACCTTGTCAATTGGCGCCGTCTGTGGGAACTAGAGGCGTAAGGAGCTGATCTCGATGGCACGCTCAAGATCTTCGACATCGTCAACCGCAAGCAACACAATGGATCGAGGTAAACAGATCGCTGCTGGTCTTGTTGATTTTGTTCCTCACCCACCCTCCCGTTTGGATGCATATGCGTATCTGGCGGAGCCCATGGAGATGACGTTCGGAAGGTTTCACTTTCGCGTCGAGAAGGAAGGATCGTATCGTGTCGAGATTCCGATTTCGTCGGGATCGTCGGTGGTCGATTCCGATTTTTCAAACTATGCATCGTCGACCGAGTCAGGAGAAGAAGAAACCTCGGCGACACGCTACGTTAGCACCAGAGCAAGAGAGAAACTCGCCAAGATCTTCAACGACATGTCGTTTGAGTCATCTGCGGACTCATATATAAGCGATGGCTCAAGCGATGTCGACGATTCACGACTTCATCGACAAATCTCTCACAAGGCAAGGTCTTCATCAATCTCAACGATGATGTCGCCAAACCCAACGTAGATCTGAGTACAAAGTATCATCAGATTTACGCCATTGAAGATCAAGAGGAGACATCTCGAGGCTTTCGACGCTTTGGAAATCCATACGTCGATCCCTCCAATCTGCGACAAGGCCTGGGCAACAAATACGTCGGGCCAGAGCCGCGAGATAGAGTTCAACTTTCACAAGCAGCGTGGGACAGAGCCGCGAGAGCTATGAACGGCACAGAACCAATGGCTACCACGGCCACACCAGAAGAACTGCAAGCATATCAATATAGGCTCGCACGAGCTGCCAGGGAATTAGAAAAACAGACAGCTGAGTTGAACAGGAGAAAGGAGGCAGCTTCTGCATCCAGCAGAGAAGGGCAGATTTAAGTCGACAATCTAGAACTACGGGTGATAGCCATCGGGAGGCGCGGAGCAGAGCAAGATCAAGGCTGCAACACATACCCGGCGTAAAGAGAGCACTTGGTCCAGAACCTCGACATGTCCTTCATGTCGATAGATACAAGAGGAAACATCATCCCTAAGACACCAGAGGCTGGGTATATGGCGACACATGCTTTTATCCTTGCGTCTAAACCACCTCCAGGTGATCCAAGGGAAACATTGTACAATATGGCGGTAGCAGGAGTTGGAGCTATGGGGACAGCGTTTGTGTCAACGCCTCCCGAAGGAGTGGCAAGGCAAAATAGTCCACGACCTGCAGCAGCCAGGTCAGCCGGCAGACTCGAAGGGCCAAGTGGAGCAAGAGACACAAAGAAGATGTGCAAGAGTCGATAGAGCGCGGCAAAGCAGAAGGGATCATCGGCAATCTCCGGAATTGACCGACGAAGATATGTGTGGCTTGCCATGCTTTACGAGGAGAGTCCGGAAAACTCGAGTCCCCTCAGGATTCAAGTTACCCGATAATTTCAAGAAGTTCGACGGCCTTCAAGATCCGAGAGGATTGGCTAGTCGACTATCCGGAGAGCGGTGAAGCTTACAGAGGAACCAGGGCAACAGCGATGCAAAGGAGCCAGGTGGATTTAAGTGTAGCCGCACGATCTTGGTTTAAGAATCTCGCTCGATGTTACATCGACTGCTGGGAAAGTTTCGAGGATGTGTTCGTCAAGAACTTTAGATCCACGTGCATAAAACCCGCATCGTTAGAGGAGTTGAGAGCGTGTCGACGTGCCGATGAGCCAATGAGGAAGTACATCCGAGGTGGAATATCATTAAAAACTCGGCAGAAAATATATCCGACGAGAGAGCAATAGATGCGTTTGTCGCAGGAGTCGCGTGGAGATTTCGTCGAAGACTTGGGAAGGACCAATCCAAAGACAAGATCCGCGTTAATGGAGATAGCAAATAAATGGGCGGACGGAGAAGATGCAGTCCACAATAAACGACACAGGTCGCGTAGGAGGACCGCGGTCGAAACTATCAACCGAGGCGAAGATTTCCTCGGACGTACCAGAACTACGACGCTCCAGACAAATTTCGGCAGGTTTTCGGACAAACACAGGAGGAAGCAACAGAGATGATTACCAGAGAAGCGATGAGCAGCGAGGTGATAACAGGGATGATTCACGCAACAGTGCAAAATAGCGGGCCTAGGTTCCCAAGACCTTTCGTGTCCCCCCGAAGAGATGATGAACGGACCGTGCAGATGCATTTTTCCTCGACAAAGAACGGAAAAGACAGTCAGGGCACTTGCGTAAGGATTGTCGAAATTTTCAAGCAATGTTGCGGTATGCAGAGAACGCTAATGCGCGGGCAGCACAGAGAAATCCTCGAGAACCCGTGCGAGATTCACTTGCCGCCTCCTCCCGCGATTACAGATGACAATCGACATCAGCTCAGAATAGCGGCAGCACCTGCACCACCACCTTATGTCGATCCTAACTCCAATGGAGCAGTGTTGATGATTCAGAAGGGAAGGCCGTCCAATAGAGCTCAGAAAGTAATCTCACGACAGGTGTTTATGGCAGAGAAAATGCCTCCACCAACAGCTTGAGTACCTTAATTGGTCGGACAAGATATCGGCTTCACAATAGCAGATCATCCGCAGCAAGTTCCTCGACCAGACAAGCCAGCACTTATTCTCGCCAAAGATTATCGCGGGATTTGATGTCTCTCGAGTGTTCATAGACGGCGGCAGCAGCTTAAACCTTATGTATGCAGATACATTGAGGAAGATGAACATATCCTTAGCAAACTTGAAACCAACAGACACAAGGTTCCACGGCATCACACCGGAGAAACCAAGTTATCCATTGGGAAAGATCAATCTCGACGTTCAGTTTGGGACCCGAGAAAATTATAGAATCGAGAGGCTCGAGTTTGAAGTCGTGGATTTTCCATCGCAATATCACGCTCTGTTGGGACGACCAGCATATGCTAGATTTATGGCAGTGCCACACTATACATACTTGTTGTGGAGATTGCCTGGACCAAAGGGACCAATCACAGTTAAAGGAAGCTTTGCCTTAGCCGATAAGTGCGACAAGGATTTCCACCGGTTGTCAGAAACCTTCGGGATGCAAGCTGAGTACTTGGCGTCAAAAAGCATGACTGATTACGACGTACTGCCAGACGTTGGAAGGCCAAACAAAGAATCAACTTTCAGCATCGAGAAAAATTCAAAAGAGGTGCAGATTCACCCGACAGACCCAAAAAGACGACATCTATCGCAAACGACATGGATATCGCATAGGAAAGCGCGCTCGTCGAGTTCCTCCGTGAGCACTGGAAAATCTTCGCATGGTGTCCAGCTGACATGCCAGGAGTACCCAGGGAACTTGCCGAGCACCACCTAAACTTGGATCCACTAGCGAGACCAATCAAACAACCTTTGCGACGCTTTTCGGAACCAAACCGCAAAGCCATGCTGTCAGAAATTAATCGACTACAAGAAGCTGGTTTTATCAAAGAGATATTCACAGAAGCCACATGGGTAGCAAATCCCGTGTCCGGTGCGAAGAAAAACACTAAGGTCCTTCGCATGTGCGTCGACTTTACGATGTGTCAATAAACATTGTCCAAAGGATCACTTTCCTCCCGAGGATCGATCAAATTATCGACTCCACGGCTGGATGTGAACGTCTTTCCTTCCTCGGATGCATATTCTGGTTATAACCAGATCAGATTGAAAGAAGAAGATGAAGTAAAGACCGCGTTTATTACACCTTACGGCGTGTTTTGCTACAGAACAATGCCCTTTGGTCTAAAAAATGCGGGAGCAACATATCAAAGGATGATGCAGAAGTGTTTGGCGACACAGATTGGGAAGAACGTGCAAGTATACATTGATGATGTCGTCATAACATCAAAAAAGGGGGCAACGCTGATCGAAGATCTCAAGGAAACTTTCGACAACCTTGATAAGTTCTGCCTCAAACTGAACCCGACGAAGTGTTCCTTTGGCGTCCCAAATAGGAGAACTTTTGGGGTTTCTAGTATCAGCAAGAGGGATTGAAGCAAATCCCGACAAAATACAAAGCTATCGTAACAATGAGGAAGCCAACAAAGTTGAAGGAGATACAACAGCTAACGGGGCGAGTCGCAGCTTTGAGTAGATTCGTCGCTAGGCTGGGAGAAAAGGCACTGCCGTTCTACGCTTTGATAAAACAAGGAGATAAATTTCAGTGGAACGAAGAAGCCGACAGAGCTTTCGAGGATTTGAAGCGCACAATTTCGACACCGCCAATTCTGGTGGCACCAAAAGAAAGGGAACCCCTCTGCTATATATCGCAGCCACACCCCAAGTGGTGAGCACGGTGCTAGTTGTCGAAAGGGAAGAAGAAGGAAAACTCCACGGCGTGCAGAGGCGAAGATACTTCGTCGGCCGAAGTTCTATCACCATCTAAACAAAGGTATCCGCAGTACCAAAAGATAGCATATGGAGTATTCACGACAGCACGAAAATTGCGCCACTATTTTTCGGCACATCCGATCATAGTGGTCAATGAAGCTCCCTTGTCAAATATACTGAACAACCCAGAAGCTACGGGTCGTGTCTCCCTTTGGGGAATAGAACTTTCCCCTCGGGACATCACGTATGAAAAAAGAAAAGCAATAAAATCGCAAATACTGCCGGACTTCATCGCAGAGTGGATGGAGTTGCAAAATACAGGACCTCCAGATTTATCGAGAACTTGGACCATGAACTTCGACGGGTCCAAAAGACTGGAAGGAGCTGGCGCAGGAGTAGTACTCATATCACCTGAAGGTGACAAGTTGAAGTACATCCTTCGGATGACGTTCCCTAACGCATCTAACAATGAAGCAGAATACGAGGCTCTCATACATGGAATGAAGATGGCGAAAGCCATGAGCAACTCGACTAAAAATCTTTGGCGACTCACAGCTGGTGGCACAGCAAGTTATGAACCAATGTGATGCAGTCAATGATAGCATGATGGCATACAAGGAGGTATACAACGAACTCGAGAAGTTGTTCGATGGATGCGAAGTAAACCATATTAGCAGATTGAGCAACGACGAAGCCGATGTTCTTGCAAACATCGGGTCGCAATGCCTTGCAGTCCCGCCAGGTGTATTCTGGGAAGAAATAACAGAGAGATCCACTAAATCGACAAAGTCAAAAAAGAAGGAGAAGAAACCCTCGGGGGCTACCAAGGAAAAGCAAGAGGACGAAGAAGAAGATCAGGACCTGGTCATGGTGATACAGATACCGTGGATGCAGCCGTACATATCATACATCCTGAGGAAAGAAATACCCGACGATCCAGTTGAGGCAAGGCGAGTAATTCGACGCTCCAAAGCTTTCACGGTGGTCAAGGGGGAATTGTATAAGCGAAGTATTTCAGGCGTCTTGCAAAGGTGCGTCACACCAGAGGAAGGAAGAATAATTCTGAAGGATGTACACGAGGGAATATGTGGCCACCACGCAAGTAGTCGAGCTATCGCAGCCAAAGTTTTTCGAGCAGGATTTTACTGGTTGACAGCAATCGAGGACGCCAAGGACATAGTAAGAACTTGCGACGCGTGTCAAAGGTTTGCCGCAAAACCTCACTCTCCAGCAGCAGAGCTAGCACCAATACCATTGTCATGGCCCTTTGCTCAATGGGGACTTGATATGGTGGGTAAGTTACACAAATCCTGGCCAGGAGGAAAGGAGTACATGCTAGTAGCTGTCGACAAGTTTACAAAATGGATAGAAGCGAAGCCGATAAATTCACCAGATGGAGCATCCGCAGAAAATTCGTAAAAGGCCTCGTCTTCAGATTTGGAGTGCCCCATAGCATCGTCACGTACAACGGCAAGAACTTCACATCCCACGAATTCAAAGATTATTGCGAAGAGGTGGGTATCAAGCTGAACTTTGCGTCGCTTGCACATCCTCAAACCAATGGGCAAGTCGAGAAAGCCAATGGTATCATCTCGCAATGGCATCAAGAAGCGCTTGTTAGGACCACTGGAAAAAGCTCGACATACCCGGCCGTAAGAACTACCAAGCGTGTTGTGGAGCATCCGAACAACACCAAACACAAGAACGCAGAAACTCCGTTTTTCTGGTTCATGGAGCAGAAAGACTACCAATCGAGATAGAGCACAACTCTCCACGTGTCGCTGAATATGATGAAGAAACATCGAGAAGAGCGCTAGAGGACGACGTCGACGCACTTGATGAAGCTCGAGATGAAGTATTATCTCGGTAACCAAATATCAACAGGACTTGAAGAATTACCACGCCGACGTTTGCGGCCAAGATCTTTTCAGGTGGGCGACCTAGTTCTTCGGCTCACGCAAAAAAGTCATGAAAAACTCGAGTCACCATGGCTTGGCCCTTACATCGTCACGGAAGTAATCGGAGGAGGAGCATATAGGATAAAGGACAAGAAGACAGGGGTGGAGGAGCCAAACCCCTGGAACATGGCGCAACTTAGGCGGTTCTACGCCTAGAGTCGAAATATAGTCCTTGTAAAACTTCAATGTACTGAAACGCCCGCGAGTTTTCAGACGCACTCTTTTCCTTTTTCGGGGCACCGAGTGGGGCCGGAGAAGGTTTTTAATGAGGCGGGCTCGCGGTGCTGCAATATAATAAAGATAGTGACAATATAACTTTTCTTCTTTATCGACATGATCAAACCTTGCCTTGGTATTCAAATACCTCGTAAGTCAATAAAAATACAAAATAGTACTCGGATAAAAGCTCGGGGGCTCATATTCACCTTAAATATATATATGCCTTGGTTTAAAACCTCGCAAATATACAAATATAGTAAAGAGTCACCGAAACACTCGGGGGCTAGACAAACAGAGAAATATAATGGTTGCTTTACAATATAGTCATGGATTACAAAGAAGAAATATCTACAAGAAGAAAATAACTAGTCTTGATTCAGTATGTCATCAAGAGTAACTCTGTTTTCCTCCGGAGCAGCACCAAGAAAATCGGCATAATGGCCATCGGCAAAAAAGTCGGCATCCATCCGAAGCAGGTCCTCGATCATTTCTTCGGCTATGGGCGTAACCTTCGTGTTAATCCTGTCAACACCAACTCTCCGACGTTTTACCTTTTGGTGAACCTTCTCGACAACCTGGGCAAGGTCAAGTTTCGAGTGGCAGATCTGGAGCATGATGAGAGCAAATGGCGCCGACTACTAGCTGAGCTTTGACAAAATCATGGATATCGCGAGCATCCTTAAACCTTTCCATCAATTCAGGAAGAGTTTTTGGTTGGACGTTCCGAGGAAACATGGAGTTGTAAACCATGGACAAGGTCTTGGTACAAAGAGAGTCAAGAAAATCGCGAGTTTGAGAGGTGCGATCTTGAAATCTGACAATATGGCGAGTCCTCTCCGGGGTAGCCCAAAACAAAGAACCATGATCCAGGGAAAGATTAACAAGGAGGTTTGTCCTAGCACTTACTCTCTCTTCCTCGGCGGCATGCATCGGTAAAGGCACCTATCAAAACAAAGAAGTGGAAACCTTTAAGAGACAATAGCATGAAGATGAAAGATATCGTAGGATGAAACGAGCATACCCGACATATCTGCACTGGCTTCATTCATTAATTCGAGCATGAAATTTTCTCGAGTAGTCGCCTTTTCAGCCTCGGAAGCAGCAAATTCCTTGGCAGCCATGGCCTCGCGAGCTTGTTGGAGAGCAACTTTTTCAGCTTCAGATGACTTGCGAGATTGTTCCATCATCACAAGTGTTTGCTTCTTTGCATACTGAAGCTGCTGTCGAAGTTCGTCCAGTTCTTGCGACAAGGTATCGTCGACAAAAAGTATCGCAAAAGTCTTCCTCGCGTGAGAAGAAGAAGGCGACACATTGGAAGGAGCGGAAGTTGGAGTATAGTTATCAAATATCAACTGAAATATAAACAGGATAAAATCAAACGACAAGCAAAGATAGAATTTTTCATTAATCTCTTGGAATAATTACAAGGGCATTACAGTGGAGCTAAGGAAATACGTGTCGCTAAACGACTACTTTGGCGACAAAAGCAAAAGAAACAAAGAAAAACAGAGGCATGCAACTAGACCTCCGGCCTTGACGAGCTAGGAGTCGACGCTGGCTTAATCCCGAGATAGGCCAAGATCTTCTTCGTGTTGGGCTTGGCCGCCTTGATCAGCGACTTCCACCTTGATTGTTCTATTTGCTCGGTGTCGCCAACTTTCATCCAGTCGATAGTTTGTCGACTGTCAGCGACCAAGGCGACAGTGGTTTCAACGGCAACCTTCATATTCTCTTGGCGCATCTTCAGTCCAAGGTCTTCCGGTGTATTGAACATCTTGGCAAGGTTGAGGAAAGTCGCAGGTTCCTCTTTCTTCGGGAAGAAGTAGGGGAACAAGGCCGACAATACTGCATTTGCGTTCGATACACCTTCACGAATCTCGGATCCATGAAGCTCTAGATAGGAAAGTGCGTCAAGGACTGGATCATCGACAGGATTCGTCAGGTCAAAATCCTGGTTTGTTTGGACTGTCAAGGAAACAAAGTATTAGTGAAAAGGCAAGAAACAAAGGTTCTCCTAAAAATAGAAGGGAGCAGTAAAATCACCGAAAGTACGGCGACTCTGAGTCTTCAGGCGCTTGAGGATTCCTTCTTCACGAGAAGCTTGTGCAGCTTTGTGCTCATCTAAAGCAGCTGTAGCATCCTTAAGCTTTTTCTGCAGTTCCTCGACACCAGCAGCTTTCGCCTTGGCTTCATCAGCTTCGGTCTTGGCTTTGCTAGCAGCGAGGTCCGCTTTTTTGCGAGCCGCTTCACTCTGCTCAAGTTTTCGAGAAAGTGCGTCGGCGCGTTCGTTAGCCTCCGCAAGTTTCTCTGCCGGGATGGGAACAAAAAAGAGAGGAGCAAGATCAAAAATCGCGACAAGCACCAAGAGTAAAAAATCAAGGAAAAACAGCAAGTACAAAAGTCGTTACCTTCGGCTCTATTAGCATATTCACGGTACCCAACAAATTGGGAACCGATGCGGAGAAGATCCTTGATCATAGGCTGTTCAACGTGAACACAGAAAGAAAAACATCGGCATGAAAAAGAGAGAAGGTGTGAAAAAACAAAATAAGGAAAATATAGATGTCGACAAGCTTACATCATCTAGGAGCAGAGTCGATTTAACCGCCCAACTGAGGGGCAGGTTCAACAATCTTTTCAACCCTTGCCCTTTTTGGTGAAGGAGCAAGGGGGCTGGATGGCGGAGTAGTGGTGACGACGTTTTGTTGAGGAGGCGAAGTTTCTTCTCCTTCAACTAGCGTGTCTGAGGCAAGTACAGTACGTGACGTGCTTGTCCGAGGAGCCACGTCAGTAGTTGGAACTTCTTCCTCGTCATCACTAATAATCAAAAAATCGGCAGCATGAAAAGCAAGACAAGCTAAATATTTCGAGTACAAAAATAGAGAGAAATAAAGACGACTTACGAGCTGATGAGGGATTCGGCATAAAGATCGTAAGTTGCCTTCGGATGAGAAGGAACAACTTCTTCAGCCTTAGAGGTGCCAGAATCTTCAACATCAGTCCTTTTCCTTTTGTTCTTGGGAGAAACAGCAGGAGGAAGGGATTGTGTCGATTCACTGGCTTCAGACTCAATTTCTTTTTCATGAGAAGCCGCAGATTTGTGAGAACCCGCGATTTCACTTTCACGAATAGCAGAACCTTGAGTATCTTCGGCAACGATGGCCTGTTCTTCGACTTCTCCACCCTCCGGAAGAGGAGGAAGGGAAGTCATGATAGGATGGTTCTGTAAAAAATAGTGACCAGAAGGAAAATTAAAAGAGATGACAATATAATGAGGTGCAGAGAAAGTGCAAAATAAGGTAAAAAACTCGGCAAGACAAAATACCTCGGGGAGTGGATTGGCGGCGCTGTACGGTTCCACGCGACAAGAGGAAGGAATTGGGTCTTTACCCAGGCGAGAAAGTCTTCGAATCAACTTCTCCAAGTCCTTGGTGGAAAGATCACCGGAGATTCTGTTGGCGTCATTTTTGCCAGAATATGTCCAAAGGGGATTTTTGCGAGCCTGGAGAGGCTGCACTCTAACCCTAAGGAAATAGGCAGTAATTTGAACACCAGAAAGCTCTTTGCCTCGAGTATTTTGAAGCTGGCGAATACGAGACATGAGCGCCTCTGTCGCCTTTTTCTCTTCCTCGGAAGCTTCGGCATCCCAGGAGCGGCGGCGTTGAATTTTGGCACTTCCGTCGAAAGGAACTATGTTGTGCTCAACGGAATTGGCGCTTTCTTCGTGAATGTAGAGCCACTTTTTGCGCCATCCTTGGACAGAATCAGGGAATTTGACGTCGAAATAATCGACATCGGTGCGAACACAGATAACAACGCCACCTATGTTATAAGTGACGTTGTGGGAGCCATTGCGGCGGAGGCAGAAGATGCGTTTCCACAGAGCCCAATTGGGAGGGATTCCGAGGAAGCATTCGCAAAGTGTGATGAAAATAGAAATGTGAAGGATGGAATTGGGAGTCAATTGGTGCAATTGAATCCCATAAACAAAAAGAAGACCGCGGAGGAAATCGTGGATTGGGGTCGAGAGGCCGCGGATGAGATGATCAACAAAACTAACCCGATACTCCATTGGAGGCTTGGGGTAGCTTTCTTCGCTAGGGAAGCGGATGGCGTCCTCCTTCTTCATGAGGCCAAGCCTCTTCAGCATGTTGGTGTCTTGGTTGGAGATTTTGGATCTCTCCCACTCAAGATCCTCGGCGGCCATCTTGGATTCCGGAGTGCTGTGGCGAGTCAGACGCGCGCGCGGTGGCATCAATGGCAATGACAGAGCAATGTGTGTGAGTGCGGAAAATCAGAGAGAGATTGGGCGCAGGAGAAGTTTTGCGAAGAGGAACAGGCGAGCGGCGCAAGCGAGGGGATGAACGGAGGTTGAAGAAAGGTTTATATAAGAATCGGGTGAAGCAGTGTGCCGTTGGATGAAGAAATCGTATGGTGAGAATAGATCTTCTAGATACAAGGGTAAAAAGGTATTTTTACTGAGATAGGCGTTACTGTACGTGCGCCAGAAAAAGCGGAGGACGTGTGTCCCCCACTTGCACGACGTGTTAACGAGGTGGAAGCAATGGACCCACAGAGCAGAAAGATCATGACTATTCGAGAAGGATGAAGTAAATTTGGTTAAGGGAAGCATGTCGATAAGAAAAGTTAAGGAAGAGTGGCGACAGAAAGAATTATTCAATACTTCGGGAGCCTTTGATCAAATACAAGTTTTTGCCCAAATGCTCGGGGGCTACTTCGGAAAAAAGTAAATTTTCGAGTATGACAAATATAGAATTATGGGAGCCTACAACCAAGCACAAGTCCTTGGCTGTAGCCTCGGGGGCTACTCCCATCGGGAGCGCTGTTCGCGCACCCGAGAAATAAAAAAGAGAGAAGAAGAAAAAGATCATATTGGGAAATAATGACAATATAGCGACAAGGTGGATTAAAATGTTGAGCCTACAACCAAGCACAAGTTCTTGGTTGTAGCCTCGGGGGCTACTCCCATCGGGAACGCTGTTCGCGTGCCCGATGAAATTAACAAAGAAAAAATGGAAAAGTAAGAGAGTATATTTCGAGTTATAATTAACTCTACATATACTCCCATCGGGAGAGCAGTATAAGTCATATTTGACTCGATAAAATGTGCCATTCCAACAGCCGGAAAAGCACTCGACAATATATTCTCAGAACGCCGAAGTTGCGATCAATTTCTGAATGCCGCAAATTTGCGAAGGTAAGACCCCAGATCCGTTCTGCTGGGCGTGGCATCGCCAAAGACTGCGCTCTGCTACTTTTATCCGTATCAACAGATACGAAGAAAAATCCTAACGGACGCGTTAGGTACCCGATAAATTCGACTGGGACTCGACAGAATGGTAAGACCTTAAGCGGCACCTGTCGAAGTTTACACCAGTATCCCGAGATCATGTCCAGGGACGTGATTTTGAAGTAGGTTTTTGCGGATTGCCACTAGAGCAGTTAACTAGTACCTGATCCGTCAGATGAACTAGCCCCAACTACCATCATCCCTGTTCAATATAGAATTTTATGTGAAGAAGTATAAAAAGTTAAAGCTTCCGAATAAAAATAAACAGTGGAGATTTTCCTTGATTCTACGATTCAAGCAAAATCTCGGGGGCTACTGACATAGGCATCCCAAATGGGCCTGCCGAAGATGGTACCCGGGGTTTGCTGGAGGCCCAATACCCGAAGAATAAGAAGATTCGGGAGCCCAAGATTTATTAAGGAAAGATAGAGTTGTAATAGGAAGTGTTGTTTGTAATTTGGCGGGATGAGTTAGAAACCGTCCCGGACTCTGTAAACTTGTATAGCACGAATCCCTCGGCTCCACCTCCTATATAAAGGGGGAGTCGAGGGACGAAGAATCGATCGAATCATTGTCTGCAAACCCTAGTTTTCATATTCGTCGAGTACTTTCCGGCTGAAACCTTCGAGATCTACTTACCCTCTACTTCCAACTAAACCCTAGCCTACAATCCGTAGGCATTGACAAGTTGATACCTTGTCACATGCCCCCCTGGTTTTGGCAATAATAATTCCAAAACCACTCTGTTTTTCTTCATCGGGTTACGCGTTGCAGAGCAGAACCGCTACAGTGCCCTTTCATCATGATGCCTTGCCTTCTCAACTTCTCCGCACTGCACGATTTGACAGTTTTGGCATCGCACCCTCGGAAACCGCCACAACATTGAATCATCTTCCACTATATCCCCTTTATTAACCGCATCCGAGAAGTTCGCCTCCTCATCCTCTTGCTCCACATTAGCAATCGAAAACTCCCCTCCTTTGCAACCATGGAATCGGACTCCTCCTCTGCCTCTTCGGGTCTTTCCTTCCAATCTTCCCCCTCCCGTGAGCCGACGCCAGAGTATGACCCGATAGCGGCATACGAGGCCCTCGCCCCACCGCATTGGGACGAGGCAGACTGGGAATTCTCCATTTGGTCAGAGGATGACGAATGCTTGACCGACGGGGAAGACGACCTCCAGTTCCTCATCGATGAGGAGTTGGAGGAGGAGAGCGACGGCGACGCCTTCTGCTGGGGCGAGGACATCTCCTCCGACGAGGAGGACGAAGCGGAGGACGACACCTCCTCCGACGAGTACCCGCCGGCGAAGCGCTTCCGCGCCGGGTCGGCGGACGACGATGACGACGACGAAGACGAAGAAGCCCCCGCCGGTGGCTTCAACAGCAGCGACGAGGACGTCGCCGGTAGCAGCGCCGATGGGAGCTATGACGGCGACGACGAGGGCAGCGACGGCAGCGACGGCGCCGGCCCCTAGACTAGGGACTACTAGAATAGGGCTAGTAGTAGTACATTAGGTAGCAGATCTTCCTTTTGTGAGCAATCTGCTCTTCTTGTAAAAAACCCTCTTTATCAATGAAGAATGCTTCTATGTTAATTTTTCCGATTGTCAAAGTAAGTCAACGTGCGAAGAGCCGATAGCAACGCATGACCGATTGTCAAAGTAGGTCAACACGCAACGAGCCGATAGCAACGCATCAGTCTTTGACCATAAAACGCCAGTAGGGCAAGACTTCAAACGGTAACCTGCGACCCTCGTCTGAAGGACCAAATTCAGATCCCCAATTGCTCATCGAACAGATTCAACTCGCGGCGACGCGAATCCCAAATCTCCAACCGCGCAGATTCATCTCCACCAGCAAATCAGATGGCGGAATCGTCCAACGCCAACGCAACTGTCTCTGGCCTGAAGGTAATCTTTAACTGCCCCTCGCCATCCGAGCCTAGCTAGTGTTAGAATTAATAGTAAACACCTGAATTAATGCCTTATTTCATCATTAATTTTAGGTATCAGACATTCTGTTGCCGCATCCTTCTCTTCCAAACTCTATTTGTCTTGGCCCCCGGACTGTCGAGAGTCCTGCCCATCTGATTTCTTGCGAGGCCAATAGGATTCCCTTCGTAAACCAGAACTTAGATCTAACTTCTTGAGCTGACTGCTTACGAGCCTGGCCTAACCCTCCTGAAGATTGGGTTTCCTGGTACAATAGAGTATCCAAAACTCACCAATCCAAATGGGAAACCACAGGAATAGCCGATGCTCTGTCTTTATCATTGTCTCCCCTTGAGAAGCATGAAAATCTTCTAAAAACCATCGGCTACTTCTGGTCTCATGCCCTGAACTGCTTCATGTTTGGCCACGGCCCCATGACACCAACTCTGCTAGATGTGGTAACGATCACTGGCCTGGACATCACATCCCCCAGCCCCTCTGCCTTTATGCTGCCAAGGGTTCCTTTCAAACTCTCTTCCAAAACAGAGTGCACAAACTGGAGTGCTTACCTTCGACGCCACATGAAAAACAAAGGCCCTGTAACAGAGAAAGAACACACGGCTTTCCTGAATTTCTGGTTGGAATACTTTATATTCTGTGGCCCTTCACTTGCTCCGACCAAGAATTATCTTCCCTTGGCCTATGAACTTGCCAAAGGCACCCAGCTTGGCATCGGCAAACTGTTCCTTGGAGAGGTCTATAGATATCTCCAACTAATGTCTGTCAAATTGTCTTCCCAACAGACAGTCAAAACAGGAGGTCCCTGGTGGTTTATTCAGCTATGGGCTCAGCTGTATTTCCAGAATCATATCCCAAACTTCCCACGTTTGGCCACTTGCACCTTTCCAGATGCTAACGGGAAGCAGATCCGATGCACTAGCTACGTCCAAGCCTTGTATAGCCTTTCAGGTAGTAAACTGATCCCCAAGGAAGCATCAAAGTGGTTCAGGATTTTCTTCCAAGGCCTGGACAATCCTCTCTTCTTCCCTTACACGGAATCTGAAAATTTTGAAAATCCAGTCTCCTTTAGGCTAGACAGCTTTGCCGATGACACCAGCACCCGGCAATTGTATTCCACCATGATCCGTCCCTGCTTCCTTCCAGTTGGCATGAGCACATCAAACAGAATAATCAAACCCGGTTATGAGTCCTATCAGCCGGTCGTAACAGCCCGGCAGTTTGGTCTTGGGCAGATGTCTCCTCATTTCTTCCTCCACCACTTAACAGAGAGCAGAGCTGATTTGCCCGATGTCCTCACCGGCCAGAGGTGTTACTCTTTCTTTGATGCTCTAGCCATCCCAATCCCCAATAACCTCTCTTTCACCTCATCAACCGATGGTTCTGAGACCTGGTGGTCCATGTGGAAAACTCATGCCTTCCGGAGAGCTCTGGGACCGTTGCTGAGACAACTCGATGCCGAATATGATATCCCCGCAGAACAGGTACTACCACTCGCCGATTTTCTTGAAGTGGCTTACAATGATCTTTATAACCTTGCTCTGTCTCCTTGCAGCACCAAGATGGTCCAGAACCTACACATGAGGACGGCTCCCCCTTTGAATTCCTCCCACCGGCTCCGGTGGTCCTCTTCTGCAAAAGCTCGCCACCCTTGAAAAAGGTCGTGATGCAGAGCCAGCCGATTTCACCAAAATCGGCTTCCAAGAGCAGAGCCTCTTCCGGGCCAGCTGCCCCTCGAGCCCCAATTAAGGCGAGATCGGCAGTGAGAAAAGTAGCTGCCAGGAAAACTTTGAAGCGCCGGAACCCTTCTCCAGATCAAGAGAGCTTGCACGTACGTTGATCCATGCACTGACTGGTTTCATCTATCCTTATGGGCTTCTGCAAACATACTTGTGCTTACTAACTCTTCCTTTATAGGCCTCCGCCGAAGACAACTCCAGCGAGGAAACACAATCCAGTCGAGGGGATTCGAGCTCGGGCAACTCTGGGAAAATCGCCACGCAGAGCCAGCCAGATTTGCCACCATCGGCTTCCAGGAAAAGGCCAGTTCCTGAACCTGTTGCCCCCCAAGCTCCAATTTGAGCGGGGCAGGGCGGTCAACGCACAAAGAGCCGATGCATCAAGAGGGCTCGAAAGGAACCGCAAGCCCCTTCATCAAACCAAGAGGCCTCAAATGTAATTACCCTCCATACTCTCTCCAGTTCATTGCTGCTCGCACCGGCTAACCACCTCCTTTGCAGACTGATGACACTTCTAGTGGGGGAGTCGAGGAAGTACTGATGCCCACCACCAACCTGGATCTAGCAACCCCTATAAGTGTTGTTGACAAGGTCGCCAATTTGGCCAAGCCCCCAGCAGAAACACAAGAGCCGATTGCCTCATCATCGGCTGTCCCCCTGGTCTCAGGAGAGGTATACTCCTTTTGTTTGGCTTGCCCTTCCCTTTCGCTGCATACTGACGCTGTTTATGTTTGTCAGGGTTGCGACCTTTTGGGCTTGCTAACGTTCGATCCTGAATCCGTCGAACCCGCTCCTTCTTCGGAAAGCGATGAACCGCGACCCAGCGCCGTCCAAAGTCAATTCCAGCGACTCAAAGCCCTGCTTTCTTCCCCGATCGAGACGTTGGTCGAAGACCCCGAGGAAGTGAAGAGTGTTCTTGAAGATATCCAGCACCACCTCCCGGTAACGTTGCAGGTGAAACTTTGGCCAGTTGTGACTCTGTCTGCCTACAGGTCAAGGGTGAAGTTAGCTCGTCAGAGAATCGATCTACGCCACGCCCAACTTCCGTTGAAAACCGATATTGCAGACAAATGTGAGCGGCTCAACGAGAAAAAGGCGGCCTTGGATGCCAAAACTGGCACCTCTGTCAGCACCGCCGAACTTGAGACCTTGCGAAAGGAATTGGAGGACCTTGAAGAGAGGGTCCGGGCAACCAAACAACTTATTTCTGATAAGGAAGCTCTTATTGCCCGCTCCCAAGAAGAAGCAGAAGGCCTCAAAGCTCAACTGAAAACTGATCTGGCAGAAATACGTGACCTGCACAAGCAGCTAGTGACGGGCAAGGACGAAGATGATGAGGCCGAGATCGCCGAGGTGGATCGTGTCCCTGCTGACGCCCTCCGTGCCTTCGAGGCATTCCTTCCATAGAGCCTATCCATGTAACCTGATAACTGCTTGTACCTCTAGAGTCGATGGCTGCACATCGGCTTTTAGTCTAAAGTCGATGTATGTGCATCGGATGTACTTTATGTCCTGTTGCTTTGTATATTTTCTCCTAAAGTCGATGTCTGTGCATCGGCTATGCTTTATATATATATTTTTTACCGGCCGATTTCATGCATCGGCCCCCATATTTCACTGTCCATCATCCCACATACTTGGGAAATATTTCTTGAGATGCTGGCCATTGACAGCCACTGGGAACTTCACACCGCTCAGCTCCTCAAGCATGTAGGCGTTACCCTTTAAAACTTGGTCGACCCTGTACGGCCCGTGCGAATTTGGAGACCATTTACCATACACTGCATCCTTAGTCCCCAATGGCAATACAGCTTCCTATACCAGATCACCAACGTGGAACTCCTTTGGTCTCACCTTCTTATTATATGCGCGGGCTACCTTGGCTTTGTTCTCTTTAATTTTCTCAAGCGACCAAAGTCTAAGTTCCGTTAGATCCTCAATGCTATCACTCATCAGGGCTGCATATTCTTCAGTTGTTAAATCATTCTGAAACGTAACGCGTCTCGACCCAGCCGTGATTTCCCAGGGCAACACGGCTTCTTGTCCATAGACCAGATGGTATGGCGAGGTTTTTATCGCTCCATGACATGACATGCGATAAGCCCACAAAGCCTCTGACAATATCTCGTGCCAACGTCTAGGGTGCTCGTCGACTTTCCTCTTGATCAGCTTGATAAGGCTCTGGTTGGACGCTTCAGCTTGCCCATTTGCTTGAGCATAGTATGGAGATGATCGGATCAACTTAATTCCCATGTCCTCGCAGAACTTTCTGAACTCGCGAGAAACGAAGACCGAACCTCCATCGGTCGTGATAGTCTGGGGAATCCTGAATCTATGAATGACATGTTCCTTCACGAAATTGATAACATCTTGTGATGCCACTAACTTCATGGGGATGGCTTCCACCCATTTAGTGAAATAATCTGTAATGGCCAAAATCCAATTATGGCCTTTGCTCGATGGAGGATTGATTTTGCCAATCATATCCATGCCCCAACCTCGAAATGGCCAAGGCTTGATGATGGGGTTCATTGCTGATGCGGGTACCGACTGAATTTTCCCAAACATCTGACACGCTTGACACCCTTTATAGTACTTAAAGCAATCCTCAAGCATGGTGGGCCAATAAAACCCCGATCGCCTGATCAACCATTTCATCTTATGAGCCGATTGGTGAGTTCCACATGCGCCTTCGTGTACCTCGTGTAAGAGCTGATTTGACTCGGCTGGTCCCAGACATTTGAGAAGCAACCCTTCCAAAGTCCTGTAGAACATGTCATCTCCTATAAGGACATATTTCATGGCCTTGTACCTTATCCGTTTAGGTGCCCCCCGAGCTGGATCTTTCAAGTAATTGAAGATATCGGCTCTCCAGTCATCCGATTCCAGGAACTGTACCTGAACATCGGCTCTACCTGCTACGTCCTTGTAGCCTGACGCCATCTGTGCGAGATCGTTGGCCTCAGTATTTTGCGACCTCGGGATCCAACTGAAGTTTATGTACCTAAATTGTGCCATCAGCTCACGGCATTGCATCCATAAGGGGAAGAGCGACTCGCTCTCGCATTTATATTCTTCGTGAGCTGGGAAATCACTAATTTTGAGTCTCCAAAAAGTTCCACTGCTTCTGCCCCGGCTTCCAAAAGCAACTCCATTCTCTTGCGTATTGCCTCATACTCAGCGACATTGTTGGTGCAAGAGTTAGGTAGTCTGATGGAGAAGGAATATGTTGCCCCCCGGGGCGACACGAGTAGAATGCCGATGCCGCAACTATCATCACAAGCCGATCCATCGGAAAACATGGCCCATGCACGCACAGACAGTGCTGCTATATCAGTGTTGATTCGTTCAGCAATAAGATCGGCCAACACTTGTCCCTTGACTGCTTTCGCAGGCTGATACCGGAGATCAAATTCCGATAATGCAAACATCCACTTACCGAGTCGGCCTTTCAACACAGGAGCCGACAGCATATGTTTGATGACATCTGATTTGCATATGATGACAATTTCCGCTGACAGCAAGATGTGACGGAGCTTGGTGCAGGTAAAAAATAGGCAGAGGCACAACTTCTCGATCTCAGGGTACCTAGTTTCTGCATCCAACATCCTTCTGCTGAGGTAGAAAGCAACTCTCTCCAGACCATCATAAAGTTGTACCACCACTGAGGCGATGGAAGTGTCAGCCACTGATAAGTAAATATAGAATGGTCTGTCTTGCTGGGGCGGAACCAACACAGGTGGCTTCGTTAGATACTCTTTAATCACGTCAAATGCTCGCTGTTGCTCTGCCCCCCAGCGAAACTCCTCATCAGATTTAATTTTTACTAGTCCCATGAACGGCTCGATTCGCCCTGACAGATTGGAGATGAACCTTCTGACGAAGTTGATTTTGCCGATGAGACACTGGAGTTCCTTCTTCGTGGTAGGCGGCTTAATTGTTCGCACTGCCTCCTGACTTTTCAGGCCGATCTCAATTCCGCGTTCATGAACCAAGAACCCCAAGAATTGACCGGCCGTTACACCAAAAGCACACTTCTTTGGATTCATTCTTAGCCCGAATTTTCTAGTTCGGTCTAGGATGCGTCGCAGATCCTCCAAGTGTCCTTCTACTGAAACAGACTTGACTACCACGTCATCAATGTAAATCTCCACCAACTTGCCGATCAGATCATGAAAGATGTAATTCATGGCTCTTTGGTATGTTGCGCCGGCAATTTTCAGTCCAAATGTCATGACTACATATTCAAACAAGCCCACTGAACCTGGTACTCTGAATGCAGTCTTGTGTATATCTTCTGGAGCCATAAAAATTTGGTTGTAACCGGCATTGCCATCCATGAAACTTAAAACCTTATGACCAGCAGCTGCATTGATCAATGTCTCTGCTACCGGCATTGGATACTCATCCTTTGGAGTGGCTCTATTGAGATCCCGAAAATCTATGGCGACGCGCCATCGGCCATCCTTTTTCTCTACAGGTACGATACTAGAAATCCACTCAGCGTACCTGCATGGCCTGATGAAACCGGCGTTCAACATTTTCTCGATCTCTTTCTTGAGTTCTTCTAGAATTTTGGCTTTCATCTGTCGTGCTCGCTGCTGGAACGGCCAAAATCCTTTCTTAAGAGGGAGCCGATGCTCAATGATGCTCCTGTCTAACCCGGGCATCTCTGTGTAATCCCAGGCAAAGCAATCTGGGTATTCTTTTAACAAAGCTATCATCAAGCCCCTCAGATGCGGATCTAACTTGTTTCTGATGCTTGGCCGTTGAAGTCGCTTAATGTGACGTTGGTTTTGATCAGATCTGCGTTAGAGCGTCCCAAACGCCGTAGCATGGAGTATGGCATTATATTGACTGCAGCTCCCGTGTCAACCAACATCTTGTTGACAGGCTGCCCGTTGATATAACCTCTTAGGTACAGGGCCTTCAAATGTTTGTAGCTCTTCTCCCGTGGCTTTTCAAAGATAACTGGCCGTGGGCCGCAGTCAAACTGTGCCACCGGCGCTTCTTCGATTCTTGGAGCACAAAACTCTGACGGAAGGATGAACACCATATTTGTGCCAGCCGATGCCTTCGCATTGGTTTTTATTTGTTTGGGGCGCTGTGGATGCGTCTCCGTGTCCAAGGTTTGCTGAATTTTCACGGCTAGATTGGGCCGCGCTTTCCTCAACGCGTGCAGGTATTGCGCCTCGGCTTCCTCCAAGCTACGTAGCCGCTGAACCCTACGCTTTTGGGAGTGACTGAGTCCATCAGGGCACCACCTTGGCCGGTGGTATCTATCTTCTTCTTCATCTTCTGACTCATCGAAATCGTCTACTCGAGATGACTCAGCTCGTCTGTTCTGAGATGGGAGAGGCCCTAGACGTTTGAACACTGAAACCTCACATGTGTCCTCCTTCCTCTGTCTACATTCCGGGAAGTTGTCGATTGTAGGTAATCGGCTCATACATGAATCCCAGCAGTGCTGAAAGAAAGGACAATCCCA
Organism: Lolium perenne; assembly: GCF_019359855.2. Taxonomy (NCBI): domain Eukaryota; kingdom Viridiplantae; phylum Streptophyta; class Magnoliopsida; order Poales; family Poaceae; genus Lolium; species Lolium perenne. The sequence goes on along the minus strand of NC_067246.2, from coordinate 26,356,977 downwards.
GTGTCTGTCCATATCTTCCTGCTCTCTTGACTTCCCCTTAGCGCGACGCTCATACCCTTTGTCGTCTCTATCATACCGACGATATTTTCCATTGTCTACATCAGACCGACGATATCTTTCGTCATCCATATTGTACTGCCGGCGTCGATCGTACTGATGCTCATATTTGTTAAGGAGATGCTCGGAGAGCGGTCGTTGATACCGCACGTTTCTCACTTATTTCTCGGTGATGTACCGTCTGTCATCATATCAGGGCCGGTCGCATGGGCCGGCCTCCTCCTTTTCTTTGTTATTGGGGTGACCGATTTCTTCTTTATCCCTGCCATGGTGGTATACAGGCCCTGCCATATTAACCTCGAATGAGAAATCTAGTTGATGCCTCGTGGAGTGATTGTGCTCCACCATGTTGACGCCAGGAAACGGTTGCGTGTCCACCTTCATGGCAAACTGACCAAAGATCAAACGGCCTTGTTCTATCGCCGTTTGGATCTGCCGACGCAACTCTTTGCAGTCATTGGTGATGTGGGTGAACGAGTGATGCCACTTGCAGTACGGTCTCCCGTTCATCTCTTGCGCCGTAGGGATTTTATGGCCTTCAGGTAACTTCAGCTGTTTTTCCTTAAGCAATAAGTCAAATATTTGCTCAGCTTTGCTTACATCGAAGTCAAACCCTTTTGCAGGTCCTTGTTGTTTCACCCATTTGCAGGACACGAGATCTGCCCCCCGAGCCCATTCAGCCACGGCTACTTCCTGGTCTTCTGCAGAGTCCCCAACTTCTTCTGTCTCGACCAGGCCTATCGGGCGTTTGAACTTGTCTTGGTATAATTCTGGGTGACGCTGCTCATACAAAGTTAATTTCTGAGCCATGTGCGCCAGTGACAAGGTATCGACTTGTCAATGCCTATGGATTATAGGCTAGGGTTTAGTTGGAAGTAGAGGGTAAGTAGATCTCGAAGGTTTCAGCCGAAAAGTACTCGACGATTATGAGAACTAGGGTTTGTAACAATGATTCGATTATTTTTTCGTCCCTCGACTCCCCCTTTATATAAGAGGTGGAGCCGAGGGATTCGTGCTGTACAAGTTACAGAGTTCGGGACGGTTTCTAACTCATCCCGCCAGATTACAAATAACACTTCCTATTACAACTCTAGCTTTCCTTAATATATCTTGGGCTCCCGAATCTTCTTATTCTTCGGGTAATGGGCCTTCAGTAAACCCTGGGTACTATCTTCGGCAGGCCCATTTGGGATGCCTATGTCAGTAGCCCCCGAGATTTTGCTTGAATCGTAGAGTCAGGGAAAATCTCTACTGTTTATTTTTATTCGAGAGCTTTCACTTTTTTATATTTCTTCACATAAAATTCTATATTGTACAGGGATACTGGTAATTGGGGCTAGTTCATCTGACGGATCAGGTACTAGTTAACTGCTCTAGTGGCAATCCGCAAAAACCTACTTCAAGACCACGTCCCTGGACATGATCTCGGGATATCGGTGTAAACTTCGACAGGTGCCGCTTAAGGTCTTACCATTCTGTCGAGTCCCAGTCAAATTTATCGAGTACCTAACGCGTCCGTTAGGATTTTTCTTCGTATCTGTTGATACGGATAAAAGTAGCAGAGCGCAGTCTTCGGCGATGCCACGCCCAGCAGAACGGATCTGGGGTCTTACCTTCGCATATTTGCGGCATTCAGAAATTGATCGCAACTTTGGCGTTCTGAGAATATATTGTCGAGTGCTTTTCTGGCTGTTGGAATGGCACATTTTATCGAGTCAAATATGACTTATATTGCTCTCCCGATGGGAGTATATGTAGAGTTAATTAAAACTCGAAATATACTCTCTTGCTTTTCTATCTTTTTTCTTTTTTAATTTCATCGGGCACGCGAACAGCGTTCCCGATGGGAGTAGCCCCCGAGGCTACAGCCAAGAACTTGTGCTTGGTTGGAGGCTCAACATTTTAGTCCACCTTGTCGCTATATTGTCATTATTGCCCAATATGATCTTCTTTTCATCTCTCGGGTGCGCGAACAGCGCTCCCGATGGGAGTAGCCCCCGAGGCTACAGCCAAGGGACTTGTGCTTGGTTGTAGGCTCCCGCAATTTCTATAATGCCATACTCGAAATTTTACTTTTTTGTCGAAGTAGCCCCCGAGCATTTGGGCAAAAACTTGTATTTGATGAAAGGCTCCCGAAGTATTTGATAACTTCTCCTGTCGCCAATCTTCTTTTATTTTTCTTATCGGGATGCTTTACTTCATTTCTGTGAATAGTCATGATTTTTCTGTCTTGTGGGTCCATTGCTTCCACCACGTTGACACGTCGTGCAAGTGGGGGACACACGTCCTCCGCTTTTCCTGGCGCACGTACGGTAACGCCTATCTCAGTAAAAATACCTTTTTACCCTTTATCTAGAAGATCTTTTATCACCACACGATGTCTTCATCCAACGGTGCATTGCTTCGCCCGATTCTTATATAAACCTTTCTTCAACCTTCGTTCACTCCTTCGCTTGCGCCGCACAGCTATTCCTCTTTGCAAAAACTTCCCCTGCGCCCAACTCTCTTTGATCTTCCGCACGTACGAACATTGCTTTTCCAGTGCCGTTGATGCCACCGCGCACGCGACTCACTCGCCACAGCACTCCAGAATCCAAGATGGCCGCTGAAGACCTTGAGTGGGAGAGATCTAAAATCTCCAACCAAGATGTCAACACGCTGAAGAAGCTTGGCCTGATGAAGAAAGAGGACGCCATCCGCTTTCCCAGCGAAGAGAGCTATCCAAACCCTCCAATGGAGTATCGGGTTAGTTTCGTTGATCACCTCATCCGCGGCCTTTCTGCCCCAATTCACGATTTCCTCCGCGGCCTTCTTTTTGTTTATGGGATTCAGCTGCACCAGTTGACCCCCAATTCCATCCTCCATGTCTCTATTTTTATCACTCTTTGCGAGTGCTTCCTTGGAGTCCCTCCTAACTGGGCTCTGTGGAAACGCATTTTCTGTCTCCGCCGCAATGGCTCCCACAACGCCTCCTATAACATAGGCGGCGTTGTTATCTGTGTTCGATCTGACGTTGATTACTTCGACGTCAAATTTCCTGATTCTGTCCAAGGGTGGCGCAAAAGGTGGCTCTATATACACGAAGAAAGTGCCAATTCCGTTGAGCACAACATAGCCCCTTTCGACGGAAACGCTAAAATTCAGCGCCGCCGCTCCTGGGATGCTGAAGCTTCCGAAAAAGAGAAAACGTCGACAGAAGCACTTATGTCTCGTATTCATCAGCTTCAAAATACTCGAGGCAAAGAACTGTCCGGTGTTCAAATCACCGCCTACTTCCTTAGGATTAGAGTGCAGCCTCTTCAGGCCCGCAAAAATCCCCTTTGGACGTATGTTGGTGCAAATGACGCCAATAGGCTCTCCAATGATCTTTCTGTAAAGGACTTGGAGAAGCTGATTCGAAGAATATCCTCGCTGAACAAGAAGGATCCTATTCCCTCCTCTTGCCGCGTGGAACCATACAGCTCCGCCAATCCTCTCCCCGAGGTATTTTGTCTTCTCGAATTTTTGTCTTGTTCCGAACTTTCCCTGCATCTCATTGTATTGATATTTTTCGAATTTTTCTTTTGTCGCTATTTTCCTGCAGAACCATCCTACTATGGCTTCCCTTCCTCCTCTTCCTGAGGATGGAGAAGTCGAAGAAAGGGCCATTGTCACGGATGACAATCAGGAAGCTCCATCTTTTGTGAACGAACCCGTGGATTCTCGAAAATCTGCGGGTAATTCCGAAGATACTTCATCGGCACAATCTCCTCCTCCCGCTGTCTCCCCGAAAGGCAAAAGGAAAAGGAATAATGTCGAAGACTCCGGCACTTCCAAAACCGAAGAAGTTGATCCTTCACATCAGAAGGCAACTTACGATCCTTATCTTGAATCCTTCGTCAGCTCGTAAGTCTATTTTATTTCTCCTTATCTCTCTACCCGAAATGTTTTGTCTTGTCCTGCTTTTTATGCTGTCTTCTTTTAATCGCAGAGATGACGAGGGAGAAGTACAAGCTGTCGACGCGGCTCCCCGTACGAGTACGTCACATACTTTGCTTGCTTCGGACACACTAGTTGAAGGAGAAGAATCTTCGCCTCCTCAACGGAACGTCATCACCACTACTCCGCCATCAAGCCCCCTTGCCCCTTCACCAAAAAGGACAAGGATTGAAACAATTCTTGAACCTGCCCCTCAATTGGGCAGCTCTTCGACCCTGCTCTTGGATGATGTAAGTTTGTCGATATCTATATTTCCTCTGTGTTGATTTTTCACGCCTTCACTCGTTTTTGATACCGATATTTCTCTTTCTTTGCTCTTCTTTGATAGCCCATGATCAAAGAGCTTATTCGCATCGGATCCCAATTCGTCGGGTACCGTGAATATGCCAACAGAGCTGAAGGTAATAACTTTTTTGCTGTCTTTGTTTTCGACTTCTTGCTCCTGTCCTTTGTCGCAACCTTTTTGACCTTTCTTTTTTCCTTTTTTACTTCAACAGAGAAACTTGCAGAGGCCAACAAACGTGCCGACACACTTGCTCAACAACTGAAGCAAAGTGAAGCGGCACGCAAGAAAGCCGAACTTGTTGCTAGTGAAGCCAAAGCAGAGGCTGATGAAGCCAAAGCAAAGGCTGCTCGTGTCGAGAATCTGCAGAAAAGACTTGAGGATGCTGAAACTGCTTTAAACGAGCACAAAGCTGCACAGGCTAATCGTGAGCAGGGGATCCTCAAGCGCCTGAAATCACAAAGTCGACGTACTCAAAGTAATATTATTGATTTCTTCTACTTTTGTGCTACCCGCTGTTTCTTGTTGTTGACCAATGTTTTGTTTCATGTGGCAGACCAAACAAACCAAGAGTTTGAATTGGAGAATCCCGACAATGACCCTCTCCTTGACGCACTTTCTTATCTGGAGCTTCATGGAGCCGAAATTCGTGAAGGCGTGGCGAATGCCAATGTGGGACTGTCGTCGCTGTTCCCCTACTTCTTCCCGAAGAAAGAGGAGCCCCCGACTTTCCTTACCCTTGCTAAGAGCTTTAATTCAGCAGAGGACCTTGGACTGAAGATGCGTCAGGAAAACATGAAGATTGCTGTCGAAAGCACTGTTGCCCTGGTTGCTGACAGCCAACAGACTGTTGATTGGATGAAAGTTGGCGACACCGATCAGATAGAGCAGTCAAGATGGAGGTCGTTGATTAAGGCGGCCAAGCCCAATACGAAGAAAATCCTGGCCTATCTTGGGATCAAATCGGCTTCAACTCCTAGCTCATCAAGGCCGGAGGTCTAGTTGCATGCCTCTTTGTTTTTTCGTTCTCTGCTTCTTTTGCCCTTGTCGCCAAATTTAGCTGTGGCGACAATCACCCTGATAGTCCTTTAGAAGAAACTTCTTTTGTAATGCCTATGTAAACGTTTCTAGAAATTAATGAAATTTCCTCTGGCTCTATCATTGATCCTGGCGCTTTCTTTTCCAGTTAATATTTGACAACTATTCTGCCAATCCTTGCTCTGCCGATGCCTCTCCCGCTTCTTCCTTCTCGAAGAAAATGCCAATCGCCGATAACCCTCTCGAAGGTTCTTCAAACAAACATTCGTCAGAAGATTTGCAAGAACTTCGACAGCAACTTCAATCCATGAAGAAACAAACGCTTGCGATGATGGAGAAGTCTCGTAAGTCATCTGAAGCCGAAAAAATTGCACTTCAGCAAGCTCGCGAGGCCGTGGCTGCTAAGGAAATCGCTGTTTCCGAGGCTGAAAAGGCGAGTACTCGAGAAAATTTCATGCTCGAGTTAATGAGTGAAGCCAGTGCAGATATGTCGGGTACGCTTGTTTCATCCTCCAATATCTTCCGTCTTCATGCTATGTTTCTTGAAGTTTTCTGCTTCGTTACTTGAATAGGTTCCTTTGCTGATACTGTTGCCGAAGAAGAGAGGGTAAATACTAGGACGAACTTCCTTGTTAACCTTTCCCTTGACCATGGTTCTCTGTTTTGGGCTACCCCAGAGAGGACTCGCCAGATTGTCAGATTTCAGGATCGCGTCTCTCAAACTCGCGACTTCCTTGACTTTTGTACCAAGACCCTGTTTATGGTTTACAACTCCATGTTTCCTCGGAACGTTCAACCAAAAACTCTTTCCGAGTTAATGGAGAAATTCAAGGATGCCCACAGGATCCATGATTTTGTCAGAGCGCAACTTGTAGCTGGCGCCAGATTTGCCCTTATCATGCTTCAGATTTGCCACTCGAAGCTTGACCTGACCGAAGTTGTTGCGAAAGTTCATGAGAAGGTAAAGCGCCGAAGAATTGGTGTCGACCGAATTAACACGAAGGTTTCGCCTATAGCCGAAGAAATGATTGAAGACCTTCTTCGGATGGATGCTGACTTTTTTGCAGATGGTCATTATGCTGATTTTCTTGGCGCTGCTCCTGAAGAAAATAGAATTACCCTTGATAATATATCGAATCATGACTGATTATTTTCCTCGGGTAGATAACTTCTTCTTTGTAACCCACTATTGTGATTTGTATTGTGAAACAATCATCATATTTCTATATTTGTCTAGCCCCCGAGTGTTGTGGTGGCTATTTTTGTGTTTGTGTATTGCGAGGTTTTGAACCAAAGCATTTATTCAATACGTAATGTTAGCAAGAATCAGCCCCCGAGCTTTTTTGTTAAGTACTATTTTGTATCTTTATTGACTCGCGAGGTATTTTAATACCAAGGCGAGGCGTTTCTTTTTTCGAGGAACTATATTGGAATTCGTCGCGTTGGAGACTTTGAGCGTGTCGATGAAGAAAAGTTGGATTGATACTATCTTTATTATATTGCAGCACCGCGAGCCCGCCTCATTAAAAACCTTTCCCGGCCCCACTCGGTGCCCCGAAAAAGGAAAAGAGTGCGTCTGAAAACTCGCGGGCTTTTCAGTATATTGAAGTTTTACAAGGACTATATTTCAATTCTAGGCGTAGAACCGTCTGAGTTGCGCCACATTCCAGGGGTTTTGCTCCTCCACCCCTGTCTTCTTGTCCTTTATCCTGTATGCTCCTCCTCCGATTACTTCTGTGACAATGTAAGGGCCAAGCCATGGTGACTCGAGTTTTTCATGACTTTTTTGCGTGAGCCGAAGAACCAGGTCTCCCACCTGAAAAGATCTTGATCGCAAACGTCGACTGTGGTAATTCTTCAAGTCCTGTTGGTATTTGGTTACCCTTGATAATACTTCGTCTCGAGCTTCGTCGAGTGCGTCGATGTCGTCTTCCAATGCTATCTTGGAAGTTTCTTCATTATACTCTGTGACTCTGGGGGAATCGTGCTCTATTTCTATTGGCATCGCCTCTGCTCCATGGACCAGGAAAAACGGGGTCTCCTGTGTCGCCGTATTTGGTGTTGTTCGGATGCTCCACAACACACTTGGTAGTTCTTCTGGCCAGGTATGTCGAGCTTTTTCTAGTGGTCCTAGCAGGCGTTTCTTGATGCCATTGCAAATGATGCCATTGGCTTTCTCGACTTGCCCATTGGTTTGAGGATGTGCAACTGACGCAAAGTGCAATTTGATACCCACTTCTTTGCAATAATCTTTGAATTCGTGGGATGTGAAGTTACTGCCATTGTCTGTGACGATGCTGTGGGGCACTCCAAATCTGAAGACGAGGCTTTTTATGAATTTTACTGCAGATGCCCCGTCTGGTGAATTTATCGGCTTCGCTTCTATCCACTTTGTAAATTTGTCGACAGCTACTAGCATATACTCTTTTCCTCCTGGCCAGGATTTGTGTAACTTGCCCACCATATCAAGTCCCCATTGAGCAAAGGGCCATGACAATGGTATTGGTGTTAGTTCTGCTGCTGGAGAGTGCGGTTTTGCGGCAAACCTTTGACACGCATCGCACGTTCTTACTATTTCCTTGGCGTCCTCGATTGCTGTCAACCAGTAGAATCCTGCCCGAAAAACCTTGGCTGCAATAGCTCGACTGCTTGCGTGGTGGCCACATATTCCTTCGTGAACATCCTTCAGAATTATTCTTCCTTCTTCGGGTGTGACACACCTTTGCAGGACGCCTGAAATACTTCGTTTGTACAATTCTCCTTTGATCACCGTGAACGCTTTGGAGCGTCGAATTACTCGCCTTGCCTCAACTGGATCATCAGGTATTTCCTTCCTGAGGATGTATGATATGTACGTCTGCATCCATGGTATTTGTATCACCATGACCAGGTCCTGATCTTCTTCTTCTTCTTGCTCTTCCTTGGTAGCCCCCGAGGATTTCTTCTCCTTCTTTTTTGATTTTATCGACTTGGTGGATCTCTCTGTTATCTCTTCCCAGAATACACCTGGCGGAACTGCAAGGCATTGCGACCCGATGTTTGCAAGAACGTCGGCTTCGTCGTTGCTCAATCTGCTAATATGATTTACTTCGCATCCATCGAATAACTTCTCGAGTTCGTTGTACACTTCCTTGTATGCCATCATGCTATCATTGACTGCATCACATTGGTTCATAACTAGTTGAGCCACCAATTGCGAGTCGCCAAAGATTTTTAGTCGAGTTGCACCACAAGCTTTCGCCATCTTCATCCCGTGTATGAGAGCTTCATATTCTGCTTCGTTATTGGATGCGTTAAGGAACGTCATCCGAAGGACATATTTTAACTTGTCGCCTTCAGGTGATATAAGTACTACTCCTGCGCCAGCTCCTTCAAGTCTTTTGGACCCATCAAAGTTCATGGTCCATGTTCTCGACAAGTCTGGGGGTCCTGTGTTTTGCAGCTCCATCCACTCTGCGATGAAGTCTGGTAGAACTTGCGACTTGATTGCTTTTCTTTTTTCATACGTGATGTCCCGAGGGGAAAGTTCTATTCCCCAAAGGGAGACACGACCCGTAGCTTCTGGATTGTTTAGTATATTTGACAAAGGAGCTTCATTGACCACTACGATCGGATGTGCCGAAAAATAGTGGCGCAATTTTCGTGCTGTTGTGAACACTCCATATGCTAGCTTTTGGTACTGAGGGTACCTTTGTTTTGAGGGTGACAGAACTTCGCTCACGAAGTATACTGGCCTTTGCACTCCATGGATTTTTCCTTCTTCCTCTCTTTCGACAACTAGCACCGTGCTAACCACTTGAGGTGTGGCTGCAATATACAGCAGGAGAGGTTCCTTTTCCTTTGGCGCCACCAAAATTGGTGGTGTCGAAATTTTGCGCTTCAAATCCTCGAAAGCTCTATCGGCCTCTTCGTTCCATTGGAATTTTTCTCCTTGCTTTATCAAAGCGTAAAATGGTAACGCTTTTTCTCCCAGCCTGGCGATGAATCTGCTCAAAGCTGCGACTCGCCCATTAGTCAGATCTCTTTCAACTTTGTTGGCTTCCTCATTGTTACTATAGCTTGTATTTTGTCGATTTGCTTCAATCCCTCTTGCTGAGACCCGTAAACCCCGTGTTCTCCTGCTGGGACGCCAAAAGAACACTTCGTCGGGTTTAGCTTGAGGCAAAATTTGTCGAGGTTGTCAAAAGTTTCCTTGAGATCCTCGATCAGTGTTGCCCCCTTTTTTGACGTTATGATGACTTCATCGATGTATACTTGCACGTTTTTCCCAATCTGTGTCGCCAAACACTTCTGCATCATCCTCTAATATGTTGCTCCCGCATTTTTTAGACCAAAGGGCATTGTTCTGTAGCAAAACACGTCGTACGGTGTAATAAACGCGGTCTTTACTTCATCTTCTTCTTTCAATCTGATTTGGTTATAACCAGAATATGCGTCCAGGAAGGAAAGACGTTCACATCCGGCCGTGGAATCGATAATTTGATCGATCCTCGGGAGGGGAAAGTGATCCTTTGGACAATGTTTATTGAGACACGTGAAGTCGACGCACATGCGAAGGACTGTCGTGTGTTTCTTCGGTACCATCACTGGGTTAGCTACCCATGTGGCTTCTGTAGATATCTCTTTGATAAAACCAGCATCCTTGAGTCGATTTATTTCTGATAGCATAGATTTGCGGTTTGGTTCCGAAAAACGCCGCAAGGGTTGTTTGATTGGTCTCGCGAGAGGATCTAAGTTGAGGTGATGCTCGGCAAGTTCCCTGGGTACTCCTGGCATGTCAGCTGGACACCATGCGAAGATTTTCCAGTTCTCACGGAGGAACTTGACGAGCGCGCTTTCCTATGCGATATCCATATTTGTTGCAATGGACGTCGTCTTTTTCGGGTCTGTCGGGTGAATCTGCACCTCCTTAGAATTTTTCTCGGTATTGAAGGTTGAGTCTTTATTTGGCCTTCCAACATCTGGCAGCACGTCGTAGTCAGTCATACTTTTTGACGCCAAATACTCAGCTTGCATCCCGAAAGTTTCTGACAGCCGATGAAAATCCTTATCACATTTATCGGCTAAAGCGAAGCTTCCTTTGACTGTGATTGGTCCCCTTGGTCCAGGCAATCTCCATAACAGGTATGTATAGTGTGGCACCACCATGAATCTAGCATATGCTGGTCGTCCCAACAAAGCGTGGTACTGCGACGGAAAATTTACGACTTCAAATTCCAGCCTCTCGATTCTATAATTCTCTCGGGTTCCAAACTGAACGTCGAGATTAATTTTCCTCAATGGATAATTTGGCTTCTCTGGTGTGATACCGTGGAACCTTGTGTCTGTTGGCTTCAGGTTTGCTAAGGATATGTTCATCTTCCTCAGTGTGTCTGCATACATGAGGTTTAAGCTGCTGCCGCCATCTATGAACACCCGAGAGACATCAAACCCCGCAATAACTGCTGGCAGAATAAGTGCTGACTGCCCTGGTCGAGGAACTTGTTGCGGATGATCTGCTATTGTGAAGCCAATATCTTGCCCTGACCAATTAAGATACTCGACAGTTGGTGGAGGCATTTTTTCTGCCATAAACACTTGTCGTGAGATTACTTTCTGAGCTCTATTTGACGGCCTTGCCTTCTGAATCATCGACACCGCTCCGTGAGAGTTGGGATCAACATAAGGTGGTGGTGGGGGTGCTGCCGCTATTCTGAGCTGGTGTCGATTGTCGTCCGTAATCGCGGGAGGTGGTGGCAGGTGAATCTCGCTCCTGGGTTCTCGAAGATTTCTCTGTGTTGCCCGCGCATTAGCGTGCTCTGCATATCTTAACATTGCCTGAAAATTTCGACAATCTTTCTGCAGGTGCCCTGACTGTCTTTTACCGTTGCTGTCGAGGAAAAAGTGCATCTGACAGGGCCCGTTCATCATCTCTTCAGGGGACACGAAAGGCCTTGGGAATCTAGGCCCGCTATTTTGCCTGTTGTTGCGAGAATCATCCCTATTATCACCTCGCTGTTCGCTGCTTCTCTGGTAATCATCTCTGTTGTTTCCTCCTGTGTTTGCTCGAAAACCTACTGAAATTTGTCCTGGAGCGTCATAATTCGGGTACTGTCGAGGAAATCGTCGCCTCGGTTGATAATTTCGACCACGGTCCTCCTCTGGCGACCTGTGCCGTTTGTTGTAGACAGCATCTTCTCCATCTGTCCATTTGTTTGCTATCTCCATTAACGCAGATACTGTCTTTGGATTGGTCCTTCCCAAATCCTCGACAAAATCTCCACGCCTGATTCCTGCGACAAACGCATCTATTGCTCTCTCGTCAGATATATTTTCTGCCGAGTTTTTGATGATATTCCACCTTTGGATATACTTTCTCATTGGCTCATCTGGCTTTTGTCGACATGCTCTCAATTCCTCTAACGACGCAGGTTTTTTGCACGTGGATCTGAAGTTCTTGACGAATACGTCCTCGAAACTTTCCCAGCTGTCGATGGATCCTGGAGTGAGTTTCTTTATCCACGATCGTGCGGCTCCACTTAAATGCACCTGAATGCTTTGCATAGCTGTTGCTCTGGTTCCTCCTGTGAGCTTCACTGTCTCGAGATAATCAACTAGCCAATCCTATGGATCTTGAAGGCCGTCGAACTTCTTGAAGTTATCGGGTAACTTGAATCCTGAGGGGACTCGAGTTTTTCGGACTCTCCTCGTGAAGCATGGCAAGCCGCACATATCTTCATCGTTAAGCTCCGGAGATTGCCGATGATCCCTTCTGCTTTGTCGCGCTCTATCGACCCTTGTTTGTGCTGCTATGTCTCTTGCTCCACTTGGTCCTTCAGGTGCTGCCGCCGTTGCTGCTGCAGGTCGTGGACTATTTTGTCTTGCTGCTCCTTCGGGAGGCGTTGATACAAACGCTGTTCCCATAGCTCCTACCCCTGCTATTGCCATATTGTATAGTGTTTCCCTTGGATCACCTGGAGGTGGTTTAGATGCAAGGATAAAGGCTTGTGTCGCCATATACCCAGCTTCTGGTGTCTTAGGGATAATGTTCCCTCTTGTGTCTATCGACATAAAGGACATGTCGAGATTTTGAACCAAGTGTTCTCTTTCAGCTTCGGGTATGTGTTGTAACCTTGATCTTCCTCTGTTCCGAGCCTCCCTGTGGCTATCACCCGAAGTTCTAGATTGTCGACTTAGATCTGCCCTTCTCCTGCCGGGATGCGTGCTGCCTCCTTTTTCTGTTTAACTCGACTGTCTGTTTTTCCAACTCTCTGATAGCTCGTGCGAGCCTATATTGATATGCTTGTAATTCCTCTGGTGTGGCCGTGGTAGCCATTGGTTCTGTACCGTTCATAGCTCTCGCGGCTCTGTCCCATGCTGTTTGTGAAAGTTGGACTCTGTCTCGTGGCTCTGGTCCGACGTATTTGTTGCCCAGGCCTTGTCGCAGATTGGAGGGATCGACGTATGGATTTCCCAAATCGTCGAAAGCCTCAGATGTTTCCTCTTGATCTTCAATGGCATAAATCTGATGATGCTTTGTACTCAGATCTATGTTGGGTTTGGTGACATCATTGTTGAGATTGATGAACACCTTGCCCACTGTGATAGATTTGTCGATGAAGTCGTAACTGTCGACATCACTTGAGCCATCGCTTATATATGAGTCCGCAGATGACTCAAACGACATGTCGTTGAAGATCTTGGCGAGTTTCTCTCTTGTCCTGGTGCCGACGTAGCGTGTCGATGGAGTTCCTTCTTCTCCTGACTCGGTTGACGATGTATAGCTTGAAAAATCGGAATCGACCGCCGATGATCCCGACGAGATCGGAATTTCGACACGATACGATCCTTCTTTCTCGACGCGAAAACGAAACCTTCCGAACGTCATCTCCATAGGCTCCGCCAGGTACGCATATGCATCCAAACGGGAGGGTGGGTGAGGAACAAAATCGACAAGACCAGCAGCGATTTGATTACCTCGATCCATTATGTTGCTTGCGGTTGATGATGTCGAAGATCTTGAACGTGCCATCGAGATCAGATCCTTACGCCTCTAGTCCCCACAGACGGCGCCAATTGACAAGGTATCGACTTGTCAATGCCTATGGATTATAGGCTAGGGTTTAGTTGGAAGTAGAGGGTAAGTAGATCTCGAAGGTTTCAGCCGAAAAGTACTCGACGATTATGAGAACTAGGGTTTGTAACAATGATTCGATTATTTTTTCGTCCCTCGACTCCCCCTTTATATAAGAGGTGGAGCCGAGGGATTCGTGCTGTACAAGTTACAGAGTCCGGGACGGTTTCTAACTCATCCCGCCAGATTACAAATAACACTTCCTATTACAACTCTAGCTTTCCTTAATATATCTTGGGCTCCCGAATCTTCTTATTCTTCGGGTAATGGGCCTTCAGTAAACCCCGGTACTATCTTCGGCAGGCCCATTTGGGATGCCTATGTCAGCCAGTGAATTGTATTCCACTTGGAAAGCCAGATCCTTGATCGGCGCTGCGAGGCCCAGCACTGCCAGATTGACTGCTTCTTTCTCAGTTAAACGAGTCGAATAACATTGGTTCTTGACAGTCCTGAAACGCTGGATATATTCCGACACCGTTTCTCCACGCTTCTGCCGCACGTGCGCCAGATCGGCAATGCCAGCCTCGGTAGCTTCTGAGTGATATTGAATATGAAACTGCTCCTCCATCTGCTTCCACGCCCGGACTGAATCTGGTGGCAACGAGGTGTACCACCCAAAAGCTGGTCCTGTGAGAGATTACGCAAAAAACCTTACACGTAAAGGGTCTGATGCTGAAATCATGCCCAACTGTGCCAAATATCGGCTCACATGCTCAATTGAGCTAGACCCTTCTGATCCATTGAACTTTGAGAACTCAGGGAGCCGATACTTGGGCGGCAGTGGAATCAAATCGTATTCGTTGGGGTACGGCTTGGAATAGCCGACTGTTCTCCTCTTTGGTAGGATGCCGAACTGGTCTCTCAAGATTGTACTGATTTGTTCCACGGTATTAGCTACAGGGGCTGAGCTTTCATGACTCGTTCTGGTGGCATATTTAGCTAGCCACGCCTGTTTATCGGCGTCCGCTCCAGAAATCCCTCCTGTTGCAATCTGGTTCGTGCGCGCCAAGTTATTGCTGTCCGGCACGTATGTGCACACGTATCCATGTGGGATCTCTTTAGGCGGCTCTTGCAGGAACTGGTAATCGCCAGGATCGCCTCCAATCTTGTAGACGACGTATGCCGGTGAACCCGGCGGCTCTGGAGCTGCAAGCGCGAATGGCAGCTGCGGTCTGGTTTGGAACGGTATCTCTCCCTGGTGAGCCCCTAGGGCAGGCCCTGACGGAGAATACTGATGCTTCATGATTTCCTGAACCACGCGAACCGCAATGCGCTCGAAAGCATTTACTAGGCTCTCAGAATGACGGTGCAGAGAATGAGCCACCATGTAATTAACTTCCTGACGCAGAGCTCTGGGGCGTTCTTCTGAAGGGATAGACAGATCCACTTCATCGAGAACGCCTTCGAGTGAGAACCCTTTCCACCTAATGCCATGTCTACGAGTCTTCTCGAAAGAGCCGATGAGATCGGCTTCGAAGACAGCTTTAATCTCATCATATTTCTTCTTGTGCTCCTTAGGCAGTTCTTCGTACGTGATTGGTGGCTCCGCCATCTCAACTGTAGATGTTGACGCAGTTGCTGTAGAGTGTCCCACCGGGCGTGCCAGAATGTGTTGCCTGCCAAAACTCACCGGCGAGTAGCGACGAGCAACACGAAGAGCCGGGAGGCTCCCAGAACTGCTGGTGGGCCCTGGTCCCTCGGGCAACGGCCCGCAAAACTCCGGCACACGTCCTGGCTGTTGCGAGGGCGTGCGACCTATACCTGGTCAGGAAGGTGATGGATTGCTTCAATTAGTTTCCTGCATGGCAGACACGTAAACATTAAATCCGATCCTCGATCGGCTCTCAGGTTATCCTGTGAATCGGCTCAAGGAGCCGATCAACCCATGGTTCGTATTGGATCTACGATAACATGGGGGTCCTGCTTTATCAAAATCAAGTTAAATCGGCCTACGACAGTCTAGGGTTTTCACCGCATAATTGGAATGTCCTACACGTAGTTGAGCCTGGCAGATACGGAAGATAACAGAAAACTAGTCCTAGAAAAGGCCTAAAAACCAACACAGAGTCAATTTCCGGAACAACTCTTCTAGGATTCGCAAACCATAACTTACGCACTACTGGATCATTCAACCCGTTTGCAAGGCCTAACCATGCGGATATCAAACTAATCCTTGGGAAAACAAGGAACAACCATAACAGATCAGATCTACTAAATAAAGACTAAGCAATTGCTACCTTTACACCTAGGATAGGTGCAAAGGCAGCTAGACATGTAGGGGTAATCTAACTAAGCAAACATATAAAAAAGTATCGATGTTAACCCCAACACGTCCATGATAGCAGTGTTACTTGCCATCAACAAGGCTTCAGTACGAGCAACACAAAACAACGAATAAACTGATACTGCTCAGATCGCATGATGTGATCTGATGTGATCTGAGCAGCATGGCGCTTACCCGGAAGAAACCCTCGAAACAAGGGGTGGCGATGCGCCTAGATTGTGTTTGTTGTGAACGTGATCGTCCTCTTTCCTCAATAACCCTTGGTACATATTTATAGTCCGTGGACTTTCTATTTTTGGAATAAACCTAGCTGTATACGAACTAAACTCTATCTCTTAATTCTAACTGAAACGTAATCTATCATAAGGTACAGATACACGGGCAATCTAGCCCAAATTCTCGCAGGAGGCCGATTCATAAACACTTTATGTACATATATTCTAAGCCCATCTCAATCACGGCCCAACTCCCAGTGTGACTAAAATCCGGCGGTAACAGATGCCCAGTATTTCTTTTGTGGGAACAAGACCACAGAACACTGGTTGACAGTTAATAACAACTAAATGCATCTTTCTAATGCATCTTTCTACTTCAAATTAACATGTTCAGAATGCTATTATATTTCCATCAGAGACTTGAACCATGAACTTATATTATATTCCCATGGTATAATATTAGCAAAGCACACAGTGTCATGAGAGTGTTAGGTTGTGTACTTCTATGATGGAGCAAGTAATTTTCTGCAAGTGATTTCAAATGAACCAAGCATAAACATTCTAGAGAACAACACAAAAACAATCCATTCCTGCTGAATTATGTAACCACTTATAGTAGCACAATACAACTAATCATAAGCAATATGTGGAATTTAAGAGATCATACAGTCAAGGAGATTTATTTATATTTATCAGAGCATCATAATTTAACAGGTGATACAGTCAAGGTAATATTTTAAAAAGTAATGCAGGCCAGAAGAACATCAAAACTAAGCGCAAGCATCAGAACTAACCTTTGGCACGATTTTCACGTATGAAATACAACCTTTTCTTCCATCTCTTCCGTAACCAACTGACCTCCCATATCCACAAGGTGTGCTTTGATCCCATCTTCCATATCCACAAGGCATGCTTCAATTCAGAGTACAAAACATGCTTCAATTTGTCCACATCTAGTGACCTAAAATTCACTGCAAGAACACATGGTAAATGGTCTGATTGCTGCAGCTTAGAGAGAGGGGTAGAGAGGAGGAGGAGGGGAAGGTCGGATCTCGACATCCGCGCTGCTGCTCTTTCTCGCAATTTGTGAAGGACGTCGGGTCTCCCTCCTCACTCGTCTCCTTGGATCAGACCACCCTCCTCACTCGTCTCCTTGGATCAGACCACCCTCCGAGTCCGAGTGAATCATGGCGGTACGTGGGCGGCGGGATCGGATCCCGGAGGCGGTGGGCGGCGGGATCGGAGCCTGGAGGCGGTGGAAACCCCTAGGAGGATCCATATGAGCTCGAGGAGGTCGGCGCAGAAAGGTTCGTCAGAACACCCACGAAGGAGATCCCGAGGAGCCTTGGGGTCCGGGCGGCGACGGCCGTGCAGTGGAGGCTGGCGGGAGAAGGGGCACTCTCATCGTTGAGCCGCCGGCGGCGATGGCGAGAGGTAGGCGACGGGCGAGGGAGAGAGGACCGAAGGGAAAGCTCATGTGTGATTGGACAAAAACCAGGAAAACCAGAAGAAAAACCGGTGGAGGAGGAGGACGGAAAAAACCGACAGAATGCAACAGGTGCGGAATGGGAGACGACGAATAACGACTAAAGTTTGACGTATCGTGAATGGTAAAATAAGAAACCACTTTAGTCTTTTTAAGTAGTAGAGAAGAGATATAAAAAGGTTAAAGCCGTTGCGATCCCAGCATCCTCAGCGTTTGGACGGTGCTCGCTTCGGCGTGGGGCCCATTGTCGTGTGTGGGCTGCCGTTCGTCTCTGGCCCGGGGCTGCATGGTCGACGCGTGTTCTATTCGGGCCTGCTCTATCCTTTCCGTCGGTGTGGGAATTCCGGGTGCGGTGGCGCGATTCAAGGAGATGGCGGCGGTGGCGCGATTCCAGGAGATGGCGGCGGCTGCGCACTCCATTGCTTTTTTGCCAACCTTGACCTAGACAGCTCTCCTCCTCTCATGATGGCTCCCATGTATGTGCGCCTGAGCCCATCCTAGGCTACGCGCCGCACGCTGGCGAGGAATCGCCGCCGCCCATTTAAATTCTTCGGTTCGGCGGTTCCTCGATCCACGCTTTGCCCGCTCGAGGGGAGGAGGTGGAGGTCTTTGCGTCGCTGGCGTCCGCACGCTTGAGCCCAGTCTCGCCTGTGCGGTGCATGTCGGCGTGCTCGGCCGCCCTAGCCCGCCCCGAGTGCTGCTTGAGGTGGTGGTCCGCTCTGGCATTAAGGTGCTCCGTGGAGGCTGGGTGCAGTGGTTTGATTGGTCAACGAGGAAGGTGTAGGCTGACATAGAGGAAGAAATAGTGCGCGGGCAAGATGTTCGACGATATGCCAACCACTTTTTGTTGCTGTACCTTGATGTTGTCCTGGCTATCGAACAGAGAGTGACTTGAGGTGTTGTTGTCTGCAAGTACACTGTCCGTCTTGCTATGGTGCCCACCCGGCCTTTCATAGCGGTTCGGCGGGACAAGCAGTCCCAGTCCTCCCGGAGCCCATGCCCGTGCACCTGAGCCAAGCCAAGCCAAGCCTTGGTGGTGCAGCGTGCGGTGCCGTACTCAGCCGCCTCTCTCTGTTCGCCAGGGTCGTTGGGGTTCTAGCCTGCTTTCCATGTCCGTTGTTTCAGCCAAGCCTTGGTGGTGTCGCATGCACAAGTCTGCTTTCACGGCGGTTCTGT
This sequence comes from Lolium perenne, assembly GCF_019359855.2. Taxonomy (NCBI): domain Eukaryota; kingdom Viridiplantae; phylum Streptophyta; class Magnoliopsida; order Poales; family Poaceae; genus Lolium; species Lolium perenne. The sequence continues at coordinate 26,338,347 of NC_067246.2, read as the reverse complement.
GGGCCAAGTCCAGCCCCTTGGACAGGAGGCACTAGTGGAAAACGGGGCAATAGGCCCGGTCCATTTGGGCCTTTAGACCCGGTTCCTGAACCGGGACCAACTAGGCGGGACTAAAGGGGGTACCCTTTAGTCCCGGTTCAAAGATAAACCGGGCCTAAAGGCCTAGACACGTGGTGCGGCCAGGGAGCTCGCGCTGGAAGGGCTTTGGTCCCGGTTCGTGGTACGAACCGGGCCTATGTTCCTCTGCCGCGGCAGAGAATTGCTATTTCTCTGCCGCGGCACAGATTTCGGCTGTACCAGCGTTTCTCTGCCGCGGAGAAACAAACATTTCCCTTGCCGCGGCAGAGTTTCAGCAATGCATATATATATCATTCAAGAAACCACAAAAAATCGTCATGAATATATATAGACATCGTCAACAGTACACGACATAGTCAACACAGTACACGTAATGCATGCATATTTACAATACAACTTTTCCTGAACGAATATCGTCCGACGTCACGATCTTCCGATAGTGCTCTCCACCTGGGGTAAGGACCTCGGTAATAAAGAATCCCGCGATTTCCTCTTGAATTGCTTTTATTTGATCCGCTGTTATGAGAGTGTCCCGCAGGCGTGTCATCTATATTTAAAAAAGGAGATCAATATATGAATGGAACTCAATACAATAGATGGTACTAATTAAGATTAATTGTGAAAATTTGTTATCGTACACGAGTGTGGTGTATTTGGGGATCCCCACCCTTGGGACAGACCATGTCACGCATGAAGGTGCAGACATAGTATCCACATAAGTTATTCCCTTTTTCCTGCCTCATACACTTTACGAAAAAATAGTTCGATCAAACTAATAATCAAGCATCGTATTGAAAGTAAATATCATATATAAAGTTTCACGGACATAGCTATATATATAGTACTACTTACAGGGTAATCTCTAAATATAAGCTCCGGTTTCCATTCACCCGGAACAGTATTGATGAACCGTTTCCAAGCCCTGCCCGGCAAAAAATAATGAGTAAATGAGTAATTGATTAGTTGATGATATCTTCGAATTAGAGCAGATGAAGATGCCAATACGAAATTGATTGAAACTACCTCTGGAGGATGGCAGCCATGTTCGCCCATTCCGCATATTCTTTACGTTTCGAGTCCATGACGTTTACGACACCAAGGTGAAGATCAATGATTAGGAGAATAAAATGGAAACTGCACAAGCATAGCTCAATGATTACGAGAATAAAGTGGAAGGTGCACAAGCATAATGTATGTTATATATAACACTCACTTGAAGTTGTAGGGAAAGAATATATCCTCTTTGTCTCGCTTGCTTCTCTAAAAACATTCACGATGTTGTCCTCTCGTGTCCTTGGCGAAGTCTGAAACCGTAACTTCATGAACTGTGTTTGGGTCTATGAACCCCAGCGGTAGGAGCTTGCCTCTTTTGTATTCCAGCTTCTTCATTCTGCATAATTAAATGTATAGCGTACACAAAGAATATAATGAGGATAATTGTTAGTGCAAATGAATGAGCTACAAACTTAATTACACAAATAAATCACTTACAGGCAGTAGCAACTGATGACAGCTTTGTCGAGGGCGTCTTGATTGAATAACTGAAACAGTTCTTCTACGTCAATGTTTATCTCTGTCTTCCCCCGGAAGTAATGCTCATCTCTAAGATACACCGTGAGGTAGCGATCACCTCTTCGACAGGCTTTCAGGTACCAGTCATGCAACCTTCGCATCTGAGTCCCTAGACGCGCGAGCTCGCCAGGTTTGACGAGATCAGATCCGTATCTATACTTGTTTACCACTTGAGCCGTTGGATAGTAATCTTCGTACTCAACTGATGCTCCCTGAGCTCTAGCCGCCCGTTCGATCATCGATGCCGTCTCTGGATCATGATATGGCTCCACGATGAAGTGGGGTGCGGCCTGAATGTCCTGCTGTCCAAGCTGGGCGACTTTTTTTGCTTCTTTCATCGCTTTAGAGGACTGTCCAAGAGAGCGGTCATAATCAGCTCTCAGCTCAGGTCTCTTCATTCTCGTCTCGGCAAAGTGCTTCACCGTCATGCGGTGGAATAAACATCTTCTTCGGCGCAGCTTGCAAGAAACGCCTTTTGCTCTTCATCTGCTCATGTGGCAACAACTCTGAGTCTGTTCCCTCATTGGAGTTGATGATCTCTTCGGAGCTGTAGGAGGTGCCGCGGACCGCTTCCTCTTTTGCTTAGGTGGAAGCGGCGGAGTCTCCTGACGAGGAGGAGGAGGCGGCGGAGTATTTTCACGCGGAGGAGACTGGTCATGGATAGGGGAATCATCATCGCGCAGAGGAGAATCATCACGCGGAGGAGACCGCACAGTGGCGGAGGAGGCGGAGGTGGCCTGCTTGTTGGCTTCTCACCCGGAAACACAATGTTCTCCTTCCGCCATTGCACGGTGGTTCTACGGGCTTCTCCCGCTTCTTTGATTTCCCCATCTTCACCTGCAGGGTGCTCAAGCACCAACCCCTCATACTCTCTCAACACTTCATCCACCATCACAACAAGAAAGTCGTCTTGGACCGGACGGCAATGGTAAGACCTTGTAGGTAAGAGGATGCCGACCGCCGCCTTGAAGGATAGGTTGAAAACTTTAACATGCAGCTCACAAGGACGGCTCTCAGTGAGATCATCCACGGGGGGGTAGCGAGGAGGCTCGACCACCTGGTCATCATCATCATCATTATCCACCTCGCCGAGAGGAAGCCACGCTGCTTTTCCGGTGTGGTTGAGATTGCAGCGGCGATGGCATTGAGCGGTGCAGGATCTACAGCCTGCCCCCGAGCCATCTCGAGATGTAAGTACTTGGGTTACCATGGTTAATTGGGCTTGCATGGTGCTCATACCCTCCTCTAAGTTAGCCAAAGTGTCCTGTTTCCCTTGCCTTCCTCCTCTCATGGCTTTTATCAGGAAATCTCTTCCTTTCCGCAGAAAGCCATTCTTCCCCGGAACGGTGCATGCTGTGCCTCGGGTTCGTCCGCCGTGTTCTTTGGTCCCCCGGGCGCGTGTCTGCTCATCGTTCTCTCTTTCGGGCTGGAACAACCCCGCCTCCCCGTCCCTATGTGCCTTTTCCCGGGCATCAATGGGAACCTTCGTATGAGCTTTCTTATAGATGCACTTCCCTCGTTTCGGATCCAACGTTCCCCCAATCCCGTAGAACCACTCCTTGCACCGTTCGATCCAACCGTGTGTCCCTAATCTGATCCCTTTATCGGTCAGTTCCGCCTCAGCTGCCTCCCACTTAGGACGGTTAGCCCCGTATCCACCTGGACCCAGAATTTGGTGATATAGCTTCAACGCAGCATTTGCCTTATTTATTTCCGACCTTCTCAAAAATTCTTCCGACTCCGTGCCGTACTTCACGAATTCGTCCCAGTTGACTTTTTACCTTCTCACCGTCCGGAGTCTTCTTTAACTTGATAAGGCGGCGCAATCTTTTCTTGTGGCTCTTGAATAGTTCGCCATCTTCTTCTTGCCAAACTCGCGGAGGGCCTGCTCCATCTTGGCCTTCTCAGCGTCACCCCCTCTTCGGGTACTATGTTGAAATGTGCCATGAGCTTGTTCATAATGCTGTTTTTGGCTACATCATCGATATAAAGACCTTGAGCTTCTTCCTCTCATGACAGCACTAGTCCCTTCGGCGTGTGCCCTTCTCGTTCGGTGATCGGGACGTGGTGCCTATCTAGCACTCCGCGTTGAGCTATAAGTGCCTTTGCACCTTTCTCTCGAGCAATCGGTTTACCATCATTCTCGATGTGGGTGATGTCGTGCCTAACACCGTCATCCAACTTTTTGGCCGGCCTCGCTTCCTCGACTTTACGTAAGAAGTGCTCGATCCGGAGGGCTAAAAGAAATAGTTCATAGTCAGTACAATTTCATTAGTTAATGCATCTAGTCGATCAACATGGCTTAATTAATTTATATACCTCGGTGATAACTACAGTTCGGGAGCCATTACGATGATCTTGTTCCTCACCGGCGCCACTAGGATCTTCTTCCTCAATATCCTCCGCTCCCTCACCGGAGTCATTCAAATAAGTTGCGGTGACATCGTCACCGCCATCATCTCGGAATAACGTCGTCGTCGCGATCATCCAGAGTACCGTTTGCTATGAGTTCCTCCATGAAATTTTCTTGAATTTCATCTCTCTCCATGCTTTCTACAACGACCTGCAAGCTATACATAGGAACCATCATATGATCAAATTAAGGATAATGCAGAAAACTGAAAATGGAGTTACATATGTGTAGTTCTTAACTAAGGATCGATAATATAGTGCTGAAAGCAGATACTGCAGTTACATGCATACATAGATCGGGTTCATGTTTATTTAACCCTAATACATATCAATCACTACTACAACCACTCAACCGCTGCAGACCGGGTCCTAGAGGGCGCCATGGCCAGGGTCCTGAGCCGCGCTGGAGTGTGCCCCCAAAGCCACGGAACAACAACGGGAGCATAGCTAACATGAGATCCCCGCATAACGCTCCATCCGGTCCTATACATGTTGTCTAACGCGTACATGTAACGGCGAACGTGCTGGTCCTCCGCTTCAATGCGCTGAGCTACCTCCTCCGGCGGGGCCGGCTCCCTCTGAAACGACCGTGGCCCATAAGACCTCCACCAAAGAATATCCGGGTCGACAACGGGACCCGGATTCCGCACCAAGGTCCGCGACCCGGAAGCTAAGACCTCCCAGTGCCACCCCGGCGGAGCCCAGTCCCGGACCTCCCCCATCTGCTCCATCTCCTCGGTGAGAGTCAGACCACGGCCCGCCGGCTGTCGCTGTCGCGGCATCGTAGCTACGGAAACAAATCATATATATATGTACCAACGTTAACATAAATTAAAAAATAAATTCACTACTTAGTCGGCGCCGGCACTACCGTTTGGGGGGCGCCGGCACTACATACTTTATTTTGGGCCGTAAGGTGGCTCTACATACTCACTAACTAACACTAACACTAACTATATAACTAATTTTTCACTAACACTAACTCTAACACTAACTTTTTCACTAACACTAACACTAACTTTTTCACTAACACTAACACTAACAAACTAACTAATTTTCTAACACTATTAACACTAACACTAACAAACTAACACTAACACTAACACTAACACTAACAAACTAACTAATTTTCTATCTAACACTAACTAATTAATCTAACATATATAAAAACAAAAATCTAAAAATCTAACACTAATTAAACACTAAAAATCTAAAAATCTAACATATATAAAAACAAAAAATCTAAAAATCTAACACTAAACAAAAATCTAATTAATCTAACACTAATTTTCTATCTAACACTAAACTAATTAATCTAACATATATAAAAACAAAAATCTAAAAATCTAACACTAAACACTAAAAATCTAAAAATCTAACATATATAAAAACAAAAATCTAAAAATCTAACACTAAACAAAAATCTAATTAATCTAACACTAATTTTCTATCTAACACTAAACTAATTAATCTAACATATATAAAAACAAAAATCTAAAAATCTTAAAACTTAAAAAAAAATGGTGGCCGGTCGGTTCACCTTGGCGCCACAAGGAGAGGAGGCGCGGCGGGCGGCACGGGCGACGGCGGGCGGGTCAGCGGCGGTCGGGCGATTTAGCGGCGGGCGGCGGCAGCGGCGGCGGCGGACGGCGCGCTGGCGGGCGGACGGCGCGCGGGACAAATGCCGCGGGCGCTGCTGGCGGGCGTGGCGGTGGGCGGCGGCGCGGTGTGCGGACGGCGGACGGCGGACGGCGCGCTGACGGCGGCGGCGACGGCGAGCGGTGGCGGCGCGGTGGGCGGCAGTGGCGAGCGGCAGCCTGGCGGCGTTGCTTCCGTGCGTCTCCGCGCGATTGATCTCCGCGCGGAGACGAAGTGTCGCTTTATACTTTCCCCTTTGGACCGGTCGTATTACAAACCGGGTCCAAAGGCCTTTGGACCCGGTTTGTAATACAAACCGGGACTAAAGGCCATTTTTTTTGCTGCGTTTTTGCTGCGCGTCGCAAAAAAGGCCTTTAGTCCCGGGTTTGTAATACAAACCGGTCCAAAGGCCAATTTTTTTAAAAAATTTCATTCCCGCCTTATTTCAAATGAAAAAAGCCACCGCACCGCCACCACCGTCACCGCTGTAGTGGCCACTGCTGCCACCGCCACCGCCTGCCCACCACCGCCACCGCTGTATCGCCACCGTCGGCACCGCCTGTACTGCCCACCACCGCACCGCCACCGCTGGCCACCACCGTCACCGCTGTAGTGGCCATCGCCGCCACCGCCACCGCCTGCCCACCACCGCCACCGCCACCGCCTGGCCACCACCGTCACCGCCATGTACGGCCACCGCCGTGTACTGCCCACCACCGCCACCGCTACACGTGTCCTTTCCGCGTGCGACGGTCGCCGCCGCTTCCACGTGCCTCGCCCGCCGCCACCGCCGTGGCGACGTGTAGATCCCGCTTCCACGTGCCACGCCCGCCGCTTCCCGCCGCCACTGTCGCCGCCGCTTCCACGTGCCACGCCCGCCGCTTCCCCGCGCCACCTGCCGCCAAACTTGCCGCGTCGCTGTGCTATAAAGCGCCGCGCGTCGCGCCGGAACCACACGCCGTCGTCGCCTCCGTTCATTCGTCGCCGGGATGCCGCCGCGCCGTCGCTGCTCGTCCGGTTTCCGTGGCGTCCGAGCGCCGTCGAACGGTAGGTTCTACGCCGAGATGCGTGCCGTGGCTTCCGGCTCACCCTCGCACGTACAACACCCCGAGCTGGCGGCGCGCGCTACGACGCGCCGCATGGCGATTTCGTGGCCACGGTGCGACATGAACTTCCCGCACGTTGAATCGCCAGAGGAGGCGGAGTTCCTCGCGCCGACGCCGTGCCTCGTCGACGACGAGGACTGCCGCCGCCACCGCCAGTGCAGCGCCGATCGCAATCGCCGAGCACGACGAGGAGTTGATGCGCCGTTGAGGGCGCAGTTCCCCAACGACGCCGACAACACCGCCGCGTTCTTCGCTGACCTCCGGGCACAACGCAGGTCCAACAGGCGCCATCGTCGGCCGTCGCCGTGTTCGAGCTCGATAACCCGAATACAACTTGGGCCGACAACGACCCTCGATGGGACGACATTTGGACCGAGACAACCTCCGACGACGAGTAGATCGACTAGACTAGTTGTTTATCTATTTTATTGTATTTTCAATAAAGTCGTTGTGGCAACGATGATGATGAGAAAAGTTTCCCGCCGTATTACATGTGGAATTAAAGTACAGAACTCAACTGAAAATTAATTAAGATACATGGCCAGATAGTACTCGTGCCTAGCCCTATAGTACTCGTGCCTAGCTCAACTGAAAATTAATTAAGATACATGGCCAGATTCGATCGTTCGAGTCATTCACCATACTCGTGCCTAGCCCTCGTAGTACTCGCCACCGTAGTCGTCGTAGTCGCCGTCATCATCGTCGCTGGCATCGGGGTCGCGGTAGTCAAACCTCGGCGGGAGAGCACGCGTGGGCTGGGACTGAGGGTAGCGCAGGCGGGGGCCACGGTGGGCCATGACGCCCTGGAGAGTTCGGTCGCGCCACCACAGCCGACGGCCGGCCTCGTTGAAGTTCGAAGGAGGCGGGCCGCCCTCCTCGTGCCTGGCGAGCGCCCTCTCACGCCGATTGATGAAGAAGCTCTCCCAAGTCGGGCTGTAGTCGGGATGCCACTGGGGATTCCTCCGCTGCTCTGGCGTGAGCTCGAAGTAGTAGTGGTTCGTGATGGCCATCTCGCGCGCCACACCTAGAGGGACAGGAGGGACCGGTACCCCTCCGACGCTCAGCAACCAGCCGGTAGGGACGCGGTAGCCCGGCGGGCAGGGGTAGTTCGACGCGCAAAGCGCCTCCGCCTCCCGGAGGGTTAGAGATACGATGGAAGCCATGTGACCTGGTGATGAGGTTTGCAGATATGAGTCTAGATGTGATATGTAAATGGAGGCCAAGCCAACATATATATAGTGAAAAAATGGCGGGAGGACGGAGGCGGGAAGCAGTGGAAAGCGCGGGAAGAAAAATAGGCGGGAACGCAGTGGCGCCAAAAACTGTCGGTGGGATAAGGACGTGTGGGTAACCTTTAGTCCCGGCTGGTGGGTACAACCGGGACTAAAGATGTCGGCAGGATAAGAACGCATGGGTGGACGCACTGCTTGATGAGATAAAGCATGTAGCGCACGACGCCCTGTCGAAGGAACAAGACAAAGTAGAAGAGGTGCCGTGCCTATAAAGATGTCGTCTCTATACCCAAGATTGTTGAGATCCACTGTTGTCATTCCATACAACTTGTCTACCTGAACCCCGCCTCCTGTTTTGTTGACCCATTTGCACCTAAACAAAGGGACCTTAAAAGAAGGTCCATACTCAAGTTCCCATATATCCTCTATGTAACCATAATATGTGTCATTTGGGCCTTCATTCATTATTGCATCAAAGCGGACACCACTGTTTTGGTTGGTGCTCTTTTTATCTTGGGCGATCGTGTAAAATGTATTCCCATTTATCTCGTACCCTTGGAAAGTCACTACAAATCGAAGATGGTGTCCGGGCCAGCAAGTACAACCGATCTTCAATATGTTCGTTATTCAGAGATGTTTTTGCAACCAACCGCCGAAAGTCGACATGTGTTCACGTCTAATCCAATCGTTCGATCGCCCGGGTTCTCGGGAGCGTAGAAAGTTCTTGTGGTCACCGATATACGGAGCCACCAAGGTGGAACTTTGTAGGACTGTGTAGTGTGCTTGAGTCAAAGAAATCCCGTCCCTACATATCATTGATTTCCTTCCTAGCGTGCCTTTTCCACTTAGTCTCCCTTCATGCCGCGATTCAGGAACACCAATCGGCTTAAGGTCAGGAATAAAGTCAACACAGAATTCAATGACCTCCTCTGTTCCATAGCCCTTGGAGATGCTTCCTTCTGGCCTAGCACGGTTATGAACATATTTCTTCAAGACTCCCATGAACCTCTCGAAGGGGAACATATTGTGTAGAAACACAGGACCGAGAATGGAAATCTCATCGACCAGGTGAACGAGGAGATGTGTCATAATATTGAAGAAGGATGGTGGGAACACCAGCTCAAAACTAACGAGACATTGGACCACATCATTCTCGCAACCTCGGTAGAATTTCTGGATTTATTACCTTCTCGAGAAATTGCATTGAGGAATGCACATAGCTTCACAATGGGCAGTCGAACATTTTCCGGTAGAAGCCCCCTCAATGCAATCGGAAGCAATCGTGTCATTATCACGTGATGCTCATGAGACTTCAAGTTCACGGGAATGTTTTCTTCTCCATATTTATTATTCCCTTTATATTGGAGGAGAAGCCAGACGGGACCTTGATACTGCTAAGACATTCAAAAAATATTTCCTTCTCTCGCTTTTGTAAGAGCGTAGCTGGATAAATGACGTCCTTTAACTCTCTCATGCAGCTTTTTGGGGTCTTTCCAACGTTGCCGGTCCTCCCGTGCTTCTCGGTGTATCTTTTGTCTTCCCGTACACACCCGTAAAGCCTAGCAGGTTCACGCAAAGATTCTTCGTCACGTGCATCACATCGATTGAAGAGCGGACCTCTAAGACTTCCCAATAGGGTAGATCCCAAAATATAGATTTCTTCTTCCACATGGGCGCGTGTCCGGCATCGTCATTCGGAACAGCATCCGTCCGCAGACCCTTTCCAAATATTACATCTAGATCCTTGACCATACCAAATATATCAACACCATCACGATGGGGAGGCTTCCTCCGGTGATCAGCCTCACCGTTGTATTGCTTGCCTTTCTTTCTTTCGGGTTGGGTAAGCCTATGAAATCGACGATGCCCTGTACACGACCTTCCTCGACCTTTTTCCAAATAATCACCTTCGAGCTCATGTAAACAGTGTGTGCATGCATTGTATCCCTTGTTTGACTGTCCCGAAATGTTACCAAGAGCAGGCCAGTCATTGATGGTTACGAAAGCATCGCTCTTAGGTCAAATTCCTCCCGCTTGTGCTCGTCCCACACACGTACACCTGCTAGGGACCACAAATGTAGAAGTTCTTCGACTAATGGCTTCGTGTACACATCAATGTCGTTCCCGGGTTGCTTCGGGCCTTGTATGAGCACCGGCATCATAATGAACTTCCGCTTCATGCACAACCAAGGAGGAAGGTTATATATACAAAGAGTCACAAAGCCAGGTGCTATGGCTGCAGCCTCCGCTCTCCCAAAGGATTCATGCCATCTCGCATCGAGACCAAACCGTAAGTTCCTTGCATCCTCGTGCAAAGTTTGGGAACTCTCTATCGATTTTTCTCCATTGGGAGCCATCAGCAGGTGCCTCAACATCACGTCTTTCTTACGGTCTTCTTTGTGCCATCGCAACAACCTAGCATGCTCTTTATTTCGAACAAGCGTTTCAGCCGTGGTATTATAGGAGCATACCACATAACCTTGGCAGAACCCTCTTCCGGGCGCTCGCCCTCAACATCACCAGGGTCATCTCGTCGATCTTATACCGCAATGCAAGGCACACCGGACATGCATCCAAATTCTCGTACTCATCGCGGTAGAGGATGCGGTCATTAATGCATGCATGTATCTTTTGCACATCTAATCCTAGAGGGCAGACAATCTTCTTCGCTTCGTACGCATCAAGCGGGCAATTCGTTACCCCTTGGAAGCTTCCTCTTAATTATTGTCAAGCAACTTTCCAAATCCCGAGTCGCTGACACTGCTTCTCTCGCCTTCCATTGCAACAATTCCAAGCAGTGCTGCCTAGCTTTTTATGGCCATCTTCGCAAGTTGGGTATAACAATTTGTTGTGATCTTCTATCATCTTGTCGAAGGCCAACCTTTCCTTTTCAGTTTCACATTCTCTCCTTGCATCAGCAATGGCCCGGCCAAGATCATCATCAGCAGGCTCATCTGGTGCCTCTTGATCTTCTACTTCATTGTCTTCATTGCCTTCTGCAAAGATCATCGTATTCAGGGAAATTGGGATAACCGTCATCATCCTCTTCCTCTTCGTCATTGTCTTCCATCATAACCCCTCTTTCTCCGTGCTTGGTCCAACAATAGTAACTGGGCATGAAACCGGATCGCAGAAGGTGGCTGTGAATGAGACTCGAGCGAGCGTAATTTACGGTATTCTTGCAGTCCACACATGGACAATACATGAAGCCACCATGTTTGTTTGCCTCCGCCACGGCCATAAAATTATCCAGGCCCGCAGTGAAATCGTCAAACCGTCGGTCAATGTACATCCATTGCCGATTCATCTGCATGATATAATTAAGCTGATCAAAACCATTACAGAACATCACGATGTATATATACACATGCATTTTATCAATTGCAGATGAAAAGGATAAAGTTGTTAACCTCGATGAAGAAGAAAAAAGCAAGTTAAGTGTGGCTTGATTTGTGTAAACTCAAGTGGCAAATCCTCTTAAGCATTTCATCAAACACCTCTTGTGCATGTGAAGAAGAGAGGAGAGCAATACACCCTCTTGTGAAGATAGTGAAAAAATGGCTAAGTGTGGCTCACACTTGGGCAGGGGCAAGGTTATATAGCCAGAGGGGGGCCTTTGGACCCGGTTTGTCATACAAACCGGGACTAAAGGGTTCCCCAGGCTGACACCGCCAGCCGCGCCTGCGGGTGGACCCTTTGGTCCCGGTTTGTATGACAAACCGGGTCCAAAGGCCGCTACAGGACAGGCGCCAGCGGGTGGGGTCGTCCTGGGCAGAAACGAACCGGGTCCAATGGGGGCATTGGACCCGGTTTGGTTCAGCAGTGGGTCATTTGCTTGGGTCCAAAGGCCTCTTCTCCACTAGTGAGGTGTCGTTGCCTATTCGACAGTACCTCGGAGGAGGGATCCTCACGAGGGGGAGAAGAAGTAGGGGCCATTGGGCGGAGTGCACACGGGACGGTGGTACGCGAGTTACCCAGCTTCGGAACACCTGCACGAAGACAGGGCCTACTGCTGCTTGTCTGGGATTATCTGGGCGCTTTCGCGTTGTTACAATGAGTTGTGGTTGTGCCTCTAGGGCTCCCAGGATCTGGCTTATAAAGGCGTACAGATCTAGGGTTTAAATGGAGAGTCCTAGCCGGAATACAAGTTGCCTAACTATGGTACAATGTCTTGCCGTGTACGTCAAGGATCCGCCTTCCTCCAAATACGTGCTGGATCCGGATACTTCATGGGCTGTCACGGATCCGGCCTCCTTCGTTGGTCGGTTGAGATCCGGCTCCTCGTTCCTGGGCTGGACTTCATCCTTTACGATCAACAGCAACTGGGCCGCCCGATGGGCCACATGCCTCACCACCAACTATGGGCCACCCGGGCTTGCCGGATCTAGGCCATGCCGTTGATATACCCATAAAGTATACCCACAACAGTAGCCCCCGAAGTTCTCCGAGATTCATCATTCTTCCGACTTCATTCATCTCGGATCCGAAGAGAATCTTGAAGAGCTTCAAAACTTTTACTTGATTTCGGGTTCATTCACTCGGAAATCCTTCGTCTTCAGATAAGGTATCGTAACGGAGATTCCGACTTCCCCGCGCACACCTTCCTTTTTTCCCGCGCTAAATCTCCGCAGATGCAAATCTTTAGCCGGAAATTTCGGGAGTGCATGGTTAAGTTACCTCCACGTCGTTTTACCGCACTTGACCTAAGACACGTGTCATCCATCCATCGGTGCGACCGTTCCGTTTCCACCGTTGGATCCGAATCCCGAATCTCCGCGCGTGGCCTATAAATACCCCACGGCTCGGTAATTCTTCATTCTTTCACCGCTCCTCACCACTTCATCTTCCTCCTCGCGCCGCGCCGCCCGACGGATCTCAACTCCGGCGAACTTTGCCACAGTGAGCTTCGCGCGCCGCCATCCCAAACCTCTCCTCGAACCAAGATTGCCACGGTTGATCAGGAAATCAACTCCGCCGCCGATTCGTGGTCATCGGAGGCTCGAAACCGCTAGCTCGTCGACCTCTACTTCACCGGTGCTTCGCCGGACCGTCGCGCCATTGCCGGTACGTGCACCGGTCTTGTAGAAGAAGAAGTAGTTGTAATGTAGATTTTCCGGTTACTCAACTTAGCTCGCATGGGTGCAGCCGGAAGCATGTCTCACGGTTCTCCTCACTGCACTGGTAGTTCTCCGAGTAGTCCGGATCCCAGTGCCGTGGAACCGATTTGCCCGGATCCCATCGCGTATCTACCACCATATGTTTCCGACGTTAGGCTTGCTCAACCATTCTCCGCCTCTTCCAGTACTTTACTAGGCCGGATCCCAACAGCCCAAGAGCTCGAAGAGGAGCTACAAGGCCAAGCTAGAATGGCAGCCAAGGTACAAGAGGCGGAAAACAAGAAAGCTTCCAAGGCCCGGAGCCGTGAGGGGGTGCGGGGTCAATGGTGGCCCTGCGAGACAACTGACGCGGAGCTCCGGGAGCTGCAAAACGAAGGCATGATCTCCGAGCATTGGAGTTTCACGCGCGACTCCGACATTCCCAATCAAGGCGTGGGTCGAGCGCGGATTATCACTCCCTTGCTCGGAGTTCTACCTCTCCGTTCTTGACACGTAGGGGCTCCAGCCCCACAACATCTGCCCCAACTCCTACCTCCTGCTCTCGAACTTCGCAACTCTTTGCGAGGGGCATCTCGGAATCCGACCCGACATCAAGCTATGGCAATTCTTTTTCCGAGTGAAGAAGGAGACGAAGGACAAGGCCATGCTGAACTACGGGAGCATGACTTTTATGCTCCGACCTGGCCGTATGTATCCTCCTCACGACTCCCACGAATCCGTCCGGTACTGGAACGCCGGATGGTTTTATGTGAAGAACGCGTCAGTTCCGAACGTCCGCGATGGACTCCCGCCCTTCAGCAACATGCCTCCGGAAGAATTGGCGAGCTGGAGCTTCATCCCCACGCTTGCCCAAACACCCATACTGGAGAAGGCTGCGCGGAGGATTTCCTGGTTGGTTCACGATGGACTAACCGGGGCCCAGCTCACTCTCAGCTGGTTTAGCCGGAGGATCCAGCCTCTGCGCTACAACGCACGCCTGATGTGCGCTTACACAGGGGCGGACGATCTCCTCCGAGTCACTCGCCACGATCTTCCGGCCGACTCCCTCAAGAGAAGGTTCAAGACGTTGGTGAAAATTCCTAGGGGCCAACAGGTCCCGGAACTGATCAAGGATATCTACACAAACGACCAGTGTCCTCCGGTAAGCTCTGTTCTCTTCGTTGCTTCAAACTTCACAAGTTTTTGGATGTTAACTTTGACTTTTTATTCATATTCCTCCCAGCTCAACACTTTGGCGGAGGAAAACTTCCGCACCATTCTTCGTGTCCCTGTCAGCGGCGACGCGGCGGAGGAGGTTCCGGAAGACGAAGAGGAGGAAGAGGAACAGGCACCCCGCAAGGCGGCCCCTCGACCTTCGAAGCATCCCCGCGCCAAAGCTTCCGGCTCAGAAGCCGGAGCTAGCGGCGAGGCCTCCGCCAAGAAGCCCAAGACCGTAAGGCCACCTCCGCTAGACTCGAGGAAAGCGGAACGTGAACGCCTGAAGATGCTTTCAACAGCTGGCAAACGCTCGCGCCCCATCATCCCCGGCACCCCGTAAGTTTCCGAATATGGTGCACCTCTATCTTGGCGAAATTATTTCTTATTCGATCCCTTTCACTTGTTTGCAGGAATCCGAGTACCACCGCCACGCGGACCATCAGCCAAGAGCCTATTACTAAACACATGAAAAATTCTCCGGCAATTGGTCCTACTACTCCAGCTCCGCCAAGTACTTCCCACCCTACTCCTCAGCCGTCTCCCCCTCAGGCTAATCAATCTCCCCCTCCTGCCGCAAACACTCCACCGGAAATAATTCCGATTAGCAGCGAGAAAGTGGGCGGAGAAGATCCTAAGGCCAAAGGCCCTGCCCAAGAGGATGCAGAAGAACAAGGCCAGGGAGAGGCTGAAGTCACCTCTTCTGAGAAGGCCGGAACCGGCGCTGGCGACATCGTCGTTTTTCCGAAAAACTTTGGAGATCCGGCTGACATCACTTCCACCCCCAAGGCATATGCTACCAAGTTTTTCAACAAGTTAACCGAAGTGGAGAAATGGGAGCTTGAACAAGACTTGCTCAACGCCATGCTGAACAACGCCTGGGGGAAGCCTGACGCCGCGACATCGGAAATCCAGGACTTTAAGAAGGATGTCGGCCAGTTCTTCGATAAACTCATCTGCAAGCAAAAGGTACTCCCCAGTAGCCCCCAAGCATGTAAGCGGAAACTCAAATAATATTTAGCGCTTAGATGCTTAGAGAAAGATTACTTCCGGGAAAGTTTTTAACTTGGATCAGTAGCCCCCAAGCATTATGGCGGAAAGGTTCCGGCAATAATGCTTTGAAGGAAACCACTGTTACAGGCCGAATTTTTAGTCCTGCCCTGTATATGTTTTACAGGAACAGCAGGCGCTGCATTACGAGCTGCACAAGAACATTGCCCTTCAACGCCGCGTTACTCTGAGTCAGGCGGAAAATATCCGGACTCTGAAAGATGCGAATGCAGAACTGAACAAACAACTGGCGGACGCCCAAGGTTGGTTTCCGTCTTTTTTGTCATTAGTTCACATTCCGACTTTGAACTTGTTTTTGACTTATGTTATTATAGGCGCATCCTCTTCCCTTGTTACAGCCTCGTCAGAACTTGAGAACCTGCGCTCCTCGTACCAAGAATTGGAAACGAAATTAAAGGAGGCGGAACTAAAGAGGGAGCAGGCCAAGAAACAGCTGGCGGAGAAAAACTCTGAGCACGTCAGGGAAAAGGGCGAATTTATATTGAAAAGAAATGCTGACAGCGAGACCATCAAGAGGCAGCAGAAAGAGCTCAATGGGTTCCAGAAATATATGGAGACCGCGGAACATCACTGGGACTTGCTCAGCGAGAACATCTGGGTACTATGCTGAAAACCTTGTCTAGATGTTTGCTCCGACCTTTTTCTTGTGCTCAAATTGCATGCTTATATCCTGATTATCTTATGCAGAGCCGCTTGGGTATCCGGAAAAGCGTCGGAATTTGTTCCCACGAGACGACCTTCTGCAACTTGCAGGCGATGATTGCAAAGATCTCATCTCCGCCTCCCGCAAGATATGCCACAACTTATCCATCAAGAGGAGTCGCACTTGCAACGTTCGCAAACTTGTTAGAAAAATGGACGTTCTTCCGAAGCTGGTGACGGATCTACAATCATCATCAGCCCGAGGCGCAGCTGCAATGACCTTAACTATGTGCTTAGCACATAACCCCGAGCTTGATCTTGAGCAGGTAACCACGGGCGTTCCTCCGGATGCGGATGTTAACGCGCTCTTGGATGCAGTGAGTGGCTACGACGCCCGCATCGCGCGCAGGATCCGGCATGATGAATTCTACGACAAGGTCGTTCTTCCTGCGGACGAGCCCTTGGAAGCCGAACTTCAAAAGGAGCGCGACGCGGAGGCGCGACCTGCGGAATCGGGAACCCAATTTACCTGGACCAGCTCCAAGGATGCTCCCCAAGAGGAACCCAAGGCCAGCGCTGCAGCTTCTGAAGAAGAGGAAGAGAGTGATGAAGATGTGTCATCTCCGGCCGAAGACGCCAAGGAAAAAGATCCAAAGGGCAAGACTTCTCCGGCTAAGGGGGAGTGAAAACTTTTATTCCTGCGAGAGAAACAATGCATCATTTTGGCCCCAGCGAGGGTTTGTAATATAACTTTAATTCTTAAGTATCTAGGGACGAAACAATTATGCATGGGCGGAAAACTGATCCTGCTATCCGTTAGAATTATTTGCATGTTTCGTTTGTTAAAAGCAAGTGCTGGTTTGTTAATTTTCCGGCTTACTCGTTTGACCTTCCACGAGCCGGAAAACCTTTGGCCGGAAAAGCTCGCCTGCGGTGACGAAACCTAATGGCGTACGTCCATAACCGCGGAAACAAGCCCCCAGCCTAGGTGCCGGAAGTCGCTACCAGGAATCCACGAGTTCGCAATGAAAAAAATTTCCACCAGAAGACTTAAGCTTACGTCCTAAAGGACGATTTTGAAAAAATCACAACTTTCATACACGCCTAGGCGGAATCATCCAGCTCTGCGGTTTTAGTCGGAAAAAACATACACGATCTAAAATGAACAAGTAAAGGAGATAAAAGACTCAAAGAGTGAACCATAGGCTTTATTTCATTGATCATGTATAACTATTACAGAGTTTGTAACTCGGAAAAAATATGCTAAGTGTAGAAAGGACGTAGCTGTGCGATGTTCCAAGGGCGGTCTGTCTCGTCGTAGATGTCATCCGGATCCTCACGCTTGCGTTTCCGGTGCCAATTAGCAGGTCTATCCTTCAGCTCGCGGAAATCAACAAGGCAGTACGAGCCGTTATGAAGCACTTTGTTAACGACGAAGGGTCCTTCCCATGGAGATTGCAGCTTATGGTCTTTCACCTGTCGAAGGCGGAGGACCAGGTCGCCTGCCATGAAGGAGCGATTCCGAACTCGACGACTGTGATAGCGTCGGAGCTTCTGCTGGTAGATGGCGGAGCGCTGGTCAGCTAAGTTCCGAGCTTCCTCGATCAGGTCCACAGATAACTGTCTGGCCTCGTCAGCTGTTTCTTCATTGTAGGCGGAAACTCGCGGTGAATCGTGGATGATGTCAGAGGGAAGTACAGCTTCGGATCCATATACCCGGAAAAATGGGGTAAACCCTGTTGATCTGTTAGGGGTAGTTCGTAAACTCCACAAAAAAGCTTCCAACTCATCAGCCCAAGCTCCAGCTGCTCGTCGCAGCGGTTCTTCAAGGCGTGGTTTAATTCCTGGTAATATTAGGCCGTTAGCCCTTTCAACCTGACCGTTGGATTGTGGGTGAGCCACAGATGCAAGGTCCAATCGAATCCCTACTGTCTCACAATAATCCCTCAACTCTCCTTGAGCGAAGTTCGTGCCATTATCTGTGATTATGCTGTGTGGGATGCCGAATCTCATCACGAGGCTGCAGACAAATTTTAGTGCCGTAGCACCATCGGCTTTCCTCACTGGCTTTGCCTCGATCCACTTGCTGAATTTGTCAACAGCGACCAGAAGGTATTCAAAACCGCCAGGAGATGATTTTTTTAACTTACCAACCATATCGAGCCCCCAGACCGCAAATGGCCAGGTGATAGGTATGGTCTTCAGCTCTTGGGCTGGAGCGTTTGGTTGAGTAGCGTAGTATCGACAACCTCGGCAGGTCTTGACTATTTTGTCAGCATCTTCTTTAGCTGTGAGCCAGTAAAAACCTAGCCGAAAAGCTTTTGCAACGAGTGACCTGGGGGCGGCATGATGCCCACAGTCCCCTGCATGGATCTCTCTGAGGATTTCAATGCCATCTTGATTGGAGACGCATTTGAGGAATACCCCTGTTGCACTTCGTTTGTAGAGCTGTCCATCAACAATTGTGTAGGATCTTGCTCGTCTGATGATCTATCGCGCAAGGACCTCATCCTCTGGCAACTTCTGATCGATGAGGTAGTCCAGGAAAGGCTGGGTCCAAGCCGAAATGATAACCATCACTTCCTTTGCCGGAGATACTGCCACCTCTGGGTTTTCCGGGTTAGCTCCCTTAACTGAGGGTATCCGTAGGTGCTCCAGGAAAATACCAGGCGGAATTTGCTTCCTGCCGGATCCGAGCTTGGATAGCATGTCTGCCGCTGTGTTATCATCTCTCCCGACGTACTTGACTTCGTATCCGAGGAAGCACTTGGCAATCTCATCAACTTCGTCTCGTAGGCCGCCATGACGGAGTTTCGGCGTTCCAGTTCCGGCTACTTGTTGTGCCACTGTGTCGGAATCTCCACATATAATGTGCTTGATCCCGATTTCCTTGGCGATGCACAGACCGTGTAGTAGAGCCTCGTATTCCGCCATGTTGTTTGTAGCTTCGAAGTGGATCTGCAGAACATACTGCAGTTCTTCTCCGGTAGGGGACTTCAGGGTGACTCCGGCTCCTGAGCCTTGATGCTGCTTGGATCCATCGAAGTGCATGACCCATGTTTCTGGTTCCGGCTCCAGACTTGCATCCGGAGCTTCTGTCCAATCTGCGACGAAATCTGCCAAGACTTGGGATTTAACCGCAGTCCTAGGCTTGTAAGCGATGTCGAAGGCGGATAATTCGATGCCCCATTTAGCCGTACGTCCTGTTGCGTCAGCGTTGTTGAGAATTGTTGACAGCGGAGCCTTGCTCACAACCTGCATCGGGTGCTCTTGGAAGTAATGTCTCAGCTTCCGGCTGCCTAGGAACACTCCATAAGCTAGCTTCGAAAGTGAGGGTATCTTTGCTTTGACTCACAAGACCTCGCTAATGTAATATACAGGTCTTTGGACGTCATATTCATGACCTTCTTCCTTTCGCTCCACCACGATGACGAGGCTGATCACTTTGTTGGTAGCTGCCAGATAAAGGAGCATTGGCTCTAACTCTGCTGGGGCTGCCAAGATAGGTGGGGAGGTGAGTATTTCCTTCAACCCCCGAAGAGCTGCGTCGGCTGCGTCAGTCCGCACAATTTGTCTGCTTTCTTCAGCAGCTTGTACAAAGGTAGCTCCTTCTCGCCAAGACGGCTAACAAACCTACCGATTGCTGCGACGCAACCGCTAGTCGTTGCACATCTTTAAGACAAGTTGGCCGTTTGATACACAGGATTGCCTTGATTTTTTCCGGGTTAACCTCAATGCCTCTGTGAGAGACTATGAAGCCAAGGAGTTTTCCGGCTGGCACGCCAAAGACGCACTTTAGCGGATTCAACATCATCTTGTACCGACGGAGATTCTCAAAGGTTTCTGTGAGATCGCTGATCAAGTCAGATCCTTTCCGGGTCATGACCGCGATATCGTCGATGTAGGCGTGTACGTTCCGGCCAATCTGGTCCTTCAAGCACCGCTGCATCGTACGTTGGTAGGTGGCACCTGCGTTTTTCAAGCCAAAGGGCATAGTAACATAGCAGTAAGTGCCAAATGGGGTGATGAATGAGGTCGCCTCTTGGTCAGACTCCTTCATCCGGATCTGGTGATACCCGGAATACGCATCAAGAAAACATAGAAGTTCCGCCCCTGCCGTCGAATCAATGACTTGGTCAATGCGCGGCAAGGGAAACGGATCTTTCGGGCAATGTTTGTTCACGCCAGAGTAATCGATGCACATTCTTAGTATTTCAGAATTCTTTTTGGGTACAAGGACGGGATTTGCGACCCAATCAGTGTGGATTACTTCTCTTACAAAACCTGCCTCTAGTAACTTTGCTAATTCCATTCCTATGGCCCGGCGCTTCTTATCTCCAAAGCGTCGCATAGCTTGCTTCACCGGTTTAGCCCCCGGATTTATGTTGAGGTAGTGCTCGGCGAGTTCCCTAGGTACTCCGGACATGTCAGAAGGTTGCCATGCGAAGATATCCATGTTAGCGCGGAGGAACTCGATGAGCGTGTCTTCCTATTTGGGGTCCATGTTGGCTCCGACTGAAACCTGCTTGGAAGGGTCGCCTTTGATGAGGTCGTGCTTCTTGGTTTCTATCGCGGCCTTGAAGGAGGTTTTCTGTTCGGAGATCTGCTTCTTGGTGGTCTGCATCTCAGTCGGATCCACCGCGGCTCTGTAGCCTTTCAGCTCCTCTCCGGATATCACAGACTCTGCGAAGGCGGCTTCGCCTAACTCGCACTCATGAGCCTTTTTGTAGTCTCCGGATACGGTAATCATACCCTTAGGACCCGGAATCTTGAGCTTGTTGTAGATGTAGCACGCTCTCGCGTGGAACTTGTGGTAGGTGGGCCTGCCGAAGATGACGTGGTAGGAGCTCTTGAAGGGCACAACTTCAAACGTGATCTTTTCTTCGCGGAAATTGTGAGCATCTCCGAAGGCCACGGGAAGTGTGATGCTGCCGAGGGAATTCGCCTTCTTACCCGGAACCACGCCATGAAACTCAGTGTTGCTGTGTTTGAGCTGTTCCTTGGTGAGGTTCATCCGCTCTAGAGTTTCCAGGTACATGATGTTCAAGCTGGCTCCACCATCCATGAGGCACTTGGAGAAGTCATACCCGTCTATGCGGGGACTTACAACCAAGGCGTAGCATTCTTTTGGCACGACGGCAGGGTGATCCTCCCTGTCGAATGTGCACGGGACTTCCGACCACCTGACGTACTGCGGCACAGCCGGAACTGTGGCGTTCAGGATCCGGGTAGCTGACTTGGTAGCGCGGACTGTTGGGGTTCCGAGGAAAGTGTGGTAAGCCCCCACGCTCTTTTTCTCGAATGGGTTGGATTTACCTGCGGGCCCTGCCTTGGGGTCCGGCGAGTTGTCATCCTCATCCATCGCCTCGGAACTATCTTCCTCTTTGTCCTTGTTCTTGCCCTTGCCTCCTTTGCCGCGTGGGCGGTGCTTCCGGGCTCGCTTGTAACCTGCTTTCGGGTCAGATTTTAGATCGTTGACCCACTTGCAGTTGCGATTGGTGTGAGTGGACTTCCCTGTAGCCGGATACAAGTGGGCCAGGCAGGGCATGTCTCTGTACTCTTCATAGGTTTGGGGAGCGCGGGTTCCGGCTGCGGTGACTTCGTCACGCTGCTGGCCCCTGCCGGCTCCGCCTCCGCGGCCGCGTCCTCTTCCGCGTCCTTGACCTCCGCGTTGGAACACCATGGCGAATATCTCGGATCCGCCGCTCTTCTGGTCATCAGGGGGATTTTTTCGCTTGCCGCCGCTACTGTTACCGTTGTCACGGTTCTTTTTCTGCTAGTGCAGGGGGATTGCTGTGGCTGCTAGATCTCCACCAGCGTCGTCATCGGCGGCAGTATGATCACTGGCAATGGATATCATATCATCCAGGGTCAGTTTATTTGCGTTAGCTAAGCATGTGAGCTTGTGCCGCAGCAACCCTCCTCGCTGCAATCCTCCTATAAAGGCGTGCATAGCTGTGGTGTGATCGACGTTCTCACACTCGTTCCTGCATGCTAGCCATCGGGTGAGGAAGTTTCTTGATGTTTCTCCCTTCTTCTGGATACATGCCTGTAAGTCGCTTATCGTGGCTGGTCTTTTGTAGGTGCCCCTGAAGTGCTTTTCGAAGGTGTTCTTCAGGTCGAACCAGCAAAAGATGGAGTTCCTTTCGAGGTCGCTGAGCCAGATCCGGGCTGGACCTACAAGGTACAACTGAAGCATGCGGCATGCGATATTAGGGGTTCCTCCGGCGAAGGTTACAGCATTGTAGTAATCCTCAACCCAGGTGTCCGGCCTTTCGGTACCATCATATGTCTTCAGGTTTCCGGGTAGCTTGAGGTTCATCCTTGGCATTGGTTCCTCTCGGATCATCCTGCCAAAGCACTTTGGGCCAATGTAGTCAGATCTGTACTCATTGAGGCGTTCTCGGGCGTCGCGTGGGCCGCCGCCTGGGGTTTTTGAGCGGGAACGGGATCTTCGGCCACCGCCTCCGCCTCCACCTCCGCCGCTGGGTGGCGGTGAAGGGGACCTGCGAGGGGGCCTGTAAGATTTTTTGCTTCCGCCGTCTGAATCCCGGCGGTCTTCCCGAGGCTTGCTCCGACTTCGGTGGCTACCTTCACCTTGGTGATAGTTTCCTCCGTCGTTCCGGCTCCTGCGAGGCTCTGGCTCACGTTCCGCGTTCCGGCTCCTCCTGGGTTCCTGCTCGCGATCATTGTTCCGGCCCCTTCTGGGCTCAGGCTCATGATCGTTGTTCTGGTTCCGACGTGGTTCCGGCGTGCGCGCCCTGGTCCTTGGCGGCGGCATATTGTCGCGGATGTTAATTTCACCAGCCCCAAGGGGCCTGGTGTTTCCGGCTGGACTGCGGCGGCGAGGTGGCGGGGGACGCGGGTACCCGTTAGGTGGAGGTGACGGATCCCGGTACTTGTTCCTACCAGTGTACATTGCATCCTTTCCCTTCTTTGGGTCTGACGGAGGTGTCTTTGACGGCACCGGGATTGGGTTCGGGTGCTCCCTTGCTTTTCTTCTGCGCTCCGTGGATCCGGTGCGCGATTCATCATCAGGGTGGCGATTGATACGGGCGTCCTTCTGCGCGGTGGATACACAGTGATCCGGATTGGATTCCAACTTGCGCGAAGTATCGGCCTTACTCTGCTGCTGCATTGCCGAAGCAACGAGCTTGCGGACGTAATCGATATCAATTTCTTCGTCCTTTTTGTTCAGGATTTCCGCCGCTTTCTGCATGTTATCCTTTGGAGTTGCGAGCGGCTGCTGTTCGACAGGGGTTGTGAAGTTGATCCTCCGGGGAGGGATTGCTTCTCTGACGATTCTATCAGCCTCCGCCTATGCGTAGGTCATTTTCACCTCCCACTCTTTTCTCATGCTCTTGACTTGCTCGAGTGTTGCGGTGATTTCGCGATCCTGTCTTTCGAAACGGTCCATGAGATGCGCAGCTTCTTCCCTCTCATCCAATATGGCAGCTGCGGTATTGGCAAACTTCTTGGCTGTGGCCAGCATCTCCTTTCTGGTGGCCTCTAAAGCCTCCGGATCTGCGGCGTCGCCAGGCGTTATTGGCTTGTTGAGGACGTCTGACTTTGCGACCAAATCCATGCGTGCTTGCGCAACTATTTCTTCCTTGGACAGGACATCCTCGTACGGTAGTCCCCGATCCAGCGGAGATCCTCCATTGGACGGTCCCGGATCGGAGGCGGTGTCTTCGTCCTCGGGTTCCTGCTGATCCGGCTGTGCCACGGTTGCGAGAACCTGCATGGGCTGGGCGGACTTGACGTCGGGCTGTTCACCGTATCCGTATTCCTTGACCTTCCGATAGAACTCTTCGGTGTCCATGGAATCCCCGGACATTGGGCTTAGGTTGCCAAGGATTGATTCCTCAGTGTTTCCGGCACCCTCTGGACCCGGAGCGTCGTTTTCTCCGACAGCCTCCTGCTGATCCGGAGCGACAGCATTTTCTGGCGCCTCATCCTGCACGGGGCCAGCTCCGATCTCTTGAGGGGCGGCTCCGGCGGTATGGGCTATGAAGTGCACGAAGTGACACCTTTGCTTCTCTAACACCTGGGAGACCCAGGCGGATCTGCATTGGTCTTCCACCGTTATTTCCTGCTCAGGGGCGGATTGGGTGGGATTTGATTTTTTCAGATCTAAGGCGGAATCCTTCTTAAGAAGTTCCTGCGACTCAGATCGGATCTTCGCGACTGCGTTCTGCTCAGCGGCGGTCGCGTCAGCGTTACTTACCAGTGGGTTTCCATCGGAATCGACGGTTTCCCCGATGAAGATGTGTATGCCGCCAATTGGGACGATGGAGAGCTTGACGGGGTCGGTTTTAGCCGGAATCCAACACTCATCCGG
This sequence comes from Lolium perenne, assembly GCF_019359855.2. Classification (NCBI taxonomy): domain Eukaryota; kingdom Viridiplantae; phylum Streptophyta; class Magnoliopsida; order Poales; family Poaceae; genus Lolium; species Lolium perenne. The sequence goes on along the minus strand of NC_067246.2, from coordinate 26,313,944 downwards.
AGGGACGATCGGCAGATTTCCGGCGTAAAGGACACGCCCCACAGCGATTGTGTCGTCGAAGCTTCCCATGGCGGAACCCTCCCGGTTCCGGCCTCCAGACGCCGCAGGCCCCACGGTGGGCGCCAACTGTCGTTGCCTATTCGACGGTACCTCGGAGGAGGGATCCTCACGAGGGGGAGAAGAAGTAGGGGCCATTGGGCGGAGTGCACACGGGACGGTGGTACGCGAGTTACCCAGCTTCGGAACACCTGCACGAAGACAGGACCTACTGCTGCTTGTCTGGGATTATCTGGGCGCTTTCGCGTTGTTACAATGAGTTGTGGTTGTGCCTCTAGGGCTCCCAGGATCCGGCTTATAAAGGCGCACAGATCTAGGGTTTACATGGAGAGTCCTAGCCGGAATACAAGTTGCCTAACTACGGTACAATGTCTTGCCGTGTACGTCAAGGATCCGCCTTCCTCCAAGTACGTGCTGGATCCGGATACTTCATGGGCTGTCACGGATCCGGCCTCCTTCGTTGGTCGGTTGAGATCCGGCTCCTCGTTCCTGGGCTGGACTTCATCCTTTACGATCAACAGCAACTGGGCCGCCCGATGGGCCACATGCCTCACCACCAACTATGGGCCACCCGGGCTTGCCGGATCTAGGCCATGCCGTTGATATACCCATAAAGTATACCCACAACAGGAGGGGTCTGTCCCGCTGCCCACGTACATGCGCCTGAGCCAAGCTTCGGCAGTGCGGCATGTGGTGCTGTGCTCGGGTGCCTCTGTGGGTCGTTTGGGGTCAGTCCTGCGTCCATCGCTTGAGCCAAGCCTCGGCGGCACGACGTGCATAGGTATGCTCGAGCAAGGAGGAGTGGCCTTGTTAGTATGGATTATGGAACATTCGAGGCAATGTTATATTTCACACATAGTACTATGTTATACAATGTAGATGAGTTTTTAGGAAATTGATATTAGTCTTCTGGTCAAGGATAAGCAAAGCACGTGCAGCTGCTTTGAGGGAAGGAACATGTATTGTCACACTTTCGAAGTCCATTTCTACCTAGAAGGATCAAGGAATTTATATCAAGAAGGTTAAGTAATCCTTAATGTGTCCTGCTGTAACCCTGTAGGAAGTACTACAAGCATTTATGATGTTGAGCCATCAAGCTAGAAATATTTGTTTCCCAGTGTTGTTAGTCTAGGTGCCATCTTCTCCTAGATTCTACCTATCTCATTTTCTTCCTTACACTTCGGCTCAGATATTTCTTCTTTTTTGGTTTATTTCATAGGTTTGATTGGTTTTTGTATCATGTTGTAAGGGATTGTCATTCAGCACAGCTCCTCCAGTTCTTGGCAATAGGAAAGTTCTCACCTTATGAGTGAAATATAAAAGTAGTTGGAAATTATTTGGAAATGCTTTGCTTCCTGGTGTGATTAGAGTGAAACATGGATTGGAAATTAAGTGGGAATGCTTTGTTTTTCTAGCGAGATTGAGTATCCATATTATCCCTATAAAAGCATGCAGATTTCTTCCTGTTTTTAGTCCATTTTCAATCAATTTCCTCTGTCCCATTTCTCTCTAGGATGAGTATTATATATGGTAGCTACACTCTTGACATTGATATCGCAATAATCTCATGTTTTCAGAAGTTTGTCTGTATGTAGGTCAAGTTACTTCATGCAAGAATGCAAAATGGGGAAAACGAGGCACAGGATATCTACCCATGTATTTCTAGGGCCTCATTGGTCTATTGCTAAATAGATAAGCCATGGATGCATATTTCCATGTTCTTTATACAAGAAACTCAATGTGTTTTAGAATTCATGCTTACTCCTCTTGGTGATGTCAACCTTTTTATATTGCAACCCCTGTTTTGGTTATGTAGTATCAGCCTATCACTAGCACTGTTAGAATTCACAAACATTTTAGTTGTACTTATTTGTTTTAGAAGCCATGGAACATATTGCTTTGTCTTGATTTTAAAATCTGAATAGTTAGTTCCACCTATTTTTTCCTGTTTCAGCTACCTTGCATCTTCAGTTGGTCAGTCCTAGATACTATAATCTGCATCTACAACTCAAATTTTGCCGATTTAGATCATATATGGGGAAAATCATAATTGGTCATATGCTTGATACAAATGATTCCGTCCTATGAAATTACTGGATGATCATATATTAGAAAAAGCCTACAGGGTTGCTGAGGTAGCACAAGTATTTCAGAACTGGTAATGTTTTCCTGAACTCCTCATGCGTGAGAGATGAGGTTATTATACAATCCTTTTTCTATCTTTTAGGGCAGTCCATGGAAAGCAGTTGGGATGCTATGGTATTAAAAGTTTTAGATATAGTGTTCTAAACTAACCAATTTTAATTCTTTATTCCGTGTATCCATGGAGTGTTGATGTGTTTCCTCAAGTAATATTTGTAAGTCCTACAGAGCAGGTTTTCTACTGATAGTGCGCACCAATATCTTTGAATGCAGTTGAGCACACTATCTTCTATACCCTGCCCTTATTTTCTTTTGAAGAGAAACATTATGCCCGCTTTTTGTACGGTACCAAGTATGATGAAACCGCCCGATGCCTGGTAATTAATGCCTAACACATATAGTGGTAGTTCAGGTTAATCACTTTTCATTTAAAGTGTGGTTATTAGCTGTGGTCTACGTAGACATGCGAGAGTTGCTTGAATTTGAATACATGTAGGAAGGGGAGAATCCAACATTTATTTCTACGCACCACTAGATTAAACTTCTGGCCCCAAGAAAGTTTCTGGAAACAACTATAGTTTCCTTCCCTACAAAATTCTCCCTTTAACAGTTCACCTACTTTGGCATCTGTTGCATTCCTGATTTCTAGAAATAACCAAATTGTTCAACAACAGTGTTTATACAACTGAAATGGAAATCAATAACGGATATGCGAGCTTCGCCTCCCCATAAGACGGTGTGCGGAAGCAGTTCATCAAAATCGGTAGCGGTTTATCAAATAACCAAATTTGATGTGCGCCTCTACCAACCCTGAAGCGACTACGTCTACGAGTGGCATGCGACCATGTGGTGTGCCCGACGTTGCCAGGAATTAGGGACACCTCTTGACTGTCTTGTGGAGGGAGTCGACACCGGCCTGCTACTTTGTGTCTGTGCGGAGCTAGGCTTCATGGACGACAACAGCAGAGCTACTGCAGCTAGCATCTGTTGATGCCAGGGCTACACCTCTGTACAAAGGGTCGTTGATGCGGGATTTCTCCTTAAGGTACTCATCTATACCGGTGATCTATTTAGCATTCAGGATTGGTTGCCTTTGACCTCCACCATGTTGGTGTTTTTGATTCTGAATTTTCGTTTTGGGGTTCTTTTTCGCTGCTATGGAGAAGGCAGGGGAGAAATAGAAACACCGCCACTGTTATCAGTTTGTCACCTATGGCCAAGAGGCCCTATCACAGCATGTACCTAAAAAACTCAACCCTAACTGTGGCTTCTCTCACCGGTTCAGAATCTTTGGCTGAAGTTAGAAGAGGAACATAGCATATTGCGTGCACAACCAAAATACGTACAGCTGCCAAGCTAGAACAAAGGTGAGCGATTCGATCTTACATTTTGTTTGAGTTACTATATCCATGCATGATTCCATCCAAGTAGGAATGTAATATATGATGTCGAGGCACACTTGCTTTAGTAAATACGATGCGATACTTGTGGGTTTGCTCAAGAGGAATGAGAGAGTGACCAAGTCAACCTGTGACAAGCTACACAACTTACTTTATTTGAATTGACCTGGCTTCACAAATTGCAGCAACTGGTGGTAAATTAACTTGCTCACTCTGTTCACTATGTAAGACCATCTAGACATTTCAAAGTGGGCTAGATACTATCTATTTTGTTGTTAACAAAACAAATGATTTTCAGGTTATTTGTTATACTTTTTAGTAATTGTGTCCATGACAATAAAGTATGTTCCTTAAAAGTTATGTACTGCTATTGTTGTGAGAGTTTGTGACTTCCTATTCATAGCCAAAATATTTGATCCAGGTATCAACCAGATGAACTAAGATAAAATTTGTTTATATTATACAATTGGCCTCAATTCATATTTCTCTAATATTCACATTTCATTTTGCTTTCTTTTTTGAGATCTTTTCATTTTGCTTATTAACTTACAAAGGACCACCCTGTCCACTGAATTGACAAAAAGGACCACCTGTGAGTGCAATTGACAGAAATGACCACCTCCAGCATGGCGGCAGCGCCCCTAGGCGACACGTGGCACATGTCGTCGCTGGCTGTGGCGGCAGGCTCTTGCCGTTGTGTGCCGTGGCGGCACCTTTGCAGGCGACGCCCGCCGTCAGTCGTTGTTGCCCCTGGTGGGCTATGCCACCATGGAGAGCGGTGGCAGGTCCGCGTGGAGGTTGCCTCCACTGCCTGTGGCGGCAAGCCTATCCTGGCCAAAGCATCTCTCGGTAGACACACGTAGTGGCGGAGCTAGCTTGACTAGACAGCCTAAGCAAAATAAAGAAAAACGTCTTGGCCAATTGTTCTTTGCCCACTAAAAATCGTGATTAACTACTCTATACATGATATAGCTATACGGGTAATTCTTGCCAAAGCCCTGGACAGACGCTCGGCCAAAAGAAGGAAAAAGAAGTGCAGCGCTAATTCCGAGCCAGCAGGCCTGCCGCCAGTGCCTGCGAGTTGGGCTAGATCTATGAATCTATCCCCCCTTGCCCCTCGCCCCATTGCTGGACTTCTGTTTGTCATGTTGTAGTGTTTGAAAGATTGAGGTTCCCACTGGGATCAAAAATTCTTTATAAAGGATGAGAGTGGTTGCTCTCCTCACTTTTGTATCCCCTTCATAAGGTAGAGGGAGACGTATATATTTTTGTTCCACGGTATCTGGCATGATTTCTTATCTGGGCCGAGATAAATTATAATTACGATTAATTCTCTTCGTTTCTCTCTCAGTAGTCCTCCCTCCCATGGAGCTCTGGCTGCCGCGTCCTACAAAGCCAATGCCGGTTCCCTGATTCCGTCACCCGTAGGCAAGCTCCCATGTGTCGCTCCCCTGTGGCCAGGAGAGGAATGCAAAGGCGCCCGGTGCCTGGTCTCCCAAGCGCTCGATCTTCTGGACATCGTGTTCTATGAGGTGAGGCTGCATGCTTTCATTTGTGTTGTGCTATCTCTCTCTTCCCCATTCAATTGTTTGTTGAGTATGGAGGAGACATGGCCATGATCGGGCAGCCAGGTGGAGCTGCGATGGTGGCCTTTGATAGGGATGGGCTAGCATTCCAGACCTTGATCTGGAGGGGATCAACGAGTAAGCGCATTAGGTGAGCCGATTTGACGCTTTCTCCTACTTTGCTTTGCCACGCTTCCCAGTCGGTTGACTGCCTCATGGCTATTTGTAATAAAATATGCTTACATGTGTATTGCTGTGGATTTTATCTTTATGTACTGATACATGTGTATTGCTATGGATTTTAGCTTTATGTACTGATACATGTGTATTGCTATGGATTTTAGTTTTGTGCAGATGGATGGATTTGCCTTACCATCATTCAAGTGGACTTGCATTTCCAGGGAAAAGGATATCTCAAGGTATTTGGTTGACAGTTGAACTATGTCGTCATTTACTGTGGAATCGTTGTCTGTATTAACTTTCTTATTTTCTGTGGTATCATGGTGTGTATGAATCAGTGATGAAGAACTTATGCTTTTATGGACCAGATAGGTGCTTTTGAGCTGTCTTACGTTTTTTTGTTGCAGGTGAAATTTGGCATTGAGAAATTTTAAGAGAAAAAACATGAACAAGATCAATTGGATTGGTTAGTCTTCTCTGTAATTCTTTCATGTTTTGAGTTTATCTAGGATCATCATTATAGTTTGGGTACACTTATCTGTTGTAAATGCTCCTCCTCAACCCCGGTGACGAATCTGCAGCGGGCTTCTATCCTCTCGAGTGACGAGCTTAGATGCCCGCCATCCGCGTCGCCTGAGGTGATTAGGCACTCTGTTCAGAAATATTAGGGAGTTACGCTGAGTTGTACCTCAATTCTGAAAATAAGGTTTTGCTAGGTTGTATGTCTATGGCACCTGTAACTAACTTTTAACTTCCTTTGTGTCTTAGAAGCTGAAAAAAACAAGTGTAGAAATTGTTGAGTTTGTGTCTTGAGTTTGCATTCTGATCTATATCGTGGTGAAAATAAAATACATGTTTGTATTATGCCAAATAGCATGCATCGTACGTTTTTATTGTTATTTGTATTCCTGCTCCTAGATAGTTGACATGCACCCTGGCTATGTTGTCAAACAGACTGTCTTATCTTATGATGAATGTCGAGCTATTTTAGAATGTGTGCGGTAATATCGATAGTCAAAAAGGCTGACTTATCTTATGAATGCTCTTCACCCTTGCACCTCTAAATTAATGGTTTCCTCTTTCTCATGGGTGATCTAGGTTGGTATGTTGATACATTTATGGTTCCCATTCTTTGATATTACTCTATTTTTCATAATAAATCACTTAATAGGTTGTGACTGTTATAGTATGAACTGCTACTCACTTCGGCAAGTATTGATGGTCATGGTTTGATATATCAAGGCCAAGACCTGCTATATATCATTTAGAATCTCGGTATGACCGGACCAGCTTAAGCTACTCCAAATAACCGCAACACAGAACAAGAAAAAAAATCAAACAAGGCTAAAATGTTTACGCCATACAGGCGGCGAGGCGAAGCTTGCATGTCCATCTAGTTAGCTAGAAACTAGCAACAGCTTAAGCGCCCGACTCTAGGGAAATTGCGTGGAGGAAAAAAAGAATCGCTAAGCGCCCGACGTTTCCTTTTGCATCGACGCAAAGGAAATTCCTGGGATCCACGGGGAATCAACCAAAACGGCCGGGATAGGGATCCTAGCGTCGCCCCTAAACGCTAGATGCTTATGCAGGCGCTTAAGTCCATAAAAATAATTCTCAGAAATTCTGATTAGCAGCTAAGCTTTCTAGGTCCCAACGCTGGGCGCTAGCTCCGGCCGCTACAGGAATATAAAAACCATATACCAACGCCCTCCTAAATTCACGCCTTGGAAACATTTTCTTGGTTAGCGCCGACGCAAAGGAAAGAGACGACGCTAGGCAAAATCCCGAGTCTGGCTAGGAATCAAGCGTAACGGACAGGAAACTTATCCTAGCGCCCCTGTAAGCGGCGGCGTTGTAGATGCCCTTAGAGCAACTAAACTTGGTTAAGGATTCCTAGTGGTTCTACCTTTTTTCGAAAAAGGGCGCTTTATTACTTCATAGTTGACGTAATACACCCGGCCTCTGCATAACCAAGATGCACACAGCCGTTAGTGGTTCTACCTGAAATCTGAGTCCAACCTAATTAGGTAAGCTTGATCTGACTCCAATCTGAGTCCAACCCGGAATCTGACACCAATTTCTAATACTCCAAACCCAGCACAGCTGCACAAGGACGTGGACCCATACCAACGAGGAGATTGATCGACGATCGACATCTATCATGGCGGACGTGCAGGAACAGGAGGATCGGAAGAAATTGGAAGAGGAGTACTGGTACCCTAACCAAGAGGAGGTCGAACATAAGGGTTGGAATCCTGATGACTATTTCCCTGCAAGGAACTGGCGAACCGACGACATCAGTAAGTATAAATACTTCTACCCAACCGCATATTACTAATTTTAACCCCGTTCCAGTGGATGAACTAGATGCGTATGTGAATGTTATCTATGCAGCATCTATCCCTCCCATGTGTTACACCGACCATATTTCCAGCTTCAATCACCCCAGAAGTAGTCTGCAGATTGTATCTATAAGAATTGCTTCAATAAGAGGAGGTCTACGTTGGCCCATCCATGTATATGGCATGGTCACCGCGCGCGATGTCTATGACAACCGTAAGCATGTTGTTATCTATGCCCGTGCAAGGGGTGATTGTCAGACTATCACAGAGGAGGTAATTTGTGCCTTTGGTCATGATCGATCACACCACCTCCCTTTGCCGATTAAAGAGTGGTCGCCTTAACTTAACTAATTATTTACATGTGCAGCATCCGTATCTCTTACTCACAGGTCCTACACGTGCTGTTCTCACCTGCCATGACCCCGGGAACATTGAGATCGTGCTCAAGGTTGAAGGTGAAACTGAATCTCAAGACAGAGACTTAAGTTCTCTTGTCTTGACGCTAAATCAGTATCGTTCTTTTCGGGGAGACTACCCTAGCAAGCGCAGCACACTCGAGTTAGGATTCCACCATATTGAGAGAGCTGTGGAGGCAACAATCTGTGTGCGAATCGATGGCGGATCAGTGTTGCCCCCAGGTGGTCTTCAAGGTGTGTTCACCGCAAGTACAGCCAGCATACAAGATGTGGAAATTTTGTTGCTTGCTTTCAGAGATGGTAAACTACCCCTCGCCGACGATGGCACAATCAACCTTTCACGCCGTGTTGTCTCTGTCGGATACAGTAGACAAGATCAAAAAGATCATCTCAAGGTCTCCGTCGTGGCAAAGTGTGCTGAGGATGGACATGATGCTACAAGAGATGACATAGTTTTTACGCCAAAGACACGTGGCAGAAGTTGGGGTGTGTTTCATGTCGGCGCGTATAAGATGCAAGTCACGGTTGCCTGGTCTCTATTCGATTTTTAATTACTAACTATACTATAATATGTGTGTTTCATCTCTAGGTCTCTGTCGGGTATAAGATTGATCTGTAGCTGTTGTGGAAGCACAGTCACATCCAAAGAACACAAGTTACTCAAAAGGTGCAACCTTAAAGACACTAGTGGAAAACAGGGCTTTTGTGGCGGGTGGTAAGGGCCTTTTGTCGCGGGCGGCCATCCGCGACAAGAAGGGCGCGATAAAAGGTCCCCTTTTGTCGCGGGTCGTTTACCACCCGCGACATATAGTCCACCATGTGGCAGGCGCGGGGCGCGCAGGGGACAGGCCCTTTTGTCGCGGGCGGTATTACCACCCGCGACAAAAGGCCCCCTACGTGGCGCGCGCGCACAACGCTGCTGCTTTAGGGTTTGAGGGGTGCAGCACCCCCCCCCCCCCCCCCGCCACCGACCCCCCTTTTATTTCATTTTTTCATTCAAAAATAAAAGTTGCATATATTTGTACGCTACTAGAAGTGGTACACGTTCATTCATATATTGATCAAACAAATATTGGAAGCAAAAGTCGATTCCCCTTACATATTCGTAGATTCCCCTTACATATATATACATGGAGCTCACGACTACCGGTACTAAAGACCGTCTATTTGGAGGGAGAGGGAGAGCGCCTATTTGGACTAAACAAGCCGTTGTCTATTACTTCTCTAACCAAAAGTCCCGCCAGTTCCTCCGCAATTCCTAGTAGGTGTTCCTTTGGTTGGAGTGTGTCCCGCATGAACTCGACCTATATACGAAAATGAGATGAGTATGACTATATCAATCTTGATAACGAAATATTGACGATAATAAATAAAGTTGTGAATGTTATTGCTTACGTCGAATTTATTATTGTTCTGCTTCTCAGTGGTTAACATGCGAATGGACTCGCAAACGTAGTATCCACATAGATTCGTCCCCTGTGGCTGCTGGACGCACGGTACAGGAGTAAATGTTAGCCTCTCTGCCCAGGTACCCTTATTATGTTTCTTGAAAGCTCTCCAAGCCCTGCCAGGCAAAAGAAAAATGATTGAATGAGTGGATAATTAATTGAAATCTCACGAAAGATATAGCGCGGCGATGAAGGAAATTACACTTGGAGCAACTTCTGCAAGTCGCGGAACCCGTCCATGCCTCTACTCATTGGGTCCCTTACTTCAACTATTCCCTTATCAACTTGAATGTCTAGTAGAATCCAGTGGAAGATGCACATGTTATGTATATACGTCAGGAATTACACTTAACATCGAGTAAGAAAAATTGAATGTGCATAAAAGATCATTAAGACTCTCACTCGTAGTTGTAAGGAAATAGTATTGAATCACAGAAATGTTGCTCCCCCAAAAACTTAGTAGGTTTCCCCCCGTTTCTGAGCCTTTATGCTTTACCTTTCAACATGTACTTTATCTGGGTCAACAAACCCAATATTGATAATATTATTACTTTTGCATTCACTAATCTTCAGTCTGCATAAGAGAACACATAAGATATATATAATGAGTATATGCAATGAAAACGAACATGAACTGAATGAACATGAACTTATATGTAGTTAACAACTTACAAGAAATAGCAACTCATGAGAGATTTGTCGAGGGCTTCTAAATTGAATAACTGCCAGAGTTCATTCATCTCAATATGGATCTCCTCCTTTCGGTAGTAATATTCAAATGGTATATTCGCCACGATGTAACGTATGTTCTCCTTCCATGCATCAAGGTACCACTGATGCAAATTCCGCATATGTGTTGGCAGTTTATGCAGCCGCTCTTTGCTGACCAAGTCATCCCCGTAGACAAATTTAGGAGCTATATCAGCAGTGGCTAGTGCAGCATCTGCGGCACCCAACAATTCCTCCACGGTAACTCCACATTCAGCCGCTATCTTTGCAGCATCTTCCATATTGATACCACCACCATGTTCCATGTACACCTTGGGAACATCAAACACTTTGAGTGGTGGGATCGAATGTTTGGCCTGTTCTCCGAGCTGGGAAACTTTCTTTCTTTTTTTGCCTTCTATCGTTTGCTTGGCCTTGAGGGGTGCACTTGTTGAACTTGATTTCTTCCCGGCTACACTTATAGCTGATGATTTGCTCGTGCTAGCACTATCCTTCTTAGCAGTACTCTTATCATCAATTACCCTCGCAAGTGTGAGTGTATAGTCATCCTTCTTCTCGTGTAAGTCATATTGCGATGGTGTGTTCAGAAAAGAAAGAGCATATGCTTTTTGCTTCTCGGTGTATGGCTCTGGCGCTGGAGGTTTTGGCTTATGAAAAAAATCATAATTGTACTTCTTAACAATGGCATCATTTTCCTCGTCAGTACGATCGTAAGGACGGGGGGAACCTTTGGTACTGTTGGGAGTGGCGACAGCTTGAGGACAGGACTCCTGAAACGCTTCCGGTTGGGTGCATTCCGAGTCTTACTGGGCGCAGGCGGCGGCGCTAGAGATGGAGATGGACTACGGATGTCGTGGTCGATGTCGTACCCATGGGGTGATGGTGGCGACATGTGATCAGTCGGAGGAGGTGATGGTGGCCTTCGATCATTTGGAGGAGGTGATGGTGACCCGGTGGGATGACTAGTAGAGGTTACCATGCATGGCAGCCTGATGTTCTTCTTTTTCCAGAGAATGATTTCTCCCAGCACCTCTCTGAGTGTACCCCCCATCACCTCCAGGGATTTCGAGCTCCAATGTCTCCCACGTCGGTACAACTGAATCCACCCTGACACGAGCATAGCCAGCTGGAATCTGATTGCATGCCATGTTGCCGGCTCACCTTCAGGTCCAAATGCAGGTAAGACATAGCCGACCGCCACCTTAACAGACATGTTCCTGAACACCTTATGGAGATCACAAGGTGTTTGCTCCTTGATTCCATCCACGGGGTCGCTAGGACCGCCGTCTATCATCCATGTAGGCGGGGCCTCCGAGTCGGCCACGCTGCTGTCTCGTCGCTGAGATATGCCGACGGTATTATCTGGCTGGCACTGTCCTTTAAGTTCATTAATCTCCTGCTGCTGCTGCTGAATCTCCAGCTTTTGCTGGTCTAGTTGTTGTTGGAACTCAGCCATCCGGTCATTCTGCACCTCCATCTCGCGTTGTTTTGCTCTCGCTCGGCTTCTATAAGTCTCTGCGTCATTCAGAAACCCAAGCGCCCACGGAACACTAGGGCCGAAGCCTCTTGTTCATCCTCCCTTCTCAGGATTACCGAGGACAAGCGTCAGCAAGTCTTTCTCTCTATCGGGAGCAAACTTCAGTTTTCCCGCTTTAATATCAGCCGTCACTTCAATCCATTTTGCCCTGGGTACCCTAACCTTGCTGTCACTTTCAACAAGGTTCCCTTTTCATACTCACAGCCATGCCCAAGGAACCAATTTCGAGCCCTAATGTCCCATCCTTCTCGCTCTGGTTCAGGAGTGATCCCATTCAGCTTCATCTCAGCCTCTTGTGCATCCCACTTAGGCATGGCTACTTCGTAGCCCCCTCGGCCCGTATGATGGTGATATTTCTTTTCGCTTGCATTCTTCTTGTTTTTCTTTGACAGGTTCACAGCCTCCTCTAATTCTTTGTACTGCACAAATTCTTCCCAGTTATGCTCCTGCTTCGCTAGATAGTTTTCGAATAATGGAGTCTTCTTCTCGGCCTTATAAGCTCGCCATAACCGGTTCTTATACGCCCGAAAAAGTTCCCCCATCTTCTTAAGAGCCCATTTCTTCACTAGCGCCCTCTGCTTGGCATTCTCAGACTCCGATCCCAAATCTGGCAAAGTGAAATGTGCCATGAGGTCGGCAAAAAGTGTGTCTTTGTACCTATCGGCAACCTGACTTTCGGACACATTCTTGGTCTTGTTCCATTCTCTAATAGTGATCGGGAGACGATCTCTAACCAGAACTCCGCACTGATTTTTAAATGTCACTCTAACACTCGCGGGTGCCACCGGTTGGCCTTTCGGTGATATAGCTTCAATTGTGAAGTGGTCTTTTTTGGTCAACTTCTTTGCCGGGCCTCGTTTCTCCAACTTATCTTCGGAGGCCTAAGAGAATAAAAATTAATTAATTTATATCTATATGTACATATAGAATTTCATTAATGCATAGTGATCGTATACCTCGCCATGACCGGAGCCGTCGGCTTCTCCATCATCGGAGCCGTCGGCTTCTCCATCATCGGAGCCGTCGGCTTCTCCATCACCGGAGCCGTCGGCTTCTCCATCACCGGAGCCGTCGGCTTCTCCATCACCAGAGCCGTCGGCTTCTCCATCACCGGAGCCGCGGTCTTCTCCATTGCCGGAGCCGCGGTCTTCTCCATCACGGATTATGTTCTCGAATAGGTCTTCCTGTTCCAAGTCTCAACGGATTTCGAATGGATCCATTGTTTCTGCAAAAAATTAAATCGATAAGTACATGTTCCAACCCTAACCAAACCATAACCCTAATCAAACACTAACCCTAACCCTAATCCGGCACCTGTCGGCGACGCGTGTTTGCGAGAGGGAGAGGGTGTCGACGACGCGTGTTTGCGAGAGGGAGAGGGAGGCGGCGACGGTTGTTTGCGAGAGGGAGAGGGTGTCGGTGACGCGTGTTTGCGAGAGGGAGAGGGTGTCGGTTGTTTGTGAGAGGGAGAGGGTGTCGGCAACGGGTGTTTGCGAGAGGGAGAGGGAGGCGGCGACGGGTGTTTGCGAGAGGGAGAGGGTGTCGGTGACGCGTGTTCGCGAGAGGGAGAGAAGAGGGGAGTTGCGGCAGAGGAGGCTCGGGTGTTCGCGAGAGGTAGAGAAGAGGGAGAGAGAGGGGATCGAGTTGCGGCGTCGAGTGATCGCGAGAGGGAGAGGGAGCACGAGACGAGGTCGATTGCGCGAGAGGGTATACTAAAAAACTAAATACGGAGTACATATAGTTTCTCTTTTTGTCACCGCTAGGGTTATACATATAGTTCGACCCCGCATAAAACAAACTATGAACTAACTAACTATAAACTAACTAATTATAATTAACTAAAACAAATTATGAACTAACTAACTATGAACTAACTAACTATAAACTAACTATGAACTAACTAACTATAAACTAACTAACTATAAACTAACTAACTATAATTAACTAAAACAAATTACATAAAACAAATTAACTATAAATACATAAAACAAATTAACTAAAAACTGAAAAAATTAAAAAAAATGGCCGAGGCACCGGCGGCGCCGGTACTGGCCACTATGGTGGTGCTACCTGATCAGGTGTGGCGGCGGCGTGGCGCGGCGGCCCCCGAGCGGCGGAGGAGGTCGAGGCGTGGCGCGACGGCAGAGGGAGCTCGAGCGGCGCGGCGGCCCGACGAGGCGAGGCGGCAGAGGAGGCGCGCGGCAGCGTCGGCGCGGCAAATTTCGGCTGCCTGGCAGCGCTTAGGGTTTCGTCTGGCCTCCGGGTGTCGCGGGTAGAGGCTCCGCCCGCGACGCGCAGCTTATATACGCCACCCCCTTTTGTCGCGGGTGGTGGCTCAACCCGCGACAAAAGATCCCCCTTTTGTCGCGGGCCGTGCCACCACCCACGACAAAAGGGGGGTCTTTTATCGCGGGTCGTGCCACCACCCGCGACAAAAGGGGTTTTGAGCTGATCCGTGGGAGCTACATCCAACGGCTCCGGCCATTTGAATCCAACGGCCTAGAGCCGTTGGACACGGATCAGCTCCTTTTTCCTCAGTCTCTTTTCTGTTTTTCTATTTTAAATTAATAAAACCTATTGTATTAATAACTTTTGAATGGTAACTCAAATACAAATGTTTTATATATGAAAATTGATCAGAAAAAGCTAATGAACATGAATATGACATCCATATATGTATTTGCATCTCGCATCATATCAAACGTTGATAGTCGTGTATGTTTCACCCCTGTGCCTCGCCCCGCCGACGCCGTCGTGCGACGTGTGTAGCCGTGGCACACATGTCGCTTCCCCGTGCCACGTGTCGCGCCCCGTCGACGCCGTCATGCGACGTGTAGCCACCGCTTCCACGTGCCTCGCCCCGCCGACACCGTCGTGCGACGTGTGTAGCCGTGGCACACATGTCGCTTCCCCGTGCCACGTGTCGCGCCCCGTCGATGCTGGCGTGCGACGTGTAGCCACCGCTTCCACGTGCCTCGCCCCGCCGACGCCGTCGTGCGACGTGTGTAGCCGTGGCTTACACGTGCCATGCCCCGCGTGCGCTATATAGAGCGCCGCGTGCGCGCGTAGCCACACGTCGTCACCGCCTCCGCTCATTCATCTCCGGGATGCCGCCACGTCGTCGAGGGTCGTCCGGTTTCCGTGGCGTTCGAGTGTCCGAGCGGTAGATTCTACGCCGAGATACGCGCCGGTGGCTTCCGCCTCACCCTCGACACGTACAACACGCCAGAGCTGGCGGCGCGCGCTTACGACGCGGCGGCGTGGCGATTTCAGCGGCCACGGCGCGACATGAACTTCCCGGATGTTGAATCGCTAGAGGAGGCGGAGTTCCTCGCGCTAGCGCTGTGCCTCGTCGACAACGAGGACCGTCGCCGGCACCGCCAGGTGCAGCGCTGGATCGCCATCACCGAGCACGACGAGTAGTTGATGCGCCAGTGGAGGGCGCATTTCCCCAACGACGTCGACAACACCGACGCGTTCTTCGCTGACCTCAGGGCACAACGCAGGTCCAACAGGCGCCACCGTCGGGCCATCGCCGAGTTCGAGCTCGAGAACCCGAATACAACTTGGGCCGAAAACGACCCTCGGTGGGATGATATTTGGACGGAGACAACCTCCGACGACGATTAGAGAGTAGACTAGTCATTTATCTATTTTATTGTAATTTCAATAAAGTCTTTGTCGGTTGTTTTAGTTTAAATTCAGTTTATAAAGTCGTTGTCGGTTGTTTTAGTTTAAATTCAGTTTATAAAGTCATTGTCGGTTGTTTTATTTTAAATTCAGTTTATAAAGTCGTTGTCGGTTGTTTTAGTTCAATAAAGTGGTTGTTACGAAATTTTATTACGATTGAACTGGAATTAAAGTACAGAGCTCAACTGAAAATTAAGATACATGGCTAGATTAGAATGTTGGAGCCATTCAGTCATAGTCGTGCCTAGCCCTATAAACATCGCCACTGTAGTCATCATAGTCACCGACGTCATCGTCGCTAGCATCGGGGTCGCGGTTGTTGAACCTCGGCGGGTGAGTACGCGTGGGCTGGGATTGAGGGTAGCGCAGGCGGGGGCCACGGTAGGCCATGACGCTCTGGAGAGTCCGGCCGCACCACCACAGCCGACGACCGGCCTCGTTGAAGTTCGAAGGAGGCGGGCCGTCCTCCTCGTACCTGGCAACCGCCCTCTCACGCCGATTGATGAAGAAGCTGTCCCAAGTCGGGCTGTAGTCGGGATGCCACTGGGGATTCCTCCGCTGCTCTGGCGTGAGCTCGAAGTAGTAGTGGTTCGTGATGGCCATCTCGCGCGCCACACCTAGAGGGATAGGAGGGACCGGTATGCCTCCGACGCTCAACAACCAGCCGGTCGGGACGCGGTAGCCTGGCGGGCAGGGGTAGTTCGAGGCGCAAAGCGACTCCGCCTCCCGGGGTGTTAGACATACGATGGAAGCCATGGGAGAGAGTGATGCGGTTTGCAGATATGAGTCTAGATGTGATATATATAGTGGAAAATGGCGGGAAGACGGAGGCGGGAACGCGTGAAGAAATTATAGGCGGGAACACAGTGGCGCGCGAAACTTTCATCCCGGGTGGAGGCTCAAACCGGGACAAAAGATAGGGGGCCTTAACTGGGGGAGGCTTATCTAGGAGGGCCTTATCTGGGGGGCCGACGTGCGGGTAACCTTTTGTCACGGCTGGTGGGTGCAACCGGGACTAAAGCTGTCGGCAGGATAAGGATGTGTCGGTAACCTTTAGTCACGGTTGGTGGGTGCAACCGGGACTAAAGTTGTCGGCAGGATAAGGACGCGTGGGTGGACGCACTGCTCGATGAGATAAAGCATGTAGCGCACGATGCCCTGTCGAAGGAACAAGACAAAGTAGAAGCGGTGTCGTGCCTATAAAAGGAGCATCGATACGCCTTGCCAAGCAGATCAACTAGCCAAGCACAGTTTCATTCCCATGGATGAAGGAAAGGGTTGGGAAATCTCCCGTGGCGCAGTTTCTTGAAGATGTCGTTGGTGCACACGCCCTACGGCATCTTCAGAAGCTGCGCCTCGGAATTTTTTCCCTGCAAGCCCGTGAACGACTACATCTCCTCTAATAGTGTTGGGGAAAGGGTTGGGAAATCTCCCGTGGCGCAGCTTCTCGAAGATGTCGTTGGTGCACACGCCCTACGGCATCTTCGGAAGCTGCTCCTTGGAAAAATTTCCCTGCAAGCCCGTGAAAGACTCCGTCTCCTCTAACAGTGTTGGGCAAAGGGTTCTCATTATTACATAAATGTAGAGATTGTCTTGGGAACTATATATGACGAATACATTATTACATCGCCATCTACTGTTGTGATCTTCTACGCTGTAGCCATGGAGAATCTTCATCATTTAGCAAGATGCTTGGGTCAATTTTCACCGTGAAGGGCGGAATTTCTTTAAACTTATTATAATCTTCTGACATGTCTGTCTTGTCCTCCACTCCCATGATGTTTCTTTTCCCCGAAAGAACTATGTGGCGCTTTGGCTCCTCGGTTGATGTATTCTTTTGTTGATTTGTTTTTCTCGATTTGCTAGACATGTCTTTCACGTAGAAAACTTGAGCCACCTCGTTGGCTAGGACGAATGGCTCGTCCATGTACGCAAGATTGTTGGGATCCACGGTTGTCATACCGTACTTATCGTCTACCTGTACACCGCTGAGCTTCACCCATTTGCACCAAAACAAAGGGACCTTAAAAGTGGGTCCATAGTCAAGTTCTCATATCTCCTCTATGTATCCATAATATGTGGTGGTCTGCCCATTCTCGTCTTTTGCATCGAAGCGGACACCACTGTTTTGGTTGGTGCTCTTTTTATCTTGGTCGATCGTGTAAAATGTATTCCCATTTATCTCGTACCCTTGGAATGTACATATGTTTGAAGATGGTAACCTGGCCAACAAGTACAGCTGCTCTACAACAGTGGTGTCACTCATGAGATGTCTTTCCAACCAACTGCCGAAGGTATTCATGTGTTCACGTGTAATCAATGAATCGGGCTTGCCAAGGTTTATTTCTCGTAAAACATTCTTATGTTTCTCGATGTACGGAGCCACCAAGCTGGAATTGTATAGAACTGTGTAGTGTGCTTGATTGAAAGAAATATTGTCCCTGCACACCGTTGCTTTCCTTCCTAGTGTGCCTTTTCCAGTCAGCCTCCCCTCATACCGAGATTCAGGAACACCAATCGGCTTAAGGTCAGGAATAAAGTCAACACAAAACTCAATGACCTCCTCAGTTCCGTAGCCCTTTGAGATACTTCCTTCCGGCCTAGCTCAGTTATGAACATATTTCTTTAAAACTCCCATGAACCTCTCGAAGGGGAACATATTGTGTAGAAATACAGGACCGAGAATTCTAATCTCTTCAACTAGGTGAACAAGGAGGTGCGTCATAATATTGAAGAAGGATGGTGGGAACAACAACTCGAAGCTGACAAGACATTCGACCACATCTTCCTGTAATCCTGACAAAGTTTCTGGATCCATTACCTTCTGAGAAATTGCATTGAGGAATGCACATATCTTCACAATGGCTAGTCGAACATTTTCTCGTAGAAGTCCCCTCAATGCAACCGGAAGCAATTGTGTCATAAGCACGTGGCAGCCATGGGATTTTAGGTTCTGGAATTTTTTCTCCTTCATATTTACTATTCCCTTTATATTCGACGAGAAACCAGACGGAACCTTGATACTGAATAGGGCTTCAAAAAAGATCTCCTTCTCTTGTTTGGTAAGAGCGTAGCTGGCAGGCCCTTCAAACTTCCCTGGATGATTGCCGTTTCGTCCTTTATGACGTTCCTGGTCCTCCTGTGCTTCTGTTGTATCTTTTGTCTTCACATACATGCCCAGGAAACCTAGAATATTCACACAAAGATTCTTGGTCAGGTGCATCACGTCGATTGCAGAGCGGACTTCCAGGACTTTCCAATATTGTAGCTCCCAAAAAATAGATTTCTTCTTCCACATGGGCGCGTGTCCGTCAGCGTCTTTCGGAACAGGTCGACTGCCTGGACCCTTTCCAAAGATAACATTTAAATCCTTGACCATGTCAAATATATCAGCACCACTACGGGGGACAGGCTTCGGTCGGTGGTCTGCCTCGCCATCGAAATGCTTGCCTTTTTTCCTTAAGGGATGCTTGCGCGGAAGGAAACGGCGATTGTACGGATACACAACTTTTCTGCTTTTTCCCAACTATTTACTTTCAGTCTCATATAAACAGTGTGTGCATGCATTGTATCCTTTGTTCGTCTGTCCTGAAATGTTACTAAGAGCAGGTCAATCATTGATGGTTACGAATAGCAACGCTCGTAGGTCAAATTCTTGCTCGGTGTGCTCATCCCACACACGTACACCTGGTTTGGCCCACAACTCCAAAAGTTCATCAACTAATGGCCTTAGGTACACATCAATGTCGCTGCTGGGTTGCTTTGGGCCTTGGATAAGCACTGGCATCATAATGAACTTCCGCTTCATGCATAGCCAAGGAGGAAGGTTGTAGATACATAGAGTCATGGGCCAGGTGCTGTGACTGCAGCTCTGCTCCCCAAAAGGATTCATGCCATCTGTACTTAGACCAAACCATAAGTTCCTTGCCTCACCTGCAAAATCTGGGAACTCTCTCCCGATGTTTCTCCACTGCCGACCATCAGCGGGGTGCCTCAACATCACGTCTTTCTTATGTTCTTCCATGTGCCATCACAACAACTGGGCATGCTCTTTGTTTCTGAACAAACGTTTCAACCGTGGTATTATTGGAGCATACCACATCACCTTCGCAGGAACCCTCTTCTTGGGTGGCTCGCCCTCAACATCACCAGGGTCATCTTTTCTGATTTTATACCGCAATGCACCGCATATCGGGCATTTATTCAAATTCTCGTACTTCTCACCACGGTAGAGGATACAGTCATTAATGCATGCATGTATCTTCTGCACATCTAATCCTAGAGGGCAGACAAGCTTCTTTGCTTCATACGTACTGACGGGCAATTCGTTATTTCTTGGAAACAG
The DNA here is from genome assembly GCF_019359855.2 of Lolium perenne. NCBI lineage: Eukaryota > Viridiplantae > Streptophyta > Magnoliopsida > Poales > Poaceae > Lolium > Lolium perenne. The sequence continues at coordinate 26,294,093 of NC_067246.2, read as the reverse complement.
CTTCTTTAGTATTATCATCAATTTTTCAAATCCTGAGTCAGTCACACCGACCTCTGCCTTCCATTTCAGCAATTCCAATATGCTACCCAGCTTTCTCTGCCCATCTTCACAACCTGGGTACAACAATTTGTGGTGGTCCTCTAACATCTTGTCGAACTGCAACCTCTCCTTATCCGTGCCACAGTCTTTTCTTGCATCAGAAATGGCCCGACGAAGATCATCATCAACAGGATCATCTACTGCCTGTTCTTCACCTCCTTCTTCTTCATTGTCGTCCATTGCGGTATCATCGCATTCAGAGAACATAGATCGGTACTGTTCATCATTATCTTCTTCTTCATCGCTGTCTTCCATCATAACCCCTTCTTCTCCGTGCTTGGTCCAAACATTATAGATGGACATGAATTCAAACCTAAGCAGGTGGCTCTTAATGTCTCTTGAGCAAGAGTAATCCTTCTCGTTCTTACATTTAAGACATGGACAACACATAAAACCTTGCTTCGACTTGTTGGCCTCGGCCACAAGCAAGAAAGAATTCACGCCCTCTCTGAAAGCGGGAGCACATCGGTTACCGTACATCCATGGATGACTCATCTGCATCATAAGTACAGTTATGTATCAGATGCAATCACCTTGCTAAAATTAGTATTGTACGGACTATGTATATACAAGAAAATAGTTGCTAACCTTTTAGGATCAAAAAGAGGAGAAATCTTATCAAATAAAATCAAGTGGCATCCCTCACAAGCATTCCATCAAACACCTCTTGTGCACATGTAGAAAAAATGAGCTAGCATACACCTCCACCTTTCACCACCAAGGAAAAAAATGTAGGGAGATGGGGGGGCTGGCTTTGTATATATAGGCATGGCCCTTTTGTCGCGGGCGGTATTACGACCCGCGACAAAAGGGGTGCCGAAAGGAGGCGCCAGGTCTCAGACCTCTTTTGTCGTGGGTTGTGATACGGCCCGCGACAAAAGGGCGCGACAAAAGGCCCGGCTCGCTCCAAATGGTTTCAGGGCGACGTGGCCACGCCATTTGTCGCGGGTGCAGGCGCGCCCACGACAAAAGGCTCCCACGAAAGCCCTATTTTCCACTAGTGAGAGGAGCACTCGTGGTGCAATGTAATCTATCCACTTTTGGAAAGAAAACATCTGTGATGTTTGATAATAGAGTATAAGTGCCCATGGTGTGCAAGCATGTTTTGGAATCAAGCACATTCTGGTTTTCAGTACATTCTCTTTGCTGAGTTTACATATGCTAAGATTGCAGGTGGATCAAAGTTGGGTAAACAATAGCTTTTCGATTTAGATGGTTACAACACCATGTGCAGGTTTAGAAATTGTGGTAAAAAATCCAAATACAGTGATTTCGAAATAAGATCGTTTCAGGTGGTTTCGGTATTTTACATTAGAATGCCTATTATTGAAATCACCTAGTCTTACTGTTATTTTTGTAACATATACTTGCAGTTAATTGCAATATTTTGTACTGAAAGAAAAGATGGACAGAAATCATGTGTTTCTGGAAGGTGATGCATTCTACCTATCCTCATCTCTGATGAACACAAATAAGGTTTCACATTGTGTATGTTTTCCATGCATAGCACCAAATATTATCTGGTTTTGGTTTGGTGTCTGTTTTTCTCTATCGCCAATTCACGCACTAAACTGAGAATGATGATGATTCCATTTTGAGTTTAAGATCAGTCTCAATAATGGTTTAATTTGGTTCACATGAAGTCTTTCGTTAATATATGTGTTTCTTACTGTTTGTCTTAACCAATGCAACTGGGCATACTGAAAATAAATGTTAATGCATTGATTATGTGAGAAAAAATTGTTAGTACATTGATGTTTGTAATGTTCAAGCAAAGATTGTTGATGCTGCAAAATCTAACAGACATTTACCTAGTGCTTTTGTTATTATTGTTTTATAATTACGGAGTATTAGAATCCGTGCAGTGGCAGATCATATCATATAAATAAAGTCAGTTTCCTCGACAAAGCCATATTTCAAATATACCTCTTTCCCTTGAGGTCCGAAGCAATTATCCGTCTTAAAAATAGAGGAGGCTAATTCAAGTGTCACATGTTTTTCGAAATTCACAAAAAAAATATGATTAATTTCAAATATCATCTAGGCACAAAGCAATATGGCATCTTAGACATCTGGCACTGGAACTTCCAGTTTGATAACCTTGGATATAAAGCTGGCGAAAAGACCCCTTTCTTATATGCTCATTCAAGCTCCTGCAGGTGCGTGGGGTATGTTATGTGATGCTTGCCCTAAGGGCGCGTTTGGTAGGTTGTGAGCCCCTTGGCTCGCATCAGCCCAGCAAAAACCGGCCCGTTTGGTTGCCTGTAAGAGGTTCGTGTTGTGTACCAACCGGTTCTCAAAGCACCTGTGGTGACCCTGCATACCACTGCATGTTGTAGTATGCCAGTCGTTGATATAACATTCACGGAGTACCAATCCGCAAATATTACATCCCTCAGAGTAGTACAACAGAACATAGCAGGTCTATAACTCATTCATTTATTATTACAAGCCATATATACATGTCATCTCGGAGTTCCTCTTGGGTCCTAAGAGGAATACTCCTGGGTTCGAGGTGAACCCGACTCAACTTACAATATAGAAGTCTTACCAAGTTATACATTTACTCTCAACGAGCAGTTAATTACTAAGTGTTTGTACTGCTCGGGTACTACTACTATTAGATAGGTCTATGCTTGTTCTCCTCCGGAACCCTCCCCGGTTCCGTAGACGATGAGGTAGTCAACTCCTTCTATACCTCCGGAGAGATCTGGTTCTTCATAGCAGATGTCTTCTGCTCCGTCTTGGTTGTCATTGTCCTCCTCAAGTCGATTCAGACAATCTAAGCAGGGGATTTAAGAGTGGTATGAGTACGAGCGTACTCAACAAGTTCATTATAGAAAAGAGGTGTTTAATGCACTAGCTACGATATTAGACCAGAAAGTCTAATACCAATGTAGGTTTTGATAATCATTTCTTCAAGAGGTTACTTTTATTGAGAAGAACTATGTCCGTCAGCCTTCACCGATTTACTAGAACTTCATGGAGTTCCTTTCCGGCAGCGTTCGCAGTTCCAAAACCCGGAACCGGGAGTGACAGGTCACGATTCATTACACTCTGCAGAGGTGTGTTGCTTTACCCATAAGAGATCTTAACCTTGGTGCCAACCGGGCAGCTTTCCCGTCCACACTTCCTTTGGTGTGAGGCCCGGTATAAGGTCATAACCAATTATATTCCTCCGCTACCTCGCACACCCACCCTTTGTTGCAATCCCCGACCATGGGTCCTCGCCGGTGTACTTACTCCAATTAAGGATGGCCCCCGACCGTGACAATAGTTCTGGGCTCTACCATAAACTCCTTCGCCGGTAGATGCAACCCATCATAGACCGCATTACCGTGGGGAACTTGAGTGGGATCCCCACCCTCCGGTTGTGCTCGCAAGCCACAACTGCTACGGTAAGCGCATCTGTTGATGTACGAGAGGTGGAAATACAATTGACTAGTCCGTCCCATTCAAGATCTTATGGTTAACACGAGTTTTACGGCACAAGAATCACTGGACGACATTTGTTGTTTAATCCTAGATGAATATAAACCCATTGCAATGGAACCTCCACCATGTCAACACATTCCATAGTTCCATTGCCAACCACATAGTCATATTCATAGTTATGAAAATAGTGGTTTTGCTTTTGATGCAATAGTGATAAACATACACTTTGCAAGTAATTTCGTAAAAATACTCAAATGACATGAGCAAGCGATGAACTTGCCTGAAGACTGCAAAGTGTTGCAGCTGGATGGTGTGGACTGACCCTTGTCCTCTGTTGCTGAAAAATAGCATCATTGTCCGATAAGGGCAATGGTTAAAGAAGCATTTATGCATGATTCAGCTTTTAGGGTTTGTTCCCCCCTTTTCCTTTGTTTTATCATTTCATGTAAGAAGTAATTACTAAGAACAATTTAGGGATACTCTGTTTAGGGTAAAATACTACCTTGAAATGTTGTCAAGGAGTTTTTAATGTCCAAATGAATTTATGGACTTATTTTAATTACTAAAAATATAAAGTGCTATAACTTTGATTATAATATTCATCAAATTAGAACTTAATCTTATTTGTTCTCAAAAATTCCTTTTCATATTTTATTATGATAGAGAATTTTATGATGATTGGTTTTCATATTTTTATTTATTTTTCTAGAGCTTTTAATTATTTCCTATACATTTTCAAAGTTTTTAGTTAATTTGAAAATGTGAAATGTCCTTTTTGCCCCTGGACCCACCTGTCAGGGTGGCCCAGCGGTTAGGTCGAACCCGAGCCGCACGTCCGGCTCGGTCGGACCCATTCGTCCCCTTCCTCACTCTCTCGCGCAGAACCCTAACCCTAATCGCTCCCGCGTCGCCCGCGCCGCCGCCGATTTGTTCAGGCCACCACCGGCCACCACCGGCCACCACCGGCCATCGCCGGTGGTGAGATGGGTGCCAATCGAACCGTCGTTCGACGGCGCACCATCCTATCCGCGCTGATCTGAGCTTCGCCACCATTCTCACTCGCCCCCAACCTTGCTGCGCCGCGGCCGCAAGGATCCGTGAAGATTCGCCGCCGTTCCCTGGTGCTCTTGGTGCCATGGCGATGCCGCGAGGTGCTGGTGTTGCGGCGAGGCTGCCGCCTGGCCTGGCTTGGCCTGGCGCCACCGTTCGCCTGGCGTGTGCCGCCGTGCCGCCATGGTCGTGTTCATCCGCTTCGCCTGTAAGTGCTTCTCTTCTCTCTCTCTCTTCTGATCTTCCTCCTCCTTCTAGCTTAGCTGCTGCTACCACTCCTCAGGGAGATGCTGTGCTATGCCGTGCTGCTGTTTCTATTTGCCGCGCCATGGCTGCTGTGCCTGCTCCTGTGTGGGCTGCTGCTGCGCTTTACATGCCATGGCCATTGCTTCTGTGGCCATGCCTGTGCTTGTGCTGCTACGGTGCTTGTGCTGATGTTCTTCTCTTCCTAGCTTATGTGTGTGCTAACCTTATGCTCATGTACATGCAATTCCTTTTCCTGTGGTGCTTCTATACTTGCTCATGAGCATGTTGTGATGCTCATGGCTTGCTATGCTGCTCCAGCTATTGTTGTATGTGTCATGCCTCTCATATGTGTTCATTTCCTAGCCCCTGGCTATTGTCTTCTCCCATATTTGCTTGCACCAATTGGTTTGATAACCAGATGATGACACAAACAGGGTTTCTACCCTTCTGTGCTCCTGTGATGCATGGCATGCTTATTTATGAGAAAAACATGATTTTGCTCAGGTTGATCTTTGTATACCTCACTCCAGCTCCTAGATTTTTATGTTGCTGTAGAGGATTTCTTCTGGATGGTTGATTTGCTTGCCCTGCTCCTCCTGGCTAGCTTGTGCTTGATCTACTTTACCTTGAGCTTGCTTAACGGGCATAGTTCTTTGTGGAAACTTACCCTTTGGAGTCCTGGCGATGGAATGGTTAGGGTTTGCTGGTGAGAAGCCTTTATACTGGCCCTCTCCATGCCTCTCTGGTCGACAGCCATGCTGTGCTAGTGCTTCTCCCCGGCTGTGTGTGTGTGGAGTGCATGCAGCAATCTTGGTGTGTTGTTTATCATGCACACATGCAGTGTGAGCTGCATGTGTGTGTTTGCTTGGTACTTGAGCTTTGGAATGGATCAGCTCGGCTGTTCTCTGATCATATCCTTTCCATTCCATTGTTTTTGCTAACCTGCCAAGTGGCTTTGCCACTTGGCCTAACCTTTATTTCTCTTTGTTGTCTTTGATTGCAGGGATCAAAGAAGATGATGAAGATGATCAGGAATTCATGAAGAAAACTAGTTCCTAGTTTTAGCCATGTGATCATCTTTGTAATTTTTTTATTTTCCTTTTCATTTCTTTTTAATTTATGTAATGTGTTGTAATATTTATAAGTCACTTTGGGGATATTGTAATTTGACATTGTATCTTGTGTGATTATCAATAAAGCTCAAATTTCTCTAATGAGCTTTAATTATATGAGATATTCCTTTATATGTTTGCTTTTCTATTTATGTTAATGAATTTGAATTATTCTATAATCATTCAATGTTTGAATTTGAAATTCAAACCTATCTTATTTGAATTCAATCATGCAACTTAAATTGAGGTGCAAAGTTCCCCTCTCTTCTCGAAAACCCTAGTTTAGGTCATTTAGGTCCAAGTCTATCGCACTCTCGAAACCCTAACCCTGTAAGGTGTCGAGAGAGAAACTTGTCCCCCTTCGATGTAGTTTTCTTTTAAAAGCGCGAAATTTCCCCAGATTTTACGATGCAATGCACATCCCTTTCTAAAATCTACCCCTCGATCTTCTCTAAACCTGGGATATTACAGCCTTTCTCCCTTAAATAAAACTTCCTCCCGAAGTTGTGGTTGTAATACCTGAACAGTTCTGGATATGACTTTCTCAGATCTTCTTCTTTCTCCCAGGTGGCTTCTCTCTCAGGATGATGCTTCCACTGAATCTTGCAGTACTTAATAGCTCTGTTCCTGAGTTGTTTTCCAATTTTCCTCTAGAATCATGGCTGGCTTCTCGATATAGGTCAAATCTGGTTGTAGTTCTAGCTCATAATGAGATACTGGCTCGTCTGGGGTCTTTAAACATTTTCTGAGTTGTGATACATGGAACACATTGTGTACTTGAGCTAACCTTCCTGGTAGATCAAATTCAAAGGCTAACCCTCGGTTCTGACTCAGTATTTTGAAAGGTCCGATGTATCTAGGGCTAAGCTTCCCCTTCACTCCGAATCTCTGGAGACCTTTCATCGGACTTACTTTAAGGTAAACCATGTCTCCAACTTTTGGCTCCCATGTCCTTCTCTTTTGGTCTGCATAGCTCTTCTGTCGGCTTTGGGCTATTTTGAGTCTATCTCTTATGATGTCGAGATCTGCTGCTTTTCCTTAACATAATCTGGATTGAACTCCTTGCTTGAAACTGCCTCGTACCAACAGATAGGTGATCTACACTTTCTTCCATACAGAGCTTCAAACGGTGTCATCTTGATACTGCTTTGATAGCTGTTATTGTAAGAAAACTCTGCTAGTGGTAAGTGTTCCTCCCATGATCCTCCGAAGTCTAGGGCACAAGCCCTAAGCATATCTTCCATTATCTGATTTGTCCTCTCTGTTTGTCCTCCAGTCTGAGGATGATAAGCGGTGCTAAAGTCTAACTTGGATCCTAAAGCTTCATGTAGTTGTTTCCAAAATGCTGATGTGAACACGGATCCTCGGTCTGACACTATCTTCTTGGGTACTCCGTGCTTACTCACAATCTCTTTGATATAAAGATCGATGAGTTTCTCACCTTTGTCCTGCTGGTTCACTGCTAAGAAATGTGCACTCTTCGTCAACCGATCCACGATTACCCATATCATGTCCTTCTTTTTATTGGTCATGGGTAGTCCGGAGATGAAATCCATTCATATCTCTTCCCACTTCCATTCTGGGATTGGTAAAGGTTGCAACTGTCCTGCTGGACTTTGGTGTTCAGCCTTCACCCTTGGACATGTATGGCATTCTGCCACATATTGTGCTATCTCCCTTTTCATGTTATTCCACCAAAACAATTCTTTAAGATCCATGTACATCTTTGTACTTCCTGGATGTATCGAGTACGGTGTTTGATGTGCTTCCCGGAGTATAACTTCCTTGATCTCATCAATATCCGGAACGCAAATCCTTTTCTGAAACCAAAGTGATCCCGACTCTCCTCGGTGAAATTCTGATGGTCTTCCCTCATCAATCCTTCTCATCTCCTCCACGATGAATGGATCGTCCAATTGACCCATGATAATCTCGTTCTTCAGGTTTACACTTAGTTCATCGGCTACTTGTAAAGCTGATAGTCCTTCACGAGCTTCCTTCTCCCAAAGTTGTATCTGGGCTTGGCTTATTTCCTTCTTCAACTCCGATGCTATTTCTTGTTCAACTCCTCCAGTGCTCTTCCTACTCAAGGCATCTGCTACAACGTTAGCCTTTCCTGGAGTGTAATTGATCGTCAAATCATAGTCCTTGATCAATTCAAGCCATCTTTTCTGTCTCATGTTAAGTTCCTTCTGAGTGAAGAAGTACTTGAGACTTTTATGATCAGTATAGAGCTCACACTTGGCTCCATAGAGAAAATGTCTCCATGTTTTTAGTGCAAATACGACCGCTGCTAGCTCTAGGTCATGTGTTGGATAGTTCACTTCATGAGGTATGAGTTGCCTTGATCCATAAGATATTACTTTCCGATCTTGCATGAGTACGCAACCCAATCCATGTTTGGATGCGTCACAATACACGGTGTAATCCTTGCCAACCTCCGGAACTGCTATCATCGGTGTTGTGGTGAGTTTCTCCTTCAGAGTCTGAAAACTCTTCTCACACTCATCAGACCACACGAACGGTGTGTTCTTCCTTAACAGCTTAGTCATCGGTCCTGCTATTTTGGAGAATCCTTCTATGAATCTCCGATAGTATCCTGCCATTCCCAAGAATCCTCGGATTTCCTTGACAGTCTTTGGTGCTTCCCATTCCAAAACTGCTGCTACCTTGCTTGGGTTTACTGCTATTCCATCCTTACTGATAACATGACCAAGAAATTCTACTTGATCTAGCCAAAACTCACACTTGCTGAATTTGGCATAGAGTTGATGTTCTCTTAGTGTTTGCAACACTATCCTAAGATGTTTGATACCTCTCAAACGTATCTATAATTTATTATGTTCCATGCTAGTTTTATGACAATACTCACATGTTTTATATACACTTTATATCTTTTTTATGCATTTTCCGGAACTAACCTATTAACAAGATGCCGAAGAGCCAGTTCCTGTTTTCTGCTGTTTTTGGTTTCAGAAATTCTACACAGGAAATATTCTCGGAATTGGACCCCATGAAGACGGAAGTCAATATTTTGCCGAGACGGACCCGGAGAACCAGAGAAGGGCGGGAAGGGGGCCAAGGGGGCCCCACAGCATAGGGGGGCACGGGCCCAACCCTGGCCGCGCCGCCATGTGGTGAGGGCACCCTGGGACTCCTCTGACTCCGCCCTTTCGCCTACATATTATGTCCGTCGCGAAAACCCTACAACATGGACGATACTCCAGAAAGACTCCCGAGGCGCCGCCGCCATCGCGAAACCTAGTTTCGGGGGACAGAAGTCTCTGTTTCGGCACCCTGCCGGGACGGGGAATTGCCCCCAGAGCCATCTCCATCGACTCCATCGCCATCTTCATCGCCGTTGCTGTCTCCCATGATGGGGAGGGAGTAGTTCTTCCCCGAGGCTGAGGGCTCTACCGGTAGCTATGTGGTTCATATCTCTCTCCCATGTGATCTTTATGTGATCATGAGCTTTGTATCGCTATTAATCTATGTGCTACTCTAGTGATGTTATTAAAGTAGTCTATTCCTCCTCCATGATGTAAAAGTGACAGTGTGTACATCATGTCGTACTTGGCGTAGGTTATGATTGTAATCTTCTGTAGATTATGAAGTTAACTATTACTATGATAGTATTGATGTGATCTATTCCCCCTTTCATAGCTATTGGTGACAGTGTGTATGCTATGTTAGTACTCGGTCTAAATTGCAACGGTCTATTATGCACTCTAGAGGTTACTTTAATATGAACTCCGGACGTTGTGGAGCTTGTTTACTCCGGCTTGAGGTGTGCTTTTGTAGCCCTACACAATGAATGGTGTTTGTTATCCAACAAGAGAGTGTGAGAAAGTAGCATTTATTTATTCAATTATGTGATCATTGTCGAGAGTGTCCACTAGTGAAAGTACGATCCCTAGGCCTTATTTCTAAGCATTGAAACACCGTTTCCAACAAGTTCTGCTACATGTTTGCTTGCTGCCATTTTTATTTCAGATTGCAATTACTACTTACAATCATCCATATTACTTGTATTTCACTATCTCTTCGCCGAACTAGTGCACCTATACATCTGTCAAGTGTATTAGGTGTGTTGGGGACACAAGAGACTTCTTGTATCTTAATTGCAGGGTTGCTTGAGAGGGATATCTTTGACCTCTACCTCCCTGAGTTCGATAATCCTTGGGTGATTCACTTAAGGGAAACTTGCTGCTGTTCTACAAACCTCTTCTCTTGGAGGCCCAACACTGTCTACAGGATTAGAAGCGTGCGTAGACATCAAGCTATTTTCTGGCGCCGTTACCGGGGAGGTAAGGTAAAAGGTATTCACATCCTCCGACTACTAAGCTATTTCCTAGCACTGTTGCCGGTGTGTGAGTGCTCGAAGCTATTTCCTTTAGATCCTTCAATTATATCTTTTTGTTTCTTGTTTTTATTTTCACTAGTTAGGCTTAATTGAAAACAACAAAAAAATTAGAGATCTTTATGAACTTTATATTGAATTAGGACATGAGGTGTTTGAAGAGAAAATTAAAAAACCTATGGAACTTTATATGCATGCTAATGGCAATGTTATTAGTATGAATGCTTTGAACACCATTGTTGCTAATGCTATGGAAAATTCTAAGCTTGGGGAAGCTGGTTTTGATGAGCATGATATTTTTAGTCCCCCAAGCATGGAGGAGAAAATTTACTTTGATGATACTTTACCTCCTATATATGATGATTACAATGATGACTATCATATTTTCAGTCCACCTACTATTGAGGAGAAAGTTAATTATGATTACAATATGCCTCCTATATATGATGATTATGGTGATGAGAATAATAATGATAGCTATTTTATTGAATTTGCTCCCACTACAATTAATAGTAATGATTATGCTTATGTGGAGAGTAATGATACTTTTATGCATGTGGATCATGATAAGAATGCTTTATTTGATAGCTATATTGTTGAGTTTATTAATGATGCTACTGAAAGTTATTATGAGAGAGGGAAACATGGTTATATGTATCTTAATAATATTAAGTTTCCCCTCTTTATGTTGAGAATCTTGAAGTTGCGCTTGTGTTGCCTTTCTATGCTTGTTGCATTATGCTTACATGACTTGTTTATTTACAAGATTCCTTTTCATAGGAAGTGGGTTAGACTTAAAAGTGTATCTTATTTACTTTTGATGCTCTCTTTTGCTTCAACTCTTATTTCTTGCGAGTGCATCATTAAATTTACTGAGCCCATCTTAATGGTTATAAAGAAAGCACTTCTTGGGAGATAACCCATGTTTTTATTTTGCTACTGTTTTGTTGTGTCTTGGAAGTTGTTACTACTGTAGCAACCTCTCCTTATCTTTATTTTATTGCATTGTTGTGCCAAGTAAACTCTTTGATAGAGAGTTGATACTAGATTTGGATTTCTGCGCAGAAACAGATTTCTAGCTGTCACGAATTTGAGTAGATCCCTCTATAGGAAACTCAGAAAAATCTGCGAAAATTCATGAGCGATCCTCAGATATGTACGCAACTTTCATTCAATTTGAGCTTCTTCATCTGAGCAAGTTAAGTGCCTCAAAAAATTCGTCTTTACGGACTGTTCTTTTTTGACAGCTTCTGCCTTTTATTTCGCATTACCTCTTTTACTGTGTTTGATTGGATTTCTTTGCTCCATTAAATTTCAGTAGCCTTGGGTAATGTCCAGAGGTGTTGGGAATGATTGTGTCCTCGCGAACATGTGAATTTTTGATTATGCACTAACCCTGTAATGAGATTGTTTTGAGTTTGGTGTGAAGGAAGTTTTCAAGGGTCAAGAGAGGAGGATGATATAATGTGATCAAGAAGAGTGAAAAGTCTAAGCTTGGGGATGCCCCCGTGGTTCATCCCTGCATATTTCAAGAAAACTCAAGCATCTAAGCTTGGGGATGCCCAAGGCATCCCCTTCTTCATCGACAACTTATCAGGTCACCTCTAGTGAAACTATATTTTTATTCCGTCACATCTTATGTGCTTTACTTGGAGCATCTGTATGTTTTTATTTTTGTTTGTGTTTGAATAAAATCGGATCCTAGCATTCCTTGTCTGGGAGAAAGACACGCTCCGCTGTTTCATATGAACACTGGTGTTCTTAGCTTTACTTTAATGTTCATGGCGAAGGTTGAAAACCGCTTCGTTTATTGCTATTTGGTTGGAAACAGAAAATGCTTCATGTGGTAATTGGTATATGGTCTTGAATAATTTGATACTTGGAAATTGTTTTGAGTTCTCAAATAGATCATGTTTAAGGTCTTGCATCATGTAGTTTGAACCTATTAGTGGAGAATTACTGTAGAGCTTGCTGAAATTTGGTTTGCATGATTGGTTTCTCTAAAGTCTAGATATTTTCTGGTAAAAGTGTTTGAACAACAAGGAAGACAATGTAGAGTTTTATAATGCTTGCAATATGTTCTTATGTAAGTTTTGTTGTACTGGTTCATACTTGTGTTTGCTTCAAACAACCTTGCTAGCCGAAGCCTTGTACTGAGAGGGAATGCTTCTCGTGCATCCAAAACCTTGAGCCAAAACTTATGCCATTTGTGTCCACCATAACTACCTACTATGTGGTATTTTTCTGCCATTCCAAAGTAAATTGCTTGTGTGCTACCTTTAAGACTTCATTCCTTGTCTTTGCAATATATAGCTCATGGGAAAGTAGCTTAAAAACTATTGTGGTAAAGAATATGTCTTATGTATCTTATTTCTTATAAGTTTCTTGTTGAGCGGTGATACGTCTCCAACGTATCGATAATTTCTTATGTTCCATGCCACATTATTGATGTTATCTACATGTTTTATGCACACTTTATGTCATATTCGTGCATTTTCTGGAACTAACCTATTAACAAGATGCCGAAGTGCCAGTTGCTGTTTTCTGCTGTTTTTTGTTTCAGAAATCCTAGTAACGAAATATTCTCGGAATTGGACGAAATCAACGCCCAGGGGCCTATTTTTCCACGAAGCTTCCAGAATTCTGAAGACGAGACGAAGAGGGGCCACGGGGTGGCCAAACCCTAGGGCGGCGCGGCCCCACCCCTGGCCGCGCCGGCCTATGGTGTGGGCCCCCCGTGCCGCCTCTTGACTTGCCCTTCCGCCTACTTAAAGCCTCCGTGACGAAACCCCCAGTACCGAGAGCCACGATACGGAAAACCTTACTGAGACGCCGCCACCGCCGATCCCATCTCGGGATCCAGAGATCGCCTCCGGCACCCTGCCGGAGAGGGGATTCATCTCCCGGAGGACTCTACGCCGCCATGGTCGCCTCCGGAGTGATGTGTGAGTAGTCTACCCCTGGACTATGGGTCCATAGCTGTAGCTAGATGGTTGTCTTCTCCCCATTGTGCTATCATTGTCGGATCTTGTGAGCTACCTAACATGATCAAGATCATCTATCTGTAATTCTATATGTTGCGTTTGTTGGGATCCGATGAATAGAGAATACTTGTTATGTTGATTATCAAAGTTATATCTACGTGTTGTTTATGATCTTGCATGCTTTCCGTTACTAGTAGATGCTCTGGCCAAGTAGATGCTTGTAACTCCAAGAGGGAGTACTTATGCTCGATAGTGGGTTCATGCCTGCATTGACACCTGGGACAAAGGATGTAAAGTTCTAAGGTTGTGTTGTGTTGTTGCCACTAGGGATAAAACATTGATGCTATGTCTAAGGATGTAGTTGTTGATTACATTACGCACCATACTTAATGCAATTGTCTGTTGCTTTGCAACTTAATACCGGAGGGGGTTCGGATGATAACCTGAAGGTGGACTTTTTAGGCATAGATGCGCTTGGATGGCGGTCTATGTACTTTGTCGTAATGCCCAATTAAATCTCACTATACTCATCATGATATGTATGTGCATGGTCATGCCCTCTTTATTTGTCAATTGCCCAACTGTAATTTGTTCACCCAACATGCTGTTTGTCTTATGGGAGAGACACCTCTAGTGAACCTGTGGACCCCGGTCCAATTCTCTTTACTTGAAATACACCCATCTACTGCAATACTTGTTCTACTGTTTTCTGCAAACAATCATCTTCCACACAATACGGTTAATCCTTTGTTACAGCAAGCCGGTGAGATTGACAACCTCACTGTTTCGTTGGGGCAAAGTACTTTGGTTGTGTTGTGCAGGTTCCACGTTGGCGCCGGAATCCCTGTGTTGCGCCGCACTACATCCCGCCGCCATCAACCTTCAACGTGCTTCTTGTCTCCTCCTGGTTCGATAAACCTTGGTTTCTTTCTGAGGGAAAACTTGCTGCTGTGCGCATCATACCTTCCTCTTGGGGTTCCCAACGAACGTGTGAGTTACACGCCATCAAGCATATTTTCTGGCGCCGTTGCCGGGAGATCAAGACACGCTGCTAGGGGAGTCTCAAATTCTCAATCTCTTTACTTTGTTTTTGTCTTGCTTAGTTTTATTTACTACTTTGTTTGCTGCACTAAATCAAAATACAAAAAATTTAGTTGCTAGTTTTACTTTATTTGCTATCTTGTTTGCTATATCAAAAACACAAAAAAATTAGTTTACTTGCATTTACTTTATCTAGTTTGCTTTATTTACTGTTGCTAAAATGGCCAACGCTGAAAATACTAAGTTGTGTGACTTCACAACCACAAATAATAATGATTTCTTATGCACACCTATTGCTCCACCTGCTACTACAGCAGAATTCTTTGAAATTAAACCTCGCTTTATCAATCTTGTTATGCGAGAGCAATTTTCTGGTGTTAGTTCTGATGATGCTGCTGCCCATCTTAATAATTTTGTTGAACTATGTGAAATGCAAAAATATAAAGATGTAGATGGTGACATTATTAAACTAAAATTGTTTCCTTTTTCATTAAGAGGAAGAGCTAAAGATTGGTTGCTATCTCTGCCTAAGAATAGTATTGATTCATGGACTAAATGCAAGGATGCTTTTATTGGTAGATATTATCCCCCTGCTAAAATTATATCTTTGAGGAGTAGTATAATGAATTTTAAACAATTAGATACTGAACATGTTGCTCAAGCTTGGGAAAGAATGAAATCTCTGGTTAAAAATTGCCCAACCCATGGACTGACTACTTGGATGATCATCCAAACCTTCTATGCAGGACTAAATTTTTCTTCACGGAATTTATTGGATTCAGCTGCTGGAGGTACCTTTATGACCATCACTCTTGGTGAAGCAACAAAGCTTCTTGATAATATGATGATCAACTACTCTGAATGGCACACGGAAAGAGCTCCACAAGGTAAGAAGGTAAATTCTGTCGAAGAAACCTCTTCCTTGAGTGATAAGATTGATGCTATTATGTCTATGCTTGTGAATGATAGGACTAATATTGATCCTAATAATGTTCCATTAGCTTCATTAGTTGCACAAGAAGAACATGTTGATGTAAACTTCATTAAAAATAGTAATTTCAACAACAATGCTTACCGGAACAATTCTAGTAACAACTATAGGCCATATCCTTATAATAATGGCAACGGTTATGGTAATTCTTATGGGAATTCTTACAACAATAATAGGAGTTCACCCCCTGGACTTGAAGCCATGCTTAAAGAATTTATTAGTACACAAACTGCTTTTAACAAATCTGTTGAAGAAAAGCTTGGGAAAATTGATATACTTGCTTCTAAAGTCGATAGTCTTGTCGCTGATGTTGATCTTTTGAAATCGAAAGTTATGCCTAATGAAAATCATCATAATAAAATTGTTACTACAGCAAATGCCATCCAAGTTAGAATTAATGAGAATATAAGATTAATGGCTGAATCATGCTAGGTGGGATAGAGAAGAAAATGAAAAACTAGCTAAAGAGAAGAATGTAGCTAAAGTTTGGACTATTACCACCACTAGTAATGCTAATGCTACACATGTTGCTGCACCTCCTACTAATAATAATAAAAGAATTGGTGTTAGCAATGTTTCCACTTCTAATGCAAAGCGAGAAACTGCCTCAAATCGCTAAAATCGTTGAAACTGCCTGTGATAAAGCTGCTAAAATTTTTTCCAACATTGGGGATGATGATCCCATTGCTTTAGATTATAATGGTTTGAATTTTGATGATTGCCACATCTCTGAAGTTATTAAGTTCTTGCAAAAACTTGCTAAAAGTCCTAATGCTAGTGCTATAAATTTGGCTTTCACACATCATATTACAAATGCTCTCATAAAAGCTAGAGAAGAGAAACTAGAGCGTGAAGCCTCTATTCCTAAAAAGCTAGAGGATGGTTGGGAGCCCATCATTAAGATGAAGGTTAAAGATTTTAATTGTAATGCTTTATGTGATCTTGGTGCAAGTATTTCTGTTATGCCTAAGAAAATTTATAATATGCTTGACTTGCCACCGCTGAAAAATTGTTATTTGGATGTTAATCTTGCTGATCATTCTACAAAGAAACCTTTGGGTAAAGTTGATAATGTTCGTATTACCGTTAACAATAACCTTGTTCCCGTTGATTTTGTTGTCTTGGATATTGAATGCAATGCATCTTGTTCCATTATATTGGGAAGACCTTTTCTTCGAACTGTTGGTGCTATTATTGATATGAAGGAAGGTAATATAAAATATCAATTTCCTCTCAAGAAAGGTATGGAACACTTCCCTAGAAAGAGAATGAAGTTACCTTTTGATTCTATTATGAGAACAAATTATGATGTTGACACTTCGTCTCTAGATAATACTTGATACACACTTTCTGCGCCTAGCTGAAAGGCGTTAAAGAAAAGCGCTTATGGGAGACAACCCATGTTTTTACCTACAGTACTTTGTTTTTATTTTGTGTCTTGGAAGTTGTTTACTACTGTAGCAACCTCTCCTTATCTTAGTTTTGTGTTTTGTTGTGCCAAGTTAAGCCGTTGATAGAAAAGTAAGTACTAGATTTGGATTACTGTGCAGTTCCAGATTTCTTTGCTGTCACGAATCTGGGTCTACCTCCCTGTAGGTAGCTCAGAAAATTAAGCCAATTTACGTGCATGATCCTCAGATATGTACGCAACTTTCATTCAATTTGAGCATTTTCATTTGAGCAAGTCTGGTGCCATTTTAAAATTCGTCAATACGAACTGTTCTGTTTTGACAGATTCTGCCTTTTATTTCGCATTGCCTCTTTTGCTATGATGGATGAATTTCTTTGATCCACTAATGTCCAGTAGCATTATGCAATATCCAGAAGTGTTAAGAATGATTGTGTCACCTCTGAATATGTCAATTTATATTATGCACTAACCCTCTAATGAGTTGTTTCGAGTTTGGTGTGGAGGAAGTTTTCAAGGATCAAGAGAGGAGTATGATGCAACATGATCAAGGAGAGTGAAAGCTCTAAGCTTGGGGATGCCCCGGTGGTTCACCCCAGCATATATCAAGAAGACTCAAGCGTCTAAGCTTGGGGATGCCCAAGGCATCCCCTTCTTCATCGACAACATTATCAGGTTCCTCCCCTGAAACTATATTTTTATTCCATCACATCTTATGTGCTTTTTCTTGGAGCGTCGGTTTGTTTTTGTTTTTTGTTTTGTTTGAATAAAATGGATCCTAGCATTCACTTTATGGGAGAGAGACACGCTCCGCTGTAGCATATGGACAAGTATGTCCTTGGTTTCTACTCATAGTATTCATGGCGAAGTTTCTCCTTCGTTAAATTGTTATATGGTTGGAATTGGAAAATGATACATGTAGTAATTGCTATAAATGTCTTGGGTAATGTGATACTTGGCAATTGTTGTGCTCATGATTAAGCTCTTGCATCATATGCTTTGCACCTATTAATGAAGAAATACATAGAGCATGCTAAAATTTGGTTTGCATATTTGGTTTCTCTAAGGTCTAGATAATTTCTAGTATTGAGTTTGAACAACAAGGAAGATGATGTAGAGTCTTATAATGTTTTCAATATGTCTTTTATGTGAGTTTTGCTGCACCGGTTCATCCTTGTGTTTGTTTCAAATAACCTTGCTAGCCTAAACGTTGTATCGAGAGGGAATACTTCTCATGCATCCAAAATACTTGAGCCAAACATTATGCCATTTGTGTCCACCATACCTACCTACTACATGGTATTTTCCGCCATTCCAAAGTAAATTGCTTGAGTGCTACCTTTAAAATTCCATCATTCACCTTTGCAATATATAGCTCATGGGACAAATAGCTTAAAAACTATTGTGGTATTGAATATGTAATTATGCACTTTATCTCTTATTAAGTTGCTTGTTGTGCGATAACCATGTTCACTGGGGACGCCATCAACTATTCATTGTTGAATTTCATGTGAGTTGCTATGCATGTCCGTCTTGTTTGAAGTAAGAGCGATCTACCACCTTATGGTTGGAGCATGCATATTGTTAGAGAAGAACATTGGGCCGCTAACTAAAGCCATGATCCATGGTGGAAGTTTCAGTTTTGGACATATATCCTCATTCTCAAATGAGAAAATTATTAATTGTTGTTACATGCTTATGCATAAAAGAGGAGTCCATTATCTGTTGTCTATGTTGTCCCGGTATGGATGTCTAAATTGAAGAATAATCAATAGCGAGAAATCCAATGCGAGCTTTCTCCTTAGACCTTTGTACAGGCGGCATAGAGGTACCCCTTTGTGACACTTGGTTAAAACAGTGCATTGTGATGACCCGGTAGTCCAAGCTAATTAGGACAAGGTGCGGGCACTATTAGTACACTATGCATGAGGCTTGCAACTTATAAGATATAATTTACATGATGCATATGCTTTATTACTACCGTTGACAAAATTGTTTCATGTTTTCAAAATCAAAGCTCTAGCACAAATATAGCAATCGATGCTTTTCCTCTATAGAGGACCATTCTTTTACTTTCAATGTTGAGTCAGTTCACCTATTTCTCTCCACCTCAAGAAGCAAACACTTGTGTGAACTGTGCATTGATTCCTACATACTTGCTTATTGCACTTATTATATTACTCTATGTTGACAATTATCCATGAGATATACATGTTATAAGTTGAAAGCAACCGCTGAAACTTAATCTTCCTTTGTGTTGCTTCAATGCTTTTACTTTGAATTATTGCTTTATGAGTTAACTCTTATGCGAGACTTATTGATGCTTGTCTTGAAGTGCTATTCATGAAAAGTCTTTGCTTTATGATTCACTTGTTTACTCATGTCATATACATTGTTTTGATCGCTGCATTCACTACATATGCTTTACAAATAGTATGATCAAGATTATGATGGCATGTCACTCCGTAAATTATCTGTGTTATCGTTTTACCGCTTCGGGACGAGCGTAACTAAGCTTGGGGATGCTGATACGTCTCCAACGTATCGATAATTTCTTATGTTCCATGCCACATTATTGATGTTATCTACATGTTTTATGCACACTTTATGTCATATTCGTGCATTTTCTGGAACTAACCTATTAACAAGATGCCGAAGTGCCAGTTGCTATTTTCTGCTGTTTTTGGTTTCAGAAATCCTAGTAACGAAATATTCTCGGAATTGGACGAAATCAACGCCCAGGGGCCTATTTTTCCACGAAGCTTCTAGAAGTCCGAAGACGAGACGAAGAGGGGCCACGGGGTGGCCAAACCCTAGGGCGGCGCGGCCCCACCCCTGGCCGCGCCGGCCTATGGTGTGGGCCCCCCGTGCCGCCTCTTGACTTGCCCTTCCGCCTACTTAAAGCCTCCGTGACGAAACCCCCAGTACCGAGAGCCACGATACGGAAAACCATCGAGACGCCGCCGCCGCCGATCCCATCTCGGGGATCCAGAGATCGCCTCCGGCACTCGCCGGAGAGGGGATTCATCTCCCGGAGGACTCTACGCCGCCATGGTCGCCTCCGGAGTGATGTGTGAGTAGTCTACCCCTGGACTATGGGTCCATAGCTGTAGCTAGATGGTTGTCTTCTCCCCATTGTGCTATCATTGTCGGATCTTGTGAGCTGCCTAACATGATCAAGATCATCTATCTGTAATTCTATATGTTGCGTTTGTTGGGATCCGATGAATAGAGAATACTTGTTATGTTGATTATCAAAGTTATATCTACGTGTTGTTTATGATCTTGCATGCTTTCCGTTACTAGTAGATTCTCTGGCCAAGTAGATGCTTGTAACTCCAAGAGGGAGTACTTATGCTCGATTGTGGGTTCATGCCCGCATTGACACTGGGACAAAGGATGAAAGTTCTAAGGTTGTGTTGTGCTGTTGCCACTAGGGATAAAACATTGATGCTATGTCTAAGGATGTAGTTGTTGATTACATTACGCACCATACTTAATGCAATTGTCTGTTGCTTTGCAACTTAATACTGGAGGGGGTTCGGATGATAACCTGAAGGTGGACCTTTTAGGCATAGATGCAGTTGGATGGCGGTCTATGTACTTTGTCGTAATGCCCAATTAAATCTCACTATACTCATCATGATATGTATGTGCATGGTCATGCCCTCTTTATTTGTCAATTGCCCAACTGTAATTTGTTCACCCAACATGCTGTTTGTCTTATGGGAGAGACACCTCTAGTGAACTGTGGACCCCGGTCCAATTCTCTTTACTGAAATACAATCTACTGCAATACTTGTTCTACTGTTTTCTGCAAACAATCATCTTCCACACAATACGGTTAATCCTTTGTTACAGCAAGCCGATGAGATTGACAACCTCACTGTTTCGTTGGGGCAAAGTACTTTGGTTGTGTTGTGCAGGTTCCACGTTGGCGCCGGAATCCCTGGTGTTGCGCCGCACTACATCCCGCCGCCATCAACCTTCAACGTGCTTCTTGTCTCCTCCTGGTTCGATAAACCTTGGTTTCTTTCTGAGGGAAAACTTGCTGCTGTGCGCATCATACCTTCCTCTTGGGGTTCCCAACGAACGTGTGGGTTACACGCCATCAAGCGGTAACCATGTTTCTGGGGACGCCATCAACTGTTACACTTTTTGTTGAATATCATGTGAGTTGCTATGCATGTTCGTCTTGTCTGAAGTAAGGGTGATTTGCCATGAGTTGAATGGTTTAAGTATGCATGTTGTTAGAGAAGAACATTGGGCCGCCAACCAAAGCCATGTATCATGGTGGAAGTTTCAGTTTGGACATTAATCCTCAATCTCTTATGAGAATATTATCTGTTGTTGAATGCTTAAGCATTAAAGAGGAGTCCATTATCTGTTTTCTATGTTGTCCCGGTATGGATGTCCTCAAGTTGAGATCTATCAAAAATGAGAAATCAAATGTGATCTATCTCCTTGGACCTTTGTACAGGTGACATAGAGGTACCCCTTTGTGACACTTGGTTGAAACATATGTAATGCAATGATAATCCATGGAAATCCGAGCTAATTAGGACAAGGTGCGAGCACTATTGGTATTCGATGCATGAGGCTTGCAACTTATAGGATGTCTTATGCATAACACATATGAATTATTACTACCGTTTACAAAATTGTTTCCATGTTTTCAAAATAAAAAGCTCTAGCACATGAGTAATCTCTGCTTCCCTCTGCGAAGGGCCTTTCTTTTACTTTATGTTGAGTCAGTTTACCTACTTCTTTCCATCTTAGCAGCAAACACTTGTGTCAACTGTGTGCATTGATTCTTACATACTTGCTTATTGCACTCATCATATTAATTTGTGTTGACAATTATCCATGAGATATACATGTTGAAGATGAAAGCAACTGCTGAAAATTATATCTTCCTTTGTGTTGTTTCGAAACCTTCTATTAAGAATTTTTTGCCTTATGAGTTAACTCTTATGCAAGACTTTTTGATGCTTGTCTTGAAAGTACTATTCATGAAAAGTCTTTGCTATATGATTCAATTGTTTAGTCATTATCTTTACCATTGCTTTGAATCACTTCATTCATCTCATATGCTTTACAAATAGTATTGATCAAGATTATGATAGTAGCATGTCACTTCAGAAATTATCCTTGTTATCGTTTACCTACTCGAGGGCGAGTAGGAACTAAGCTTGGGGATGCTTGATACGTCTCAAACGTATCTATAATTTCTTATGTTCCATGCTAGTTTTATGACAATACTCACATGTTTTATATATACTTTATATCATTTTTATGCATTTTCCAGAACTAACCTATTAACAAGATGCCGAAGTGCTAGTTCCTGTTTTCTGTTGTTTTTGGTTTCAGAACTTCTACACAGGAAATATTCTCGGAATTGGACCCCACGAAGACGGAAGTCAATATTTTGCCGAGACAGACCCGGAAAGCCATAGAAGGGCCAGAGGGGGGCCAAGGGGGCCCCACACCATAGGGGGGTGCGGGCCCAACCTTGGTCGCGCCGCCATGTGGTGAGGGCACCCTGGGACTCCTCCGACTCTGCCCTTTCGCCTATATATTTTGTCCGTCGTGAAAACCCTACAACATGGACGATACTCTAGAAAGACTCCCGAGGCGCCGCCGCCATCGCGAAACCTAGTTTCGGGGGACAGAAGTCTCTGTTCCGGCACCCTGCCGGGATGGGGAATTGCCCCCGGAGCCATCTCCATCGACTCCATCGCCATCTTCATCGCCGTTGCTGTCTCCCATGATGGGGAGGGAGTAGTTCTTCCCCGAGGCTGAGGGCTCTACCGGTAGCTATGTGGTTCATCTCTCTCTCCCATGTGATCTTTATGTGATCATGAGCTTTGTATCGCTATTAATCTATGTGCTACTCTAGTGATGTTATTAAAGTAGTCTATTCCTCCTCCATGATGTAAAAGTGACAGTGTGTACATCATGTAGTACTTGGTGTAGGTTATGATTGTAATTTCTTGTAGATTATGAAGTTAACTATTACTATGATAGTATTGATGTGATCTATTCCCCCTTTCATAGCTATTGGTGACAGTGTGTATGCTATGTTAGTATTCGGTCTAAATTGCAACGGTCTATTATGCACTCTAGAGGTTACTTTAATATGAACTCCGGACGTTGTGGAGCTTGTTTACTCCGGCTTGAGGTGTGCTTTTGTAGCCCTACACAATTAATGGTGTTTGTTATCCAACAAGAGAGTGTGAGAAAGTAGAATTATTTATTCAATTATGTGATCATTGTCGAGAGTGTCCACTAGTGAAAGTACGATCCCTAGGCCTTATTTCTAAGCATTGAAACACCGTTTCCAACAAGTTCTGCTACAAGTTTTCTTGCTGCCATTTTTATTTCAGATTGCAATTACTACTTACAATCATCCATATTACTTGTATTTCACTATCTCTTCGCCGAACTAGTGCACCTATACATCTGTCAAGTGTATTAGGTGTGTTGGGGACACAAGAGACTTCTTGTATCTTAATTGCAGGGTTGCTTGAGAGGGATATCTTTGATCTCTACCTCCCTGAGTTTGATAAACCTTGGGTGATTCACTTAAGGGAAACTTGTTGCTGTTCTACAAACCTCTGCTCTTGGAGGCCCAACACTGTCTACAGGAATAGAAGCGTGCGTAGACATCAATGTTCAGCATGTTCGGCTTTATCCTTGGAATATATCAAAATATCATCGATGAATACGATGACAAACTTGTCCAGACAAGGCATGAAGATATTATTCATAAGATTCATGAATATTGCTGGGCCATTGGTTAATCCAAAAGGTACTACTAGGTATTCATGATGTCCGTACTTGAGACAAAGGCATTTTTCGGAACATCCTCCTTCTTGATCTTTATCTGGTGGTATCCTGATCTCAGAGCAATCTTGGAAGAGACTCCTGCTCCTCTAACTTGATCAACCAGATCTTGTATTCTTGGAAGCGGATACTTATTCTTGATAGTAACATTGTTCAAATTCCTGTAATCTCCACACATTCTTCGGCCTCCATCCCTTTTATCCACGAATATCACTGGTGATCCCCATGGTGAGATACTCTCCTGAATGAATCCTTTCTTTTCTAGGTCATCCAATTGTTCCTTTAGTTCCTTTAATTCCTTAGGCCCCATTTTGTATGGTGCCTTAGCAATCGGGGTTGTTCCTGGAATTCGGTCGATAGTAAACTCTATCTCCCTATCTGGTGGCATTCCAGGTAATTCCTTAGGAAAAACATCCTGGAACTCTTTAACTACGGGTATATCCTCCAGTTTCACCTCCTTCATACTATTCAACTGTAACTCTACCTCAATCTGGGTATGCTTATCTCCTTGATAAATCATCCGGCCTCCATCTCGGCTTTTCAAAGACACAGTTTTGTTGGCGCAGTCTATCAAGGCTCCATTTGCCTCCAACCAGTTCATACCAAGAATGACATCAATGTCCTTCATAGGTAGTATGAACAGATGATATGGGGTGGCCCGATCTTCTCAGTAAGCAATGGTGGTGATGATGATCACGGGGTGATGGCAGCGGAGGAACACGACGATGTAGTGGAAGATAACTTGTATGACGCAACAAGATCTCTCGATTGGTCCTTGTCGCCAATGCAACAGCTCTCAACCCTGCAAGATATTCGCAACTCCACACACTTGCGCACGTAGACGCCGACCACGAAGCGGTAAGTTGCAACCGTCTAATTCCCAATGGAACAGCAGATCACACAAAACTTTAACAGGATCTACACAATATCAAGCAATATGGTGTAGGGAATTCAATAGTTTTGCAGAGCAAACAACTAAGAACTAGGGTTTATCTTAAACGTGGTCTGAAGCAGCTAGGGGGTCATCCAAGACACTTATATAGGCGTCCGGGACGAGTTCTGGTCGAAAGATACAAGTAAAACCGACCCAGAATAGATCTGGTCGAGACAGACTCGGACTGGTCCGGTCTGGAATCCGGTTGACCGGACCAGGGACCGGGCTGGCCGGTCTGGGGTCCGGTTGACCAGGCGCCAACCGGAAAGGTCGCAAAACTTTGTCCGGTTGGCCCCGGTACGATGCCCGGTTAGCGCCGGGGTGAATCCGGTCTGCCGCCCGGTTGACCGGGCCAGGGACCGGACGGGCCGCCGTGCCGACCGGTCTGACCGGGTTGTGGACCGGCCTGGACTTCTTCTTCTCCTCTCGCGCATGCCTCCCGCTCCTCCCTCGCGCGACCATGAGATATCTTCATGTCCAGCTCCATGTCTAGCTTCACGTCCATCTTGACGTCCGTCTTCATGTCCAGCTGCTCCTCTACTCCTCGTGCGATGCTCGTCTCCTCTTGATACCTGGTGATACATAAGTAACAGGACTTAGGCAGTATAAATTAAGTTCTCATCAATCAAAGTATCGCTTAGAAACAAGTTCACCTGTTGTTTAAGTAGCTTCGCACGAGCCCTTGTAATTGGTCCAATCCGAACTTCATTGGACTTGAGCTTCACAGCAGGTTCATCTTCATTTATCAATGACGGAGGTAGTGGTGTAGTAGGGATGTCCTCATCATCTCCCCCCCCCCTTCAAAAGACGTCGACCTCGATGCTCCAAGGTCTTCTCCGTCATATGGTGTCAAATCAGCAACATTGAAAGAATTACTGACACCAAACTCATCAACTGGAAGATCTATTGAGTATGCATTATCATTGATCTTGGCAAGCACTTTGTAAGGACCAGCACCACGAGGCTTCAACTTAGACTTCCGCAGCTTCGGGAACCTATCCTTGCGAAAATGTACCCAGACCATATCACCAGGCTTGAACAACATCTCTTTACGCTTCTTATTCATGCTTGCAGCATTGCTCTTGCCTTTCTTCTCTATCAACTCTTTAGTCTTCACATGGATCTTACGCACAAAATCTACCCTCTTGGATGCTCTCATGTATGGGTAAAGGCAACAAATCAAGTGGAGTAATGGGTTTGAAACCATACACCACCTCAAAAGGACACAGCTCCGTGGTAGAATGTACCGCCCTGTTGTAAGCAAACTCCACATGCGGCAAACACTCTTCCCACTCCTTCAGGTTCTTCTTGATCATAGATCTCAACAGCTGTGACAATGTTCTATTCACCACTTCAGTTTGTCCATCAGTTTGGGGATGACAAGTAGTACTGAACAGCAGCTTTGTCCCTAGCTTTCCCCACAGCGTCTTCCAGAAGTAGCTCATAAACTTCACGTCACGATCAGAAACAATAGTCTTCGGGACTCCATGTAAGCGAACAATCTCCCTTAAAAACAGGTTAGCAACATGCGACGCATCGTCGCTTTTGTGGTAGGCAATAAAGTGTGACATCTTAGAAAATATGTCCACTACCACAAATATAGAATCATGGCCTCTCTTAGTACGCGGCAAACCTAACACAAAATCCATACTAATATCCTCCCAAGGTGTAGTAGGTGCCGGTAAAGGAGTATACAAACCGTGAGGCTTCAGCTTGGACTTGGACTTGTTGCAAGTAATGCATCTCTTCACATACCTGTCCACATCCCGCCTCATCTTTGGCCAATAAAAGTGGTCAGCTAGCATGAGTAGCGTCTTCTCACGCCCAAAGTGACCCATCAAACCTCCAGCATGTGATTCCTGCAATAAGAGCAAACGCACAGAAAATTCTGGAACACAAAGTTTGTTAGTTCGAAACAAGAACCCATCATGTATGTGATATTTTTCCCATGCTTTACCAAGACAACATAAGCGATATGGTTCAGCAAAATCATGATCAGTAGCATACAAATCACATAGTACTTCTAATCCAGGAATTTTAACATCAAGTTGAGTTAATAGCATATTCTTCCTAGATAGAGCATCAGCAGCAATATTATCTTTTCCCTTCTTATGATTAATAATGTATGGAAAAGACTCAATGAACTCAACCCACTTAGCAAGATGCTTATGCAAAGTAGACTGAGCTTTCAGGTATTTTAAAGCTTCATGATCAGAATGTATGATAAATTTTTTTGGCCACAGATAATGTTGCCAAACCTCAAGAACTCTAATTAAAGCATACAATTCTTTATCATAGATTGGATAGTTCAACTTAGCACCCGACAGTTTCTCAGAAAAATATGCAATTGGGCGACCCTCTTGCATCAACACACCACCAATTCCAATACCACTAGCATCACATTCAATCTCAAATTGTTTATTGAAATCAGGAAGTGCAAGCAACGGTGCAGAAGTTAACAATCTCTTAAGTTCATCAAAAGCATGGTCTTGGGCTGCGCCCCACTCAAATATAACACCCTTTTTTGTCAAGTCATTCAAAGGTGCAGCAATAGTACTAAAGTTGGGCACAAATCTTCTATAAAACCCAGCTAGACCATGAAAACTTCTAACTTGACTCACATTCATGGGAGTAGGCCAATTTTGAATAGATTCAATTTTAGACACATCTACTTCTACTCCATGCTTAGAGACAACATAACCCAAAAATATGACCTTATCTTTGCAAAATGTGCACTTCTCAAGATTACCATAGAGTTTATTATCACGCAACACTTGCAAAACATGTCAAATATTTATAGTATGATCCGATTCATTGCGGCTGTAGATTAATATGTCATCAAAATACACAACCACAAACTTTCCAATAAATTCACGCAAAACATGGTTCATCAGTCTCATGAAAGTGCTAGGTGCATTAGTCAAACCAAAAGGCATTACTAACCACTCATATAAACAAAATTTTGTTTTAAAGGCTGTTTTCCACTCATCCCCTTCTTTCATCCTAATTTGATGATAACCACTACGCAAATCAATTTTAGAGAACACAGCAGCACCACTCAATTTATCTAGCATATCCTCTAAATGGGGAATAGGGTGACGATATCGAATAGTGATATTGTTTATAGCTCTACAATCTACGTACATACGCCATGTACCATCTTTCTTAGGAACTAGAATAACAGGAACAACACAAGGACTAAGGCTTATGCGGATATAACCTTTGTCGAGTAGCGCTTGTACTTGCTTCTGTATCTCCTTCGTTTCTTCGGGGTTCGTTCTATATGGTGCCCGATTGGGTAGCGAAGCTCCGGGAATCAAGTCAATTTGATGCTCAATACCTCGCAATGGTGGAAGTCCTGCGGGTACCTCATCCGGAAACACGTCGCCAAATTCCTGCAAAACATTAGAAACACCAAGAGGAAGAGGGGTCATGTCGTTAGAAAACAAAACCGTACCCCTGTACAAGAGCACAAGAGGCATGGCTGGAGGATCCTCACTAAATTCTCTCATGTCTTCGTTGGTGGCTAATGAGACTAAGGAATTCACTCTCTCACTTTTCGTTATATCACTCACAACATTACAATTCTCTCGCCTATCTAAAGATGCATCCTCCAAGTTGACTTCAATCTTCTGACGAGATTCATTGACAATTTGCTGTGGTGTCATAGGCTGTAAGTTAATTTTCTTGCCCTTGAACTCCAAGTGATATGTATTGGCACGGCCATTGTGTTGCACAGAACGTTCATAGAGCCAAGGCCGACCCAATAGTAGGTGACACACCGTCATAGGAACAACATCAAAATCAATGCTATCCTTATACGGTCCAATAGCAAATTCAACACGCACCATGTGGTTTACCTTCATCTCACCATTGTCGCTCAACCACTGAATATAGTATGGATGCGGGTGCGGTAGATACTTCAACTTCAGCTTGGTACACAACTCCTTGCGTGCTAAATTACGGCAACTCCCACCATCAATAATGACCTTGCAAGCCTTGTCAGGACCAACTAAAGCCTTTGTTTGGAACAAATTACAGCGCTGAGTAGATGCACTAGGCAACACATTAAGAGCACGCTGCGACACAACAATGGTGCGAGCATCAGACGGATATGCATCTTCACCATCAGTGTCATAGTCATCATCTTCTGGAGCATTAGGATCAACATCATCTCCAGTCTCGTACTCATTGTCCTCATTGATAATCATAACTTTGCGGTTAGGACAATCTCTCTTGAAATGACCTTTGCCACCACATGTGTGACAAGCCACATCTCGGTTACGTTCCATAGACACATTAGAGCCACTCGTACTTGCAGCAGATTCGGACTTCTTTGTGTTAGACACATTGGAGACCGGTTTGCTAGGCGGAGTAGAGTAAGGTGCGGAGCGCATCGAAGGCGCCGGCACCGTAGATGGTGCCGTGCGGGGTGTGAAACGCCTAGCTCCTGTAGCTCGTTCTTTAATCTTTGCTTCGTCAGCCAACTGTGATTCAGCTTCTCTTGCATGATGTAGCAACTCATTCATAGTGTTGTAACTGTAATGACGACCAATGCCTTTGATGTCATACTTCAAACCATTGAGAAAACGAGTCATTGTCATCTCAAGGGATTCTTTGACACGACCACGCTGCATGAGCATCTCCATCTCCATGTAGTATTCATCAACAGTCTTGACACCTTGTCTCAAGAGAGTCAACTTATCAAATATGTTGCGCAAATAATTTGTGGGCACAAAACGCTCTGTCATTGCCGCCTTCATAGCACGCCATGTGATAATAGGCGGTTCACCATCTTCTTCGCGAGCACTTACATATCGATCCCACCAACGCAAAGCATAACCATCAAATTCAAAAGAAGCAAGCTTTATCTTCCTATCTTCAGTATATTGTGGATGTAAACCCCACAACTTCTCAATCTTGAGCTCCCAAGTAAGGTATTCTTCAACATCAGCACCTCCTTCAAACTTGGGTATAGAAAACTTGGGCTTACCCAAACCATCTTCCTCATCTTGTCCACGACCATTGCGGCCAAGTGGAGCCCAACCGCGAGCACGATCGCCACGACCAGGGGCTTCATCAGCATCTTCATGTTGTTGTCGATGTTGATTAAGATTCTCAACCGACATTGTCAAAGTTCGAAGAGTGTGCTGAATATCCGTCATTTGATCAGCCATTGTAGTGACGGTTGTATTAGTAGCATCCAACTTTTGGTTGATCTCTTCAACCTTCCCATTAAGCACATCGTCCTGAGCACAGAATTCACGTCGCATCTCATTACGAAGAGCCTCAAACTCCCTCCATGTGATGATATCTGCAGCACTCTTATTTTCCTGGTTAACAAGTTTATGATCACTAGCAGACATCGTTAGTAGGTTAGTGCACTAAATCAAAGTATATGGTGGTACTCTCACAACTCACTCAAAAAATGATAAGAAAAGGAGATCTTACCGTTCCAAAGTAAATTAGTGTTGCTTACCACTTGTAGTAAGAACTAGTGCACGGATGTAGCGAAGCGAATATCAAGGGTATAAGAACAAATCACACGACAAAGCAGGATATATGTGGGGCTGTAGGTGGGCTACCTATTTGCACCAATAACAAGCTCTAGCGCTGATCGTAGACAACCAATGATACTCACACAAGGCGATATAATGGGGCAATGCAACTATTTGGAGGAAAAGTTGCAATGCACTAGAGAGACGCTAGCAAAGCTCAACGAGACAGGCACAAGATTGCTCAACTACGGGTGCAGTAAAGTAAACTTAGGCCTTCACTTGATTCTTCTAGCACTTCACTTCTTTTTGGATTTTTATTTTTGTATAACACGCAGCTATGTAGCTCTTTTTGCTTCTTTTCTATTTTCTCTTTTTTTCTGATTTTATGACACAACTCCTTGATAACACGGCCAACAAAAATATGCAAAGCACCAATAACCTAACGGGCAGCCTGTCGAGCGGTAAAACTAGTCTCTTCTGGGGAAGTTCCTAGTCACTTTATATCGATAGGTTGTGTCTATGGTTGGGAACAAGCACACTGTACGCTATGTGGACTCGGAGTAACAAAACAGAAACTAGATAATAATAGAGACTCAAACCCTAACAATACTAGATGCAAGAAAAAGATACGCAAAAACAACTATGAAAAGTAACTAAAACTCGGAATTAGTGCAATCTAAGGCTATGGCAAACCCTAACCCTATTTTTTTGGCTTTTTCTGGATAGGAAAACACTCACAACTCAACTATGGGGTGGATTGTGGATGGCTTACCGAGGAAAACTGGAAATCTGATACCAAGATGATATGGGGTGGCCCGATCTTCTCAGTAAGCAATGGTGGTGATGATGATCACGGGGTGATGGCAGCGGAGGAACACGACGATGTAGTGGAAGATAACTTGTATGACGCAACAAGATCTCTCGATTGGTCCCTGACACCAATGCAACAGCTCTCAACCCTGCAAGATATTCGCAACTCCACACACTTGCGCACGTAGCCGCCGACCACGAAGTGGTAAGTTGCAACCGTCTAATTCCCAATGGAACAGCAGATCACACAAGACTTTAACAGGATCTACACAATATCAAGCAATATGGTGTAGGGAATTCAATAGTTTTGCAGAGCAAACAACTAAGAACTAGGGTTTATCTTAAACGTGGTCTGAAGCAGCTAGGGGGTCGTCCAAGGCACTTATATAGGCGTCCGGGACGAGTTCTGGTCGAAAGATACAAGTAAAACCGACCCAGAATAGATCTGGTCGAGACAGACTCGGACTGGTCCGGTCTGGAATCCGGTTGACCGGACCAGGGACCGGGCTGGCCGGTCTGGGGTCTGGTTGACCGGGCGCCAACCGGAAAGGTCGCAAAACTTCGTCCGGTTGGCCCCGGTACGACGCCCGGTTAGCGCCAGGGTGAATCCGGTCTGCCGCCCGGTTGACCGGGCCAGGGACCGGACGGGCCGCCGTGCCGACCGATCTGACCGGGTTGTGGACTGGCCTGGACTTCTTCTTCTCCTCTCGCGCATGCATCCCGCTCCTCCCTCGCGCGACCATGAGATATCTTCATGTCCAGCTCCATGTCCAGCTTCACGTCCATCTTGACGTCCGTCTTCATGTCCAGCTACTCCTCTACTCCTCGTGCGATGCTCGTCTCCTCTTGATACCTGATGATACATAAGTAATAGGACTTAGGCAGTATAAAGTTCTCATCAATCAAAGTATCGCTTAGAAACAAGTTCACCTGTTGTTTAAGTAGCTTCGCACGAGCCCTTGTAATTGGTCCAATCCGAACTTCATTGGACTTGAGCTTCACAGCAGGTTCATCTTCATTTATCAATGACGGAGGTACTGGTGTAGTAGGGATGTCCTCATCAACAGGTCTGCATCAAACGCACACTTATTGATCATAATGACCTGTCCTTGTTTAATATGGGTTACTACTATCGTTCCCGCCGCAGATAGAATGGTGATAGGTGTATCTAACTTAGTGCAACTAATCCTGTCGTCGTGGCGAACGAGCAGATGCCATGGGATGGCTTAAGTTGGGGCCGGATGGACGCTAGAGGATTCGGAGGAGGGTTTTTGGACTAGATTGGATGAACTTCCGGGTGCTTTCCTCAAGAACCAAGCCAAAGCCAAAGGTAGAAGAAGATAGACACAAGGAAGAACTCTGCTCTAGATCTTTGTATTCATTGATCTCATGAGGTTACAAGTTTCTGCGTACAGCATCTCCTCGTCTCCTACTATCTTGTTCGTGCGTGCCCGCAAAGGGCTATGCCCCCTCTCCTTATATAGGGGAGAGGTGGCTTACAGGGCAAGAAACCCTAATGGCATCTTTGACTAGACAAACTACTTTACAAAGTAACTTTAATCATGAATGGCGGCGCTGGTATCTTTAATCAGGGAGGCTGACGTCCTCCGGTTGCTTTTGGCGTCACCTTCCTCTTTGGCGCCAGGGCTTCGTTTAAAGCTACTTTGCTTAGCTCATCTTTGTCCTCTTGCTCTGGAGAGAATCTTTGACCAGTCTTGCCGACGTGCCACAGCGCACTTCTTACCGGACCTCCGGTGTCTTCTTAGCTCATACCGGTATATCCCTCTCGTGGATACCGGTATCAACTTATTCAGCCAACGCTTAACTCTGAGCTCCGGAATAAACATTAAACCGGTATCTTGATGGCTCAAACCATCCGGTTTGGCATGCCTTTGGCATACCGGGAGTCATCCCCCAACATTAGTCCCCGAAGCTGGTATAGTCCGGTGGATTTTATCCGACGGACCATGCCAGGTTCTTATGTCTTAAGGTACCGGTTTGATCTCTTCCGGTGCTCAGTTGATATCTCCCGGCATCTTTGCCGGACTCACACCTTCCTCTCTTTTCGCGGAGTATTTCCGGTATCTCCCCTTCCGGTATCTATGTCATTAAACTCCTCCTCGACGAAGTCGAGAATTTCTCGGGAACAGTGCCTGTCAGAGACATGCGCACTGTATCTGACGCGCCAGTGTCAGGGGTCACCTTCCTTCGGCTTCTACGCTCACATTTATTGCGCCACACCAGATCCAGGCTGCCATTCCGGATCCGTGCGGCTTCCCTGTGGCATTTTATCTCTTGCTTGTGTATCATCACGCCACGTGGCGGCCCACGAAACGAACCGCCGTGGCCCAACGGTTGCCGGCCCACTCACTCCTTCTCCTATGAAAGGGGGAGTGCAGTTCCACTTCATCTCTTTCCCCGCATTCGCAAACTCTCCAGCGCTTCGAGCTCCTCCCCTCGTGCAACCTCGTCGCCGCCGGTCGTCACCTGAGCCCCGCTCCGACGAACTTGCGCCGCTCTTCTCGCTGCGCTGTAGATCTTCGGCGCGGAGAGATCCACCAGTGCTTCTTCGCTGCTGCTGCCTCGAGCTTTCTTCCGCGGCTTTCGCCCTTCTTCGTCGTCAGCCCTCGCCGATGTCCAGGAGCTCGCCGCTACTCCGGCGACCTTCTTCCTCAGCGCCTCCGCCGCTCCAGGTCAGGCTCGAAACGCATTCTCTTCTTCCTCGTTGCTCTTTAGATCTTGGGCCGGTAGGATATTTATTTTCCTTTTCTGTTGCTTTTTCTCTTACTCGCAGATCTTCGCGCAAGGGTAGATCTTGGGAAACCTGTTTTTTCGGTAGAATCCGGCTATGTCTAGCGAGGGCTATTCTTCTGCATCCTCCTCCGGTAGCCGCCAGAGCGAGGCCTCCGATAACCTTTCCGCCGAGCTCGCCCGGATGGAAACCGATACCGGAAGAAGTCAAGAGACTGGCAGCTCCAGCCAGGCTTCCGGGGTTGATCTATCCGGTATCACCCGCGGGGCCTGGAGAGGTTCCGACGTGACGCAGCACGAGATAGATTGGCTGTACCACTCCCGGAGGATACCGGCTGGAGTTTCCTGCCGGCTTCCGTGTGACGAGATCGAACCGGTACTCGAACCCGGTGAGTCCGTCGTTTTTCTTGCTCACTTTGAGCGCGGCTTCGGCCTTCCTGCTTCCGACTTTTTCCGCGAGTTCCTGGATTTCTACGGACTCCAGCCTCACCACCTTCCCGGCAACGCCTCCTTCATGGAGGGCTACATCGGCCTCCGTCCTTCGAAGGAGACTTTTGCTCGCTTCTTTAGCCTTCGGATCAATTCAGTCCAAGGCAAAGACATTCCTAAACCCAAACCCCCCGTTCAATGCGGGTCTTGCATCATCGGCTCCCGCCAAGGGAGCCCCTTTTTTAAGTTCACCGGTCTCGAGTCATGCCGGGCATGGCAAGAGACCTTTTTCTATGTGAAGAACACCGGCGAGGCTGATCTCATCAACCTGCCGGCTTTTAATCCGGCGGTGCCCACGAAGGCCAACTGGCGCTTCAATCCGAAGATTAACCATGTTGAAACCAACCGGATTATCCGCTTCATGGAAAATCTGAGGAAGGATACGGACCTCTGCTCCGAAGACATCATCCGCACCTTCATCTCTCGCCGGGTGCTTCCCCTTCAGCGCCGGGCGCACAAGATTAGCGAGATGTACGGCCCTCGCGGTCCCACAAAGATCACCGGCCTTCCTCTAAGTCAGGAGGATATAGTGCTTAAGGCTAGGCAGATCTGCCAAACCGACATGCCGCTGGACTGGGAGTGGGGCTTCCGGCCTCTCAGCTCCACCAACCCTCCAACTGCTGAAGTAAGAGATTGTGCCACCCGGGTTGTTGTACCGGTAGCTTTTGTGTTGTGGCTAATTGTGTTCCCGTTCTTTTTCAGGCCGAGGAGCGTTTTCCTCGCATCGCTGCGGAGAGGCGAGGCCCTAAGCAGAAGCGGGATCTTGACAAGGTCGACCCCGATCCTTACATTCCTTGGACCGACCTCAAGATGGGCCGCACCCACACCCCGCGCCCCGGTAACTTCTCATCCGAAGCTTCCGGTTCTGATGATGAGGTCGTTATCCTCGAGGTAGCTTTCTCTTCTGGTTTCTCATGCTCTTTGTTATTTCCTTTCTGTAGATGCTCCTTCGGCTAGCACCCAACCGCAAGTTCATGAGCACGTGGCTCCTCTGCAGGCCGAAGTTGGCCGGGAGTACATGGAGAAGCTCGCCACCCAGGGCAAGAAGCACAATGCTCCGGCAGCTGAAGCCGGTTCGAGCCAAGGCCCTCCCGCCAAACGCTCCCGGATCGAGGTTGTCGGAGGGAAAGCAGTGGCCAAGAAGCGCCACCTATGCAAACAAATGTCGGTTGCTTCCGGGTAAGTCTTCGTTTCTCTTTATGCTTTGCTTTACAAACTTTTTCTTCCGATTGCTTTTTTACAATCCTTTTTCTTTTTCTCACTCAGCCCTGCGCTTAAGCTCTCCAAGAGCGTCACCGGCCCAAGGCCTGAGAGCTCTGAGGGAACCGCAAGGACCTCATCTCCTCTTCACTCAAGCCCGGCACCATCTGGTGCCGGCAACATCTCTGCCTCCCCTCTGGGAGGCACTCCAAGTGCGGGGCGCGCGGCCCCTACACCTCCAGATCACCGCGCGGAGGAGGAGCATGTCTCCCCTCCTGACACACAAGACACTGGCGCCAGCAACATCGGCGCCGATTCTGAAGCTGCCGGGAGGGCGGAACCTCATGTTCCTCCCGTCCTTAAAAGAAAGAAGAAGAAGACCACAGATTCTTCCCCCTCCAAGTCCGTGCCGGACTCTTCCGCGCCAGCAAGTTCCGCTCCGGGCCAGGATGCATCCGTCGCCCGCTCGCGGCGCAGGACTTCGTCCGCGCCTCCACCAGAAGCTCTCATCGCCGAGCCAACTGGGGCTTCACCGGCGCCACCGCCAAACCAAGGACCCGAGCCATCTCCAAGCCAAGGACCCGCTGCGGCCAAGGGGAAAGCCTTCGCACTGCTGTCAAGCCCGGCACTTTGCGCTGGCGCTGCAAGAGCCGGCCACACCGCCGCAGGCCCAGCCCGCGGGAGAAACAGCCATCAGCTTCTTGGGCGGATCACAGAGCTGAAGCACGGAGGCCAGCTCGAATACGCTGAAAGGTGGAATCGAGCGGATGTGTCCGCGGCTACGCGCGGCTTGGGGAAGGACCAGCTTCCGGCGGTAGACCCCGCTAGCCCCGGTGGACTGAGCAGCACTTCATCCGGCTGCGGCGCGCGGTGAAGGAGCTCGACAATGCGTGGCACGATGCCACCAACAACGTGGTGGTAAGTTTCACCAATTCCTTGCAATCTTTTTAACTCAAGCCGGTTTCCCTTTTTCCAGATTATGCATATCTCCTCAGTCCCCGAGTTTCGTGTTGAGAGCGTAGCTCTTAGCGCGAAACTTAGTCAAAAACATAAAGAAACCGGCTTCTTCTCATAATCATGTTCATTTGGACAGAGCACGGCAGACGCCCGGAAGCGCCTCTTTCAGGAGCTTCTTTGGGAGCACCGGGACATTTCTGAGGCCCACAGCCGCTGCCAAGGTAAGCTCTTCTATCTCCGGCTTCTTTTTACCGGTTGGTTCTTTCTTTTACCTCCGGCTTCTTTTTACCGGTTGGTTTTCTTTTTTCGTCACTTACAAACTTTTGCATAACAGCTATCCCAGAATCCTCCATTGAGGCCCTCAAGGCCCAGCTCAGCACCCTCCAAGGTATCGGTCCTTTTCCGGTTGAGTTGCCTTCCTGTGTTTTATCAGTTACAACTTTATTAACATTTTCTTTCCGGATTCTAGGTGAAAAGGAGCAGCTTATCCAGAATCATCGCAAGGCTCTGGACGCCCAGGAGCTCGCCTCCAGGGGGCTGAAGGACCAGCTCATCCAGTTCGGGCTGCGGCATGATAAGGAGATGAAGGATGCCCAAGCTGCAGCTGAAGCTAAGCTGAATGAGGCCCTGGAGGACTCTATTAACTCCACCGCGGTGCTGCGGGCAGAGCTGGAGGAGGGAGGGAAGGCGTGGAAAGCAGCCGAAGACCGGGTCGCCCACTTAGAGGCAGAGCAGAAGGAGTACGACCTATTGGTCATGCAAACGGACGCACTCGCCCTTCGTAAGTTTTCTTCTTTCTTTTCCGGCTTCTGCTTATAAGCTTATACCTTCCGGTAGCATGTCCTTATCTCTTTCCTTTGTCTTGCGGGGCTCTTTCCGGATTCACAGGCGTACGCGATCCAGAAGTTAGCAGAGCGCTGGGTCGCACAAGCGTTCAAGAACCTGGATGCGGCTGCTTGCGCACAGTTGATGTGGGCGTAGTAGCTTCCTTGTGATGTTGGGAACCCCAAGAGAAAGGTATGATGTGTACAGCAGCAAGTTTTCCCTCAGTAAGAAACCAAGGTTTATCGAACCAGTAGGAGCCAAGAAGCACGTTGAAGGTTGATGGCGGCGAGATGTAGTGCGGCGCAACACCAGGGATTCCGGCGCCAACGTGGAACCTGCACAACACAACCAAAGTACTTTGCCCCAACGAAACAGTGAGGTTGTCAATCTCACCGGCTTGCTGTAACAAAGGATTAGATGTATAGTGTGGATGATGATTGTTTGCAGAAAATAGTAGAACAAGTATTGCAGTAGATTGTATTTGATGTAAAAGAATGGACCGGGGTCCACAGTTCACTAGAGGTGTCTCTCCCATAAGATAAATAGCATGTTGGGTGAACAAATTACAGTTGGGCAATTGACAAATAGAGAGGGCATGACAATGCACATACATGACATGATGAGTATTGTGAGATTCAATTGGGCATTACGACAAAGTACATAGACCGCTATCCAGCATGCATCTATGCCTAAAAAGTCCACTTTCAGGTTATCATCCGAACCCCTTCCAGTATTAAGTTGCAAACAACAGACAATTGCATTAAGTATGGTGCGTAATGTAATCAATAACTACATCCTCGGACATAGCATCAATGTTTTATCCCTAGTGGCAACAGCACATCCACAACCTTAGAACTTTCTGTCACTATCCCAGATTTAATGGAGGCATGAACCCACTATCGAGCATAAATACTCCCTCTTGGAGTTAAGAGTAAAAACTTGGCCAGAGCCTCTACTAATAACGGAGAGCATGCAAGATCATAAACAACACATAGGTAATAGATTGATAATCAACCTAACATAGTATTCTCTATCCATCGGATCCCAACAAACGCACATGTAGCTTTACAGATAGATGATCTTGATCATGATAGGCAGCTCACAAGATCAGACAATGATAGCACAATGAGGAGAAGACAACCATCTAGCTACTGCTATGGACCCATAGTCTAGGGGTGAACTACTCACACATCAATCCGGAGGCGACCATGGCGGTGTAGAGTCCTCCGGGAGATGATTCCCCTCTCTCGGCGAGTGCCGGAGGCGATCTCCTGAATCCCCCGAGATGGGATTGGCGGCGGCGTCTCTGGAAGGTTTTCCGTATCGTGGCTCTCGGTACTGGGGCTATTATCGACGGAGGCTTAAGTAGGCGAAGAGGTAGGTCAAGGGGCGTCACGAGGTGCCCAGATGGCAGGGCCGCGCGGCCAGGGGCCAGGCCGCGCCGCCCTATCATCTGGCCACCTCGTGGCCCCACTTCGTTTCATCTTCGGACTTCTGGAAGCTTCGTGGAAAAATAGGACCCTGGGCGTTGATTTCGTCCAATTCCGAGAATATTTCCTTACTAGGATTTCTGAAACCAAAAACAGCAGAAAACAGCAACTGGCTCTTCGGCATCTCGTTAATAGGTTAGTGCCGGAAAATGCATAATAATGACATATAATGTGTATAAAACATGTGAGTATCATCATAAAAGTAGCATGGAACATAAGAAATTATAGATACGTTTGAGACGTATCAAGCATCCCCAAGCTTAGTTCCTACTCGTCCCGAGTAGGTAAACGATAACAAAGATAATTTCTTAGTGACAATGCTACCAACATAATCTTGATCAATACTATTGTAAGCACATGTAATGAATGCAGCGATTTGAAACAATGGTAAATGACATGAGTAAACAATTGAATCATAAAGCAAAGACTTTTCATGAATAGTACTTCAAGAAAGCATCAATAAGTCTTGCATAAGAGTTAACTCATAAAGCAATAATTCAAAGTAAAGGTATTGAAGCAACACAAAGGAAGATGAAGTTTCAGCGGTTGCTTTCAACTTGTAACATGTATATCTCATGGATATTGTCAATGTAAAGTAATATAACAAGTGCAATATGCAAGTATGTAGGAATCAATGCACAGTTCACACAAGTGTTTGCTTCTTGAGGTGGAGAGAGATAGGTGAACTGACTCAACATAAAAGTAAAAGAAAGGTCCTTCAAAGAGGAAAGCATCGATTGCTATATTTGTGCTAGAGCTTTGGTTTTGAAAACAAGAAACAATTTTGTCAACGGTAGTAATAAAGCATATGAGTTATGTAAATTATATCCTATAAGTTGCAAGCCTCATGCATAGTATACCAATAGTGCCCGCACCTTGTCCTAATTAGCTTGGATTTACATGGATTATCATTGCATAGCACATGTTTCAACCAAGTGTCACAAAGGGGTACCTCTATGCCGCCTGTACAAAGGACTAAGGAGAAAGCTCGCATTCGATTTCTCGCTTTTGATTATTCTCAACTTAGACATCCATACCGGGACAACATAGACAACAGATAATGGACTCCTCTTTAATGCATAAGCATTCAACAACAGATAATATTCTCATAAGAGATTGAGGTTTGTTGTCCAAACTGAAACTTCCACCATGGATCATGGCTTTAGTTAGTGGCCCATGCTCTTCTCTAACAATATGCATACTCAAACCATTTGATCATGATAAATCACCCTTACTTCAGACAAGACGAACATGCATAGCAACTCACATGATATTCAACAAAGAAATAGTTGATGGCGTCCCCAGAAACATGGTTATCGCACAACAAGCAACTTAATAAGAGATAAAGTGCATAAGTACATATTCAATACCACAATAGTTTTTAAGCTATTTGTCCCATGAGCTATATATTGCAAAGATAAAGAATGGAAATTTTAAAGGTAGCACTCAAGCAATTTACTTTGGAATGGCGGAGAAATACCATGTAGTAGGTAGGTATGGTGGACACAAATGGCATAGTGGTTGGCTCAAGGATTTTGGATGCATGAGAAGTATTCCCTCTCGATACAAGGTTTAGGCTAGCAAGGTTTATTTGAAACAAACACAAGGATGAAGCGGTGCAGCAAAACTCACATAAAAGACATATTGTAAACATTATAAGACTCTATACCGTCTTCCTTGTTGTTCAAACTCAATACTAGAAATTATCTAGACCTTAGAGAGACCAAACATGCAAATCAGATTTTAGCAAGCTCTATGTATTTCTTCATTAATAGGTGCAAAGTATATGATGCAAGAGCTTAAACATGAGCACAACAATTGCCAAGTATCACATTATTCAAGATATTATACCAATTACCACATATATCATTTTCCAATTCCAACCATATAACAATTTAACGAAGAAGAAACTTTCGCCATGAATACTTAGAGTAAAGCCTAAGGACATATTTGTCCATATGCAACAGCGGAGCGTGTCTCTCTCCCACACAATGAATTCTAGGATCCATTTTATTCAAACAAAACAAAAACAAAAACAAACAGATGCTCCAAGCAAAGTACATAAGATGTGACGGAATAAAAATATAGTTTCAGGGGAGGAACCTGATAATGTTGTCGTTGAAGAAGGGGATGCCTTGGGCATCCCCAAGCTTAGACGCTTGAGTCTTCTTGATATATGCAGGGGTGAACCACCGGGGCATCCCCAAGCTTAGAGCTTTCACTCTCCTTGATCATGTTGTATCATCCTCCTCTCTTGATCCTTGAAAACTTCCTCCACACCAAACTTAAAACAAACTCATTAGAGGGTTAGTGCACAATCAAAATTTACATATTCAGAGGTGAAACAATCATTCTTTATACTTCTGGACATTGCACAAAGCTACTGAAAGTTAATGGAACAAAGAAATCCATCTAGCATGACAAAACAGGCAATGCGAAATAAAAGGCAGAATCTGTCAAAACAGAACAGTTCGTAAAGACGTATTTTTAACAGGCACCAGACTTGCTCAGATGAGAAAACTTAAAACTAATCAAAGTTGCGTACATATATGAGGATCACTTACGTAAATTGGCATAATTTTCTGAGTTACCTACAGAGAATTAGACCCAAA
The DNA here is from genome assembly GCF_019359855.2 of Lolium perenne. Taxonomy (NCBI): domain Eukaryota; kingdom Viridiplantae; phylum Streptophyta; class Magnoliopsida; order Poales; family Poaceae; genus Lolium; species Lolium perenne. Next base: position 26,252,955 of record NC_067246.2, on the reverse strand, counting down.
TTCGTGACAGCAAAGAAATCTGTTTCTGCGCAGTAATCCAAATCTAGTATCATACTTCTATTAGAGACTTTACTTGGCACAACAATGCAATAAAACTAAGATAAGGAGAGGTTGCTACAGTAGTAAACAACTTCCAAGACTCAAATATAAAATAAAAGTACTGTAGTAAAAACATGGGTTGTCTCCCATAAGCGCTTTTCTTTAACGCCTTTCAGCTAGGCGCAGAAAGTGTGTATCAAGTATTATCAAGAGGTGGAGCATTGATATCATTAGCTCCCCCATCTGTGGTGGTACTAAGGGATTTGTCAATTTTAGGCCTATAATAAATTTTTTTGGTTTAGGCACCTTAGAGACATACATAAACTTTTGCTCCTTACCCACATAAGCTTTCTCCTTATACTTAAGAGAAGAAAAGGTTGAACCCAAGGTTCCCATAGCTTCTTCAAGTTCACCAATCCTATTGATCTGATTATCATGGACAACACAAGTTCCTAGAACACTAATTCTTTCATCAATTCCTCCTAAGGATTTATCAAGTTCATCAGTTTTATCAAGTAACATTTCCAATTTAGTTTCAACACTTGGAAAAATTTTCTCTATGGTTTCCAATTTTTCCATAACATCCTCAAGAGATATTTCGCTTTTAGTTTCATTAACAGGTGGTATTCCAACTAGACTCTCAATCATGCAACTAGCTTCTAAAGCAGGAGTACCTAGGAAATTACCCCCCGAAAGAGTATCAAGAACATACCTATTCCAACTAGATATACCAACATAAAAGTTCCTAAGTAGGATAATAGTGGAGTGTTTCTTAGTGCACCTATGATGAGCATCACTAATTCTATACCAAGCATCTTTAAAACTTTCTCCACCTTGTTGTTTAAACGAACGAACTTCAACTTCAGGATTACTCATTTTAGCAACAATAAATAAGGTAAACTAGATAAAGTAAATGCAAGTAACTATTTTTTTGTGTTTTGATATAGCAAACAAGATAGTAAATAAAGTAAAACTAGCAACTAATTTTTTTGTGTTTTGTTTTAGTGCAGCAAACAAAGTAGTAAATAAAATAAAGCAAGACAAAAACAAAGTAAAGAGATTGGATTGTGAAGACTCCCCTTGCAGCGTGACTTGATCTCCCCGGCAACGGCGCCAGAAAAAGAGCTGCTTGCGCACAGTTGATGTGGGCGTAGTAGCTTCCTTGTGATGTTGGGAACCCCAAGAGGAAGGTATGATGTGTACAGCAGCAAGTTTTCCCTCAGTAAGAAACCAAGGTTTATCGAACCAGTAGGAGCCAAGAAGCACGTTGAAGGTTGATGGCGGCGAGATGTAGTGCGGCGCAACACCAGGGATTCCGGCGCCAACGTGGAACCTGCACAACACAACCAAAGTACTTTGCCCCAACGAAACAGTGAGGTTGTCAATCTCACCGGCTTGCTGTAACAAAGGATTAGATGTATAGTGTGGATGATGATTGTTTGCAGAAAATAGTAGAACAAGTATTGCAGTAGATTGTATTCGATGTAAAAGAATGGACCGGGGTCCACAGTTCACTAGAGGTGTCTCTCCCATAAGATAAATAGCATGTTGGGTGAACAAATTACAGTTGGGCAATTGACAAATAGAGAGGGCATGACAATGCACATACATGACATGATGAGTATTGTGAGATTCAATTGGGCATTACGACAAAGTACATAGACCGCTATCCAGCATGCATCTATGCCTAAAAAGTCCACTTTCAGGTTATCATCCGAACCCCTTCCAGTATTAAGTTGCAAACAACAGACAATTGCATTAAGTATGGTGTGTAATGTAATCAATAACTACATCCTCGGACATAGCATCAATGTTTTATCCCTAGTGGCAACAGCACATCCACAACCTTAGAACTTTCTGTCACTGTCCCAGGTTTAATGGAGGCATGAACCCACTATCGAGCATAAATACTCCCTCTTGGAGTTAAGAGTAAAAACTTGGCCAGAGCCTCTACTAATAACGGAGAGCATGCAAGATCATAAACAACACATAGGTAATAGATTGATAATCAACATAACATAGTATTCTCTATCCATCGGATCCCAACAAACGCACATGTAGCTTTACAGATAGATGATCTTGATCATGATAGGCAGCTCACAAGATCAGACAATGATAGCACAATGAGGAGAAGACAACCATCTAGCTACTGCTATCGACCCATAGTCCAGGGGTGAACTACTCACACATCAATCCGGAGGCGACCATGGCGGTGTAGAGTCCTCCGGGAGATGATTCCCCTCTCCGGCAGGGTGCCGGAGGCGATCTCCTGAATCCCCCGAGATGGGATTGGCGGCGGCGGCGTCTCTGGAAGGTTTTCCGTATCGTGCCTCTCGGTACTGGGGCTATTATCAACGGAGGCTTAAGTAGGCGAAGAGGTAGGTCAAGGGGCGTCACGAGGGGCCCAGATGGCAGGGCCACGAGGCCAGGGGCCAGGCCGCGCCGCCCTATCATCTGGCCACCACGTGGCCCCACTTCGTTTCATCTTCGGACTTCTGGAAGCTTCGTGGAAAAATAGGACCCTGGGCGTTGATTTCGTCCAATTCCGAGAATATTTCCTTACTAGGATTTCTGAAACCAAAAACAGCAGAAAACAGCAACTGGCTCTTCGGCATCTCGTTAATAGGTTAGTGCCGGAAAATGCATAATAATGACATATAATGTGTATAAAACATGTGAGTATCATCATAAAAGTAGCATCGAACATAAGAAATTATAGATACGTTTGAGACATATCAGCGGCCTGGGACCCTTATGACCATCTGGTCGCGCTCTCTACCCGGGTCTCGCATATGCGCGCAGTGGACCGGAACCTTGCCGACATCCCCGACATGGCGATCCATCTCTTCAAGGTGCTGTGGCCTAATGAGGAGGTGTCGGCTAGCTTGTCGCTCACCTCCGACCACCTGAAAGGTGCCGGCCGGAGGATCCGCGAGTGGCAGTGTTCAGCGGCTCGTGCCGGAGCAGACGAGGCGCTACGCACCGCCTGTTCTTGGTATGAAGACCTGGACCTGGACACCTTCGTTGCCGTGCGCCAAGACGCTCCTACCGATACGGATCCAGCCCTCACCGCCAAGCGGAAGGATCGCGCCTACCGGATAGCTGAGTATGCGGCAGTCCGCACCTTCATTCCTCCTCCTCCGGGCGTCACCGATTATCTTAGCGACCACGAAGAGGAGGAAGACGAGGATGAAGATGCCGGCGAAGATGCGCCTCCGGAAGGCCCTGATGCCGGTGATGCTCCTCCTGAAGCTCCCCTTGCTTGAAAATGCTTATCTGCTTTGCTGTGTCCTGTGTGACTTGAAACAATGTCTATTAAATTCGCCGGTATGCCGGGCGTTATGATGTACATAAAACTCAGCCGTCCTTTTGGTTGTGCTACCATATTGCTTGCCGGTATGCTTTACCGGTAGGTTATTAAGTTATGTTTGCTTATCACTTTAGCACCTTGCTTATTGTTTGCTTTGATCCTGTACCGCAAAGATTTCAGAATCGTTTTCGCATCCAATCCGATGCACACTTGGCTCTTTTACCTTGGCTCTGCCTACCTCTTTTGGGTGTTTTGGCGTATGAGGCACACAGTTCTTTTGCCAAGCAAGCACTTTCTTGAACTTAGAAACAACTCGAAATTTTCACAAAAAACCGGTTTAACCGGGGTTAGCTAAATTTTTCCGGATTGTTCGTTCCCACTATCTCCTTCCGTCGTTCACGTGCTTAATTCCTACCGGTTTATCTTGCTTGCCATGAAGCCGGGTTGCGGACAGCAGCAGAGTCGAAGACTCCGGTAGGTTTTAACACGTTACTAAACCGGAAAGAAAAAATGTTCCACAAGCAACCGGTGAACTGAAAAAATAAACATATCGCATGCAATTTCAGTAGGGGTAGTCCCCGAGATTCATTCGAGGTTCCAACATCTTTTATTCATAGCAAATAAGGTACAAAAAATGAACTTCTTACACCACAACTTCATGAGTAGAAAGGACGCAACAGAGCTACGTTCCACGGACGTTTGGTTTCATCTCCGGATCTGTCCGCCTTTCCTTCTTTCCATTCCTGTGCATCAATCAGGTAATAGGCATCATTGTGGAGAGCTTTGCTCACAATGAAAGTTCCCTCCCATGGGGGTGATAGCTTATGCCGGCCTTCAGTGCGTTGCACTAGGCGTAACACCAGATCTCCTTCCCGGAATACTCTCGGGTTAACCTTCCGGCTGTGATAGCATCTGAGGTTTTGCTGGTAAATGGCTGTTCTAGCCAATGCCAACTCTCTTGCTTCTTCTAGCAAGTCCACATCGTTTTCTCGGGCCTCCTTTACCTCTTGTTCGGTATAGAGTTGTACCCTTGGTGAGTCATGGAGAATGTCGGTTGGTATGACCGCTTCTGCTCCGTAAACCATAAAGAATGGAGTGTATCCGGTAGACCGGTTTGGAGTCGTTCTTATGCTCCACAGCACTGATGGCAACTCATCAAGCCAGCACCCCGGTGTCTTTTCAAGAGGTTCAATGAGCCTTGGTTTGATACCGGAAAGCACTAAGGCATTGGTCCTCTCCACTTGGTCGTTGCCTTGCGGATGTGCGACTGAACATAAATCCAGCCGGATATTGTTATCCTCACAAAATCTTTTGAACTCACCTTGAGCAAAGTTTGTGCCATTGTCAGTGATGATGCTATGCGGGTATCCATACCGTAAAATGACATCTTTCAAGAACTTCACCGCCGTATGCCCATCACATTTTGCGATAGGCTTCACCTCAAGCCATTTTGTGAACTTATCCACCATCACTAGGATGTGGGTAAAGCCACTTCTTGCGGTTTTGAATGGGCCAACCATGTCAAGGCACCAAACAGCAAATGGCCAAGTTAGCGGTATGGTTTTTAAACCGGATGCTGGGGTATGATTTTGTTTGGCGTATCTCTGGCATCCGTTGCATTTTCGTACCAAATCCTCAGCATTTTCCAAAGCAGTGGGCCAATAGAACCCATGCCGGAATACTTTTGCTACCAACGCCCTTGACGAAGCGTGGTGCCCACATTCCCCTTGGTGAATCTCCACACGCATTTCTTTTCCCTCTTCCGGTTCCACACATCTTTGGAGGACACCGGTTACACTTCTCTTGTACACCTCGCCATTGATGATGGTGTATGCTTTGGACCTTCTCTGTATTCTTCTGGATTCATTTTCGTCAACCGGCAAGGTGCCGTTGATCAGGAATTCCTTAATAGGTTTAACCCAAGATGGTGCCTCTCGAACCAGAAACACCGGTACGTCTATCTCCATGTTATCCACCATCATTGCTTCTCCCGGTATGGACGCACCAGTCCCCGAGTTTACCGGAACAGTCCCTGAGTTTACCGGAATAGTCCCCAGGTTTCCTTCATCGATATCCATTGGTACAACATGTGATTCCGGTACGAAAATTGATTCCGATTCCGGGCTCGGTTTGATCGATGGTACTCTTAAGTGTGCCAAGGCTATTCCGGGAGGAATTTCTTGCCTAGACGAGCACAGTTTGGACAAAGCATCCGCGGCTTCATTTTCCGCTCGTGGCACATGGTGAAATTCACAGCCCTCAAAGAAGCCGGCAATCTTTTGCATGTGAAACCGGTATGAAGCCATGTTGGCATCTTTTGCGTCCCAATCTCCGGAACACTGCTGCACCACTAGATCTGAATCTCGATAGCAAATGATCCGGTGTGCACCGATTTCTTTTGCGACCTTAAGCCCATGAATCAAAGCCTCGTATTCAGCGACATTGTTAGACGCTCTGAAGTGCACTTGCAAAACATACCGGAGGTGATCTCCTTTAGGTGAAGTAAGTACCACACCGGCACCTAGACCCTCTTTGAGTTTGGATCCGTCAAAGTGCATCTTCCAGTATTCTATTTTTTGGTCTGGTGGCTTGTATTGCATTTCCGCCCAATCAACTAGGAAATCATCCAGAGCTTGCGATTTTATGGCATCCCTTCTTTCATACACCGGTACGTATGGTGATATCTGGATTGCCCATTTTGCAATCCTACCGCTAGCATCTTTGTTGCACATGATATCGGAAATGGGTGCTTCACTTACCACTTTCATGGGGTGCTCCTCAAAGTAATGCTTAAGCTTTGTGGCGGCCATGAACACGCCATAAGTCATTTTCTGGAAGTGTGGGTAGTTTTGCTTTGAGAGGGAGAGCACCTCGCTCAGGTAGTATACCGGTCTCTGCACGGTTTTTCCTTCCTCTTCTCTTTCAACTACGACCACCACACTCACAACCCGGTTTGTTGCTTCTATGTATAATAGCATAGGCTCTCTTTCTAGCGGTGAAGCCAATATAGGCGCAGTAGCTAGCATCGTTTTTAGCTCTTTGAACGCTGCGTCTGCCTGAGGGGTCCAGACGAACGTATCGGATTTTTTCATCAAGGCATAGAGCGGCAGAGCCTTCTCTCCCAACCTGCTTATGAACCGGCTTAGCGATGCCAAGCTTCCGGTAAACTTTTGCACGTCCTTGAGATCTCGCGGTATAGTCATTCTTTCGATTGCCCGGATTTTTACCGGATTAACCTCAATGCCCTGGCTTGATACGAGAAAACCAAGCAATTTGCCGGCGGGAACACCGAAGGTGCATTTTGCCGGATTGAGTTTCATCCGGAATCTTCTCAAGTTATCAAATGTTTGCCGGAGATCGTCGATTAAAGTTTCTTTTTTCTTAGTTTTTACTACGACATCGTCCACATAGACTTGCACATTCTTTCCAATTTGATCAAACAAGCATTTTTTGCATACAGCGCTGGTACGTTGCACCAGCGTTGCGCAAACCGAAAGGCATAGTGACATAGCAATAAGCCCCGTGCGGGGTGATAAACACAGTCTTTATTTGGTCTTCCTTTTTCAAGGGGATTTGGTGGAAACCGGAATAAGCATCCAGGAAAGACAACAGTTCACATCCAGCGGTGGAATCAATCACTTGATCGATCCGGGGTAAGGGGAAAGGATCTTTCGGGCAAGCTTTGTTTAGGTTGGTGTAGTCGATGCACATGCGCCACACCTTTGGAGCTTTTGCTTCTAGGTTCTCTTCTTTTTTCTTCTCGGCCAGCACCGGATTGGCTAGCCACTTAGTTTGCAGCACTTCCACAATGAAGCCGGCAACCAACAACTTTGTCACCTCCTCTCCAATGATCTTTCTCCTGTCTTCAGCAAATCGTCGCAGCGGCTGCCTTACCGACTTAGCATCCTTCCGGACGTTTAAAGAGTGCTCAGCCAGCTCCCTCGGAACACCTACCAAGTCATCAGTGGACCAGGCAAAGATATTCCGATTCTCACGGAGGAAGCTGACGAGCACGCTTTCCTATGCTTCATTCATGCCGGCACCGATGTGAACGGTGCGCTTAGGGTAAGCCGGGTCCAGCACAATGTCCTTCATTTCCTTTGTCGGCTTGAATGCCGGTGTGCCCAAGTTTGCGCTCATTGCCGCTAAGCTCAGCTGTGAGGACTGAGCCAGCGCAACCGCAGTTTGCATTCTTTTCTTTTCCTCTGCAATCACCAGTGATTCTGCCAGGTTTGATCTGGCTGAAGCTGTTTCCAGTGAGACTTTATAGTTTCCCACCACAGTTAAGGGTCCTCGAGGTGCCGGCATCTTCATTTTGAGGTAAGCCGTGTGAGTTGAGGCCATGAAAGCTGCCAATGCCGGTCTCCCCAGCAACGCATGGTAGGGACTGTCTAGGTCCACCACCTCAAACTCAACGTTTTCAACCCGGCAATTGTCCCGCCCTCCAAATGACACATCCACACGGACCTTTCCTACCGGCGCGCAGGACAAGCCCGGAACGATTCCGTGGAACGTAGTGCGAGTTGGCTGCAGCATGTTTTCTGTTATGCCCAGCATGTTCATGGTGTGCCGGTACATGATGTTTATGCTACTTCCGTTGTCTATCAGCACTTTGCTGAACTTGACTCGAGTCGATGGCCCCTGCATGATTGGGTCAACCACAAGAGCATAACCACCCGGATTAGGCATTATCTTGGGGTGATCCTTGAATGACCAGGAGATCTCTTGATCAGACCACAGCATGTACTTTGGTACTGCCGGCATCACAACTTTCACCTCCATGGAACGGCGACGCAAGCTTTGTTTGTCTGTTGGCTCAGTGACGAACACAACGCAGCACATGTCTGGGTCGTGGTACACATTCCGGCCCAAAGGTGCCGGTGGAGGCGGTTGGCCATTGCCATCAGCGACCTGGTGAACTTGTTGAGGCTGCACCGGTATAGCATTAGCTCCGGTAAGCGGTGGTGGTGGTGGTAACGGGTGTTGGTGTAACATGTCATGCGAGGGAGGCAATATTGTGGAGCATCCTTGTGCCTGCGCAACTTTTGCCGCACCTCTCAGCATCAAGTGCTTGATCCAAGAACAATCTTTTGTCAAATGGTTCGCCGGCTTCGCCGGATTCGGAGTGTGGAACCGGCATGGTTGCTCCATCGCTGCTTCCATAGTGTACCTCATATGTTCTTGCCAATTTTTTTTCTGGCCCCAGGGTTCCTTTTTAACCCATTGTTTTTTAGGACCCGCCCATGGCTGCGATCCGGTTTTTTGCCTTTGGCTCCCGCTGGGGCCGGAGTTATCCTGCACCGCAGATACCTGCTGTGGACCATACCTTCGATCCGGAAAATCTTCCCTTCTCTTGTTGTGCCGGTTGTCCCGGTATTGATCTTGGCGCGGCTGGCTTGTTTGCGCTGGATCCACTTGCACTGCCGGTTGCATTGGGTCTCCCAACGCGTAGCTATCTGCCACACGTATCATTTCCGCCAGAGTTGCCGGCATGTTTCGCTGCAGCTTTTGCCACAGCGGCGAACCTCTTCTGCAGCCATTGCAAAACCACGCTATGGCCTGCGCTTCGATTACTCCTTCACAAGAGTTTCTCGTGGAGTTCCACCGGGTCAGGTAATCCCGGTCTGTTTCGTTTGGGCGTTGCACACACAAGGCGAGCTGCTGCGGCTTGTTGGGCCTCCGGTATGTGCTGCTGAAGTTACTCACAAAAGCTTCTTCAAAGTCCAACCAACCGTTTATGCTTCCTGCCGGTAAGTTGTTCAGCCAGATTCGTGCTGGTCCCACCAAGAATGATGGTACAATTCTCACGGCCCAGCGCCGGTTTCCTCCACCAGTGACGGTTCCTCCGCCACCGGCAACATAAACTGCGGTTACGTAATCCGCAAGCCAATCTTCCGGCTTAGTGGTTCCATCGTATGTTTTTGTATCACGTGGCAACTGGAAGTTGCGAACTGGTGGTTCCTCTTTCATGATCCTTGGACCAAAACACTTTTGGCCCGAAGGACCTTCTGCCTCGATCATTTCAGACAGATACACTCTATCCAGACGGTGCCTCGCATCCCGTTCCGGCAGGTGTCTTTCGCCCATGCGCTCCCCCAACGGGTTCCGGTACGCCGTGAGTCTTTCAGCTGTCGAATCAGCTTCATCGTAAGGTTCCGGTACCGCGGCCCTTGCCTGCCGGTACCTTGGGGGAAGCATTTCTTCCTCTTCATACGCTGCCCTTGCAGCTTGATAATTTTTCCCGGTTTCGTGTTTACCGGCATGATTGTTTCCGGCATAGCCCCTTCTGGCGTAGCCTCGATCTGCCCCTTGGCTTTTTCTTCCGGCATCATGTTGCCCGGCTTGTTTTTTTCCGGCAAGGACCGGATCATACATAGTCATCTGCTGCGCATTCATCTCTTTTTCTTTCCTTCTGTCCGGATGGGGGGATGATGCCTGCCCCTGGGACTTGCTACCGGCATTCTTTGTTGAACGCGCGGATTTTGAAGCCACAGCCTTGTTCAGCTTAGCCAGCTGCTCAGCATTTTGCTGCTCGATGGTATCAAGCAACTCCCTGACACGCTCTTGCTGTTTTGCCAGAGCATCTCCGGAAAGCAATTCACACAGCTCTACTGCAGCCTTAGCAGCTTTTATGGTTTTATCCGGGCTACTGTACTTAGGTTTCTCTATGATGCTCACAGATGCAGAAGTGCTCTTTCCGGTAAGAATCTCCTTACGCAAATCCTGATCTAGATTGCGAGCTCTAAGCCGGTTCTCCGGTATCCTAGCAGCCTGAGCGCTAACAGAAGCAAAGCCATGGGCAGCACTATACTCACGTAGGGTTAGGTTCAGCTCGCGCTGCGCCCGGATGATGTCCTTGCCGTTCTCGAGCAGCTTCGATGGTGCGGAAGATGTTCCCACAGCGCCTGCCTCGCACTCCAGCGGTGGCTTGGCCGCACGAGTCGATGTCGCACGCCCAGCTCCTTCCTCCACAGCTTCCTTGCCAGCACCGACCGCGCCAGCCATCATCACCTCCACGCTGCCGGCGGCACGGCCAGCACATAGCCACCTTGGCGGATCCGGCGCCACCAGCACCGACGAAAGGCGCTGGCGCACAGGGACGGTGCCGAAGTAGACGCGGTGGCTGCCGAACTCGATGATGCGGCCGTTCTTGGGGAAGATGCCGCCGTTGGCGAAGCAGCCCGCGTTGTCATTGATGAAGTTCATGGAGTAGATGCGCTGCACCAGCGCGGACACCGTACGCTGGCCGGCGACGTCAAGGAGGCCCGCCCGAATGTGAACTCCGTCAAGCGCTGCTTCTTGCCCCACAGTGGGCGCCAACTGTCGTCGTGGCGAACGAGCAGATGCCATCTACTCCATCAAGTTGGGGCCGGATGGACGCTAGAGGATTCGGGGGAGGGTTTTTGGACTAGATTGGATGAACTTCCGGGTGCTTTCCTCAAGAACCAAGCCAAAGCCAAAGGTAGAAGAAGAGAGACACAAGGAAGAACTCTGCTCTAGATCTTTGTATTCATTGATCTCATGAGGTTACAAGTTTCTGCGTACAGCATCTCCTCGTCTCCTACTAACTTGTTTGTGCGTGCCCGCAAAGGGTTATGCCCCCTCTCCTTATATAGGGGAGAGGTGGCTTACAGGGCAAGAAATCCTAATGGCATCTTTGACTAGACAAACTACTTTACAAAGTAACTTTAATCATGAATGGTGGCGCCGGTATCTTTAATCAGGGAGGCTGACGTCCTCCGGTTGCTTTTGGCGTCACCTTCCTCTTTGGTGCCAGGGCTTCGTTTAAAGCTACTTTGCTTAGCTCATCTTTGTCCTCTAGCTCTGGAGAGAATCTTTGACCAGTCTTGCCGACGTGCCACAGCGCACTTCTTACCGGACCTCCGGCATCTTCTTAGCTCATACCGGTATATCCCTCTCGTGGATACCGGTATCAACTTATTCAGCCAACATTTAACTCTGAGCTCCGGAATAAACATTAAACTGGTATCTCGATGGCTCAAACCATCGGGTTTGGCATGCCTTTGGCATACCGGGGGTCATCCCCCCAACAAATCCCATGTTTGATGATGAATTTCTGAGATATAAATGATGTAGTTGCACCAGTATCAAAAAGTACTTTGCCAGGATGAGTGAGTATCTGAAGCGTACCTATCACTGCTTGATCGGAGTTCACCACCTCCTCCAAGCTGGTGCAGTTCAACTTTCCGAAGGGCTTCTTATTTTTCCAGCTCCCTCCGGTATTCCCGCTTCTATTTCCTCCTCCTCCTGACTGTCCTCCTCCATTCTTTTTCTTAGGGCAATCCCGAAGCATGTGCCCCTCCTGACGACAACCAAAGCATATCACCTTTGGCTTCTTACAATCCTTCGAGTAGTGTCCTGAGAATCCACGGCTTCGGCAAACTATTTGTGCCATATTAGGATTACTTGGAGCCTTCCTGTTATTGTTGTTGTTGTAGTTGTTGTTGTTGTTGTACCTCGGCTTGAAACTCAAGCTAGTATTGGGCTTGTTGCTGACAAACCTTTTCGGCACAAATTTGGCCTTCTTCCTTTTCTCTTCTTGCAGTTGTTTGAAGTCATCCTCGAGAGTGATGGCTGCATCCACCAACTCCTGGAACTCGGTAGCTCTCAACATCCTGAGCTGTACCTTGAACTGAGGATTCAATCCTCTCATAAACCTCTTCTTCTTCTTGTCCTCGGTGTTGAACTCCTCAACTGCATACCGGGACAATCCTGAAAACGCCCTGATGTAAGTCAGGATAGCCTTATCCTTCTGCTCGAGACTTTCAAACTCTCGACGCTTCAACTCCACTATACTTTCAGGGACATTGGATTCCCTGAACTTCCGTTTGAACTCCTCCCAAGTGAACACCTTCTCAGCCGGATAAACGGCTACAATGTTATCCCACCAAGATGCGGCGGGTCCACACAACAAATGTGTTGCGTATATGACCTCCAGGTCGTTGCATCCAACAGTATTGAGCTTTCGCTCAGTATCCATCAACCAATCCTCCGCGTCCATAGGTTCTGGCGCGTATGCGAAGGATATTGGCTTCATATTCTGGAAGTCTGACAAAGTAACTCCCTGATTTTCTGGCTTCTCCACCCTGTTTTGCTGCAGCAACTCCTGAAAGAACTTGGTCTGTTGCTCCATGGTCAAACGTTGCCTTTCCTCCAACATTTGCATGTATTGGAGAAAATTCTGTTGCGTCATGGGTGGTGGTGGTGGTGGAAACTGATTTCTGGCAGCTTCCTCAGCCTCCTCCTTCTGTTTGGCCTCGCGCTCGAGGCGCTGTGCTTCACTCTCCTCACCCGTCGCTCCAGACATTTTCCCCTTGTTCTGCAACACAAAGTGGTACTCATAGTTACTCCATGCGCAAGCTTTCTGAGCTCAACCTTGTGCACAGAACTAGTCACGTAATGGAAATCAAGAAGCAAATCCAAATCATACAAAACATATACCATGTATATACATACATAAGTGGTTTATTACAATACTCAGTAGTAGTGTGAGTATGCAAACTCACTTATTGAAGTATAATTACAATTTATACAAATGTTACATACTACAATACATGTGGTACATCTGTATTGTAGTCTCGCCTCCCATCGTGGTCTCTAATCGTGCTTCACTCCCGGTACATTCCAGACTTCCATCCGGTCGAACGAGTAGTCCTCCTGATAGAATCTGGAACATATGGTCTTCCAGTCGGCTGGTAGTCAGAATCAGAGGATGATCCCAGGGAGAAATCTGTGTTCATGAAATGATTATTCAATGCAGCATAATCCTCCCCTGGGGTGTACTCCCCTGTGACTCCGCCGTAGGCATTCCCACCATCTGTATCCGACTCGATTAGTATCGGATACTCCTCATAATCTCCCCTATTATACTGATGGTTCTGATGCTGGGTTGTGGCGTCCTCATCAATCTCAGTATCACATCTAACTGGATCACTATAGGTTCCCATGAATGATCCCCAACGCCAACTCGTGGAGTTCTCTATAGGATTCTCGGAACGCTGATTATTTCCGGATTCCTCTCCACCCTCATATCCTCCTTGGGAGCTACTAGGAAAGTACCTAGGTGTTATAGGGGTGGTTTGTTGTTCTGGATGATCAATACTGATAAAGTCACCAGCTGAATAAACTGGTGTGTGAACCTCACCCTCCGTTGGTTCCTTTCCCTTTGACTCCTCCTTGGGCTCAGTGAATTCTTCCAACATTGTGTCAATTGCCCCCGACAGATGTTGGTTCAACTGAAAGAACAATGTCAGTAGGTTTCGGCAGTTATCCATGTACTTAGCGGCTTCTGCTGGATTTCGCTTTGCAAGCTTGAAGTGGTTCAGCATAGGGTCATCTTCCTCCTCCATATGTGGAATATGTGCGAATTCGGAACCAATAAGCTCCTTAGTCTTATGTTCCCGAATATATGTGATGGCTTTCATTATGGCTATGTGGTAGGCTGTTCTAATGGTTCGAGCCTCACCTGCTGGCATCACTACACTCATTCCTAGGGATTCTGGGAGTCGTAATCCTACCCTACACTTCGCCAATACTGTACCATCGTAGTACATGTATTTCATTACTTGGATTTGGGGATCGAACCCAAATTCAAGTAACATGGCATGAAGAATATCCGCGAGTCCTCCGTCATAATCGTTCAAAGTTGATTCCTTCACTTTCACGTTACGTCCAGAACGTGAACTTGCCATAGTTGGATGTAAATAAGAAAGAGTATAATGTTAGTAATAATGCATCATAATAGTGATAATAAAGAATTATCGCACTAAAAGATATGATCTTTTTATTCTCAAGTGAATATACACCACATTTTTAGAGAATTCTTTACTAATCCTATTTGACTCCTAACGTTTCGTCCCATTTACTAGGTTCCAACCTAAGGTCAAAGCTTTTGCTCTGATACCAACTGTGGTGACCCTGCATACCACTGCATGTTGTAGTATGCCAGTCGTTGATATAACATTCACGGAGTACCAATCCGCAAATATTACATCCCTCAGAGTAGTACAACAGAACATAGCAGGTCCATAACTCATTCATTTATTATTACAAGCCATATATACATGTCATCTCGGAGTTCCTCTTGGGTCCTAAGAGGAATACTCCTGGGTTCGAGGTGAACCCGACTCAACTTACAATATAGAAGTCTTACCAAGTTATACATTTACTCTCAACGAGCAGTTAATTACTAAGTGTTTGTACTGCTCGGATACTACTACTAATAGATAGGTCTATGCTTTTTCTCCTCCGGAACCCTCCCCGGTTCCGTAGACGATGAGGTAGTAAACTCCTTCTATACCTCCGGAGAGGTCTGGTTCTTCATAGCAGATGTCTTCTGCTCCGTCTTGGTTGTCGTTGTCTTCCTCAAGTCGATTCAGACAATCTAAGCAGGGGATTTAAGAGTGGTATGAGTACGAGCGTACTCAACAAGTTAATTATAAAAAAGAGGTGTTTAATGCACTAGCTACGATATTAGACCAGAAAGTCTAATACCAATGCAGGTTTTGATAATCATTTCTTCAAGAGGTTGCTTTTATTCAGAAGAACTATGTCCGTCAGCCTTCACCGGTTTACTAGAACTTCATGGAGTTCCTTTCCAGCAGCGTTCGCAGTTCCAAAACCTGGGACAGGGAGTGACAGGTCAAGATTCATTACACTCTGCAGAGGTGTGTTGCTTTACCCATAAGAGATCTTAACCTTGGTGCCAACCGGGCAGCTTTCCCGTCCACACTTCCTTTGGTGTGAGGCCCGGTATAAGGTCATAACCAATTATAAACCTCCGCTACCTCGCACACCCACCCTTTGTTGCAATCCCCGACCCTGGGTCCTCGCCGATGTACTTACTCCAATTAAGGATGGCCCCCGACCGCGACAACAGTTCTGGGCTCTACCATAAACTCCTTCGCCGGTAGATGCAACCCATCATAGACCACATTATCGTGGGGAATTAGGGTGGGATCCCCACCCTCCGGTTATGCTCGCAAGCCATAACTGCTACGGTAAGCGTATCCGTTGATGTACGAGAGGTGGAAATACAATTGACTAGCCCGTCCCATTCCAGATCTTATGGTTATCACGAGTTTTACGGCACAAGAATCACTGGACGACATTTGTTGTTTAATCCTAGATGAATATAAACCCATTGCAATGGAACCTCCACCATGTCAACACATTCCATGGTTCCATTGCCAACCACATAGTCATATTCATAGTTATGAAAATAGTGGTTTTGCTTTTGATGCAATAGTGATAAACATAGTACTTTGCAAGTAATTTGGTAAAAATACTCAAATGACATGAGCAAGCGATGAACTTGCCTGAAGACTGTAAAGTGTTGCATTTGGATGGTGTGGACTGACCTTTGTCCTCTGTTGCTGAAAAATAGCATCATTGTCCGATAAGGGCAATGGTTAAAGAAGCATTTATGCATGATTCAGCTTTTAGGGTTTGTTCCCCCCTTTTTCGGTGTTTTATCATTTCATGTAAGAAGTAATTACTAAGAACAATTTAGGGATACTCTGTTTAGGGTAAAATACTACCTTGAAATGTTGTCAAGGAGTTTTTAATGTCCAAATGAATTTATGGACTTATTTTAATTACTAAAAATATAAAGTGCTATAACTTTGATTATAATATTCATCAAATTAGAACTTAATCTTATTTGTTCTCAAAAATTCCTTTTCATATTTTATTATGATAGAGAATTTTATGCTGATTGGTTTTCATATTTTTATTTATTTTTCTAGAGCTTTTAATTATTTCCTATACATTTTCAAAGTTTTTGGTTAATTTGAAAATGTGAAATGTCCTTTTTGCCCCTGGACCCACCTGTCAGGGTGGCCCAGCGGTTACGTCGAACCCGAGCCGCACGTTCGGCTCGGTCGGACCCATTCGTCCCCTTCCTCACTCTCTCGCGCAGAACCCTAACCCTAATCGCTCCCGCGACGCCCGCGTCGCCCGCGCCGCTGCCGGCATGTTCTGGCCACCACCGGCCATCGCCGGCGGTGAGATGGGTGCCAATCGAACCGCCGTTCGACGGCGCATCATCCTATCCGCGCTGATCTGAGCTTCGCCGCCATTCTCGCTCGCCCCCAACCTTGCTGCGCCGCGGCCGCACATATCAGTGAAGATTCGCCGCCGTTCCCTGGTGCTCTTGGTGCCATGGCGACGCCGCGAGGTGCTGGTGTTGCGGCGAGGCTGCCGCCTAGCCTGGCTTGGCCTGGCGCCACCGTTCGCCCGGCGTGTGCCGCCGTGCCGCCATGGTCGTGCTCATCTGCTTTGCATGTAAGTGCTTCTCTTCTCTCTCTCTTCTGATCTTCCTCCTCCTTCTAGCTTAGCTGCTGCTACCTCTCCTCAGGGAGATGCTGTGTTGTGCCGTGCTGCTGTTGCTATTTGTCGCGCCATGGCTGCTATGCCTGCTCTTGTGTGGGCTGCTGCTGCGCTTTACTTGCCATGGTCATTGCTTATGTGGCCATGCCTGTGCTTGTGCTGCTACGGTGCTTGTGCTGATGCTCTTCTCTTCCTAGCTTATGTGTGTGCTAACCTTATGCTCATGTACATGCAATTCCTTTTCCTGTGGTGCTTCTATACTTGCTCATGAGCATGCTGTGATGCTCATGGCTTGCTATGCTGCTCCAGCTATTGCTGTATGTGTCATGCCTCTCATATGTGTTCATTTCCTAGCCCCTGGCTTGATTATTGTGCATAGTCCTTGCATTTTGCAAGTGCCAGTGCTCCTGGTGTGCTATCCCTTGTGCTGTTATTCATAAAAATGCCCTGTTGAGCATGCTTGCTACAAGGTAGCTCCATCCTTGGATGGTTGATACGTCCAATTTGCATCACTATTTTATATCATAATTTGCTGTTATTCATTGATATATTTCATATTGGGACACAATACTTATGTTATTTCATCTATTTTGCATGTTTCATCATTATTGGAGGATCAAGCACCGGAGCCAGGATTCTGCTGGAAAAAGCACCGTCAGAACGCAATATTTCGGAAGATCAACTGTGGAAGGAAATTATACCAAAAATCTTATTTTTCAAGATGACGAAGGAAGCCAGAAGGAGGAGCCAGGTGGACCCAGGGTGGGCCCACACCATAGGGCGGCGCGGCCCATGGCCTGGCCGCGCCACCTGGTGGTGTGGGGCCCCACAGCCCCGTTCGCCTCCTTTTCTTCGCGAAACCCTTCGTCCCGAAAACCTAAGCCACAGAGGGTACCTCGCGAAGAGTTACAGCCGCCTCTGCGGGGCGGAGAACACCAGAGAGAAAAGAGCTCTCCGGCGGGCAGGAATCCACCGGGGAAATTCCCTCCGGGAGGGGGAAATCGACGCCATCGTCACCGTCATTGAGCTGGACATCATCACCATCACCATCATCATCATCTCCACCATCATCACCGCCGTCTCCACCGCTGGACACCGTCACCGCCGTAGCAATTTGGGTTTGATCTTGATTGTTTGATAGGGGAAACTCTCCCGGTATCGATCTCTACTTGTTGTTGATGCTATTGAGTGAAACCATTGAACCAAGTTTATGTTCAGATTGTTATCCATCATCATATCACCTCTGATCATGTTCCATATGATGTCTTGTGAGTAGTTCGTTTAGTTCTTGAGGACATGGTGAAGTCTAAATGTTAGTAGTGAACTATGGTTGAGTAATATTCAATGGTATGATATTTAAGTTGTGGTGTTATTCTTCTAGTGGTGTCATGTGAACGTCGACTACATGACACTTCACCATTTATGGGCCTAGGGGAATGCATCTTGTATTCGTTTGCCAATTGCGGGGTTGCCGGAGTGACAGAAACCTAAACCCCCGATGGTATATCGATGCAGGAGGGATCGCAGGATCTCAGAGTTTAAGGCTGTGGTTAGATTTATCTTAATTACTTTCTTGTAGTTGCGGATGCTTGCAAGGGGTATAATCACAAGTATGTATTAGTCCTAGGAAGGGCGGTACATTAGCATAGGTTCACCCACACAACACTTATCATAACAATGAAGATTATTTAGCCGTATGTAGCGAAAGCACTAGACTAAAATCCCATGTGTCCTCGAGAACGTTTGGTCATTATAAGTAAACAAACCGGCTTGTCCTTTGTGCTAAAAAGGATTGGGCCACTCGCTGCAATTGTTACTCTCGCACTTTACTTACTCGTACTTTATTCAACTGTTACATCTAAACCCCCTGAATACTTGTCTGTGAGCATTTACAGTGAATCCTTCATCGAAACTGCTTGTCAACACCTTCTGGTCCTCGTTGGGATCGACATTCTTACTTATCGAAAATACTACGATACACCCCTATACTTGTGGGTCATCAAGACTATTTTCTGGCGCCGTTGCCGGGGAGTGAAGCGCTATTGGTAAGTGGAATTGGTAAGGAAAACCTTTACTGTTTGTGCTGATTTTATTTCTGCACTTTCTGCTATAAGTCATTATGGAGAGATCTTCTCTTCAATTTCTATTTGGGAAATCTACTACTACTGCAACGGTAGTGGATGAGGCGCCAGGTGAGGAAGTGATACCATATAAGATACCTATGAAAATTATTGAACGTGTTATGGATAACCGCTATGAAGGGGATGGAACTGTCCACCCTGGAGATCATTTATTGTTCTTACATGAATTATGCGGTTTATTCAAGTGTGCAGGTATTGCTATGGATGAAGTGAGGAAGAAACTATTCTCTTTATCGCTGTACAGTAAGCGGCGCATTGGTATAAATTCTTGGATAATGGGGATTCTCTTGAATGGAATGATATTGTGCCCGGTTTTATTCCAAGTTCTATCCTCCAAGTGAAATTCACAAGGATCGGAATCGCATATATAATTTTTGGCCTCATGATGGAGAGAGTATTGCCCAAGCTTGGGGGAGATTGAAGTCTTTAATGCTCAAATGCCCCATTCATGAGCTTCCTGGTAATGTTATTATTGATAATTTCTATGCAAGACTTTCTTTTCAAGACAAGACCTTGCTGGATACTTCTTGTTCTGGATCATTTACACGCAACAAAGAAGAGTTTAAGAGGGACCTTCTTGATCGGATCCAAGAAAATGCGAAGGTTGGGAGAACGACAAGGATAGAGAATCGGGTATAATTTATGATTATAAATGCATTGAAGCTTTTATGGATCTTGATAAATTTCGTAATATGAGTGCTACATATGGTCTTGATTCTCAAGTTGCTGCAAATCTTTATAAAGCTTTTGCCTCTCATTATGAATTGCCAAAGAAGAATTTTGATAAGTATCATGAACCGTATAAAGATAAAATTGATTCATCCATTAATAAATGCGTTGTAGTTGAAAGCTGCGATCATGTTATTCCTGAAGCTTATATTGAAAAAACTCCTTTCCACTGCTAAAATGAGGGAGTACTCTGTTATAAATAGTGCGGTTCATAAAAGTGAAAAGAAACCTGTAGAACCTGAAGAACAAATAAAAGTTGAACTTCTTTGTTGCAATAGTTAAAGATCTTGTGACTGAAAATGTGGAGGATGGTCATATTATTTTCTGTGAAGATGCTTCTAATATTGTTTCACATCCTAATAAACCCAAACAAGCTAGTGTTCCTATGCTATCTGTTAGAATTGGTGATCATTGCTATTATGGATTATGTGATATTGGTGCAAGTGTTAGTGCCATTCCTTATGAGCTTTACACGGAGATTATGCACGAAATTGATTCTTGTGAACTTGAAGATATTGATGTGGTTATTCAGCTGGCTAATAGAGAAACTATTTCTCCAATTGGTATTGTTCGAGATGTGGAAGTTTTATGCGGTAAGATTAAATATCCTGCTGACTTTTTGGTACTTGGTTCTGCTGCTAGTGATTATTGTCCTATTATTTTCGGTAGACCTTTTCTAAATACTTGTGGAGCTATTATAGATTGCAAGAAAGAGAAAATTTTGACTAAATTTGCTGGTGAATCTTATGAGTTTAACTTCTCTAAATTTACCAAAACTCCTTATAAAGCTGATTTGCCTAGTGATGATTTTAAAATGGAGCAATGTGCATCTATTGTTCTTGTTCCTAACAATCCTTTGCAGCAACATTTGGAGGATAGCGAGAGTGAAGTTTTTAGGAAAGAAAGAGATGAGCTTGAGGAAATTTTTCTTCGCCAACCTATTCTCAAGCATGATTTACCGGTGGAAGATTTGGGTACAACACCGCCACCAAAGGAAGATCCTGTTTTTGATTTAAAGCCTTTGCCTGATAATCTTAAATATGCTCATATTGATGATAAGAAAATATATCCTGTTATTATTAGTTCTAAGCTTTCAGAGTTTGAAGAAGAAAGGCTATTGGAAATATTGAAGAAACACCGAGGTGCTATTGGCTACACTCTTGATGATTTGAAAGGGATTCTCCTTCTATTTGCCAACATGCTATTAATATGGAAGATGATGCAAAGCCTGTTTTTGAACATCAGCGTCGTCTAATTCCGAAGATGAAGGAAGTGGTAAGGAATGAGGTATTAAGACTTCTTGAAGCTAGTATTATATATCCTATTGCTGATAGTAGATGGGTTAGTCCTGTGCATTGCGTTCCCAAGAAAGGAGGAATGACTATTGTGCCTAATGATAATGATGAGCTCATCCCTCAAAGAGTAGTTGTAGGGTATAGAATGTGCATTGATTTTCGAAAAGTTAATAAAGTTACTAAGAAAGATCATTACCCTTTACCATTTATTGATCAAATGCTAGAAAGATTGTCTAAAAATACTCATTTTTGTTTTCTTGATGGTTATTCTGGGTTTTCACAAATTGTTGTTAAAGCTAAAGATCAAGAGAAAACCACTTTTACTTGTCCCTATGGAACTTATGCTTATAGACATATGCCTTTTGGTTTATGTAATGCTCCTGCTACTTTTCAAAGATGCATGTCTGCTATTTTTCATGGTTTTTGTGAGAGTATTGTAGAGGTATTCATGGATGATTTTTCCGTCTATGGGAATTCATTTGATAGTTCCTTGCGAAACCTTGATAAAGTTTTGCAGAGATGTGAAGAAACTAACCTTGTTCTTAATTGGGAGAAATGCCACTTTATGGTCAATGAAGGAATTGTATTGGGACATAAAATTTCTGAGAGAGGCATTGAAGTTGATAGAGCCAAAGTTGAAGCAATTGAGAAGATGCCCTATCCAAGGGATGTTAAAGGTATTCGTAGTGTTCTTGGTCATGCTGGGTTTTATAGGAGATTTATTAAAGATTTCTCCAAGATTTCAAAACCTCTTACTAATCTCCTTCAAAAAGATGTACCATTTGTTTTTGATGATGATTGTAAGGAAGCTTTTGAAACTCTAAAGAAAGCCTTAACAACTGCTCCTATAGTTGAACCTCCTGATTGGAATTTACCATTTGAAATTATGTGTGATGCTAGTGATTTTGCTGTAGGCGCTGTTCTTGGACAGCGAGTAGATAAAAAACTGAATGTTATTCATTATGCTAGTAAAACTCTTGATGCTGCTCAAAGAAATTATGCTACAACTGAAAAAGAATTATTAGGTGTAGTCTTTGCTTGCGATAAATTTAGATCTTATATTGTTGATTCAAAAGTTACGATTCATACTGATCATGCTGCAATTAGATACCTTATGACAAAGAAAGATGCTAAGCCGAGGCTTATTAGATGGGTACTTCTTTTGCAAGAATTTGATTTACATATTGTAGATAGGAAAGGTGCTGATAATCCTGTTGCTGATAATTTGTCTGGATTGGAAAATATTGCTTATGATCCTGTTCCTGTTAATGATAGTTTTCCAAATGAACAATTAGCTGTAATAAAGGTGAGCTCGCGAGACAGTCCTTGGTATGCTGATTATGCTAACTTTATTGTTTCCAAGTACTTGCCTCCAACCTTTTCAGCTCAGCAAAGGAGGAAATTCTTTTATGACTTGAGCATTATTTCTGGGATGACCCACACTTATATAAAGAAGGAGTGGATGGTATTATGCGAAGATGTGTTCCCGAATATGAACAACAAGAGATATTGAGTAAATGTCATGGTAGTTCTTATGGAGGACATCACGCCGGAGAAAGAACCGCGCAAAAGGTTCTACAATCAGGTTTTTATTGGCCAACTCTCTTCAAGGATGCGAGAAAGTTTATTTTATCTTGTGATGAATGCCAAAGGGTTGGTAATATCTCCAGACGTAATGAAATGCCTATGAATTATACTCTTGTTATTGAACCATATGATTGTTGGGGATTTGACTTCATGGGACCTTTTCCCTCTTCAGAAGGTAACACTCATATACTTGTTGCTGTTGATTATGTTACTAAATGGGTGGAAGCCATACCTACAAAAAGTGCTGATGGTGAGACCTCTTTAAGAATGCTTTTAGACATTATTTTTCCTAGATTTGGAGTGCCTAGATATATTATGACTGATGGAGGTTCTCATTTTATTCATGGAGGTTTTAGAAAAACTCTTGCTAAGTATGGTATTAATCATAGAATTGCTTCCGCTTATCATCCTCAAACTAGTGGTCAAGTAGAATTATCAAATAGAGAAATTAAATCTATTTTGGGAAAGACCGTTAATAAAACTAGAAAAAATTGGGCTAGTAAATTGAAGGATGCACTATGGGCTTATAGAACTGCTTATAAAAATCCCATGGAATGTCACCTTATAAAATGGTTTATGGGAAAGCTTGTCATTTACCTTTAGAACTAGAGCACAAAGCTTATTGGGCTGTTAGAGAATTAAATAAAGATCCTAAACTTGCCGGTGATAAAGGTTGTTGCAATTAAGTTCTCTAGATGAATGGAGAAGTGAAGCTTATGTAAATGCTAAACTCTTTAAAGAGAAAGTTAAAAAATGGCATGATAGAAGGATTATCAAAAGAGAATTTAATATTGGGGATAAAGTCCTATTGTATCGGTCTCGTCTCAAACTCTTTGCAGGGAAATTACTCTCGAAATGGGAAGGACCATATGTTGTCGAGGAGGTGTATCGTTCAGGAGCAATTAAAATTAGCTCTCTCCAAGGCAATGCCACGCAAGTGGTGAATGGACAAAGACTCAAGCATTATATCTCGGGTGATTCTTATAATGTTGATGTTGATATTATTCAAGTGGAAACACCGGAGGCTTTCATCAAAGGGCAAATTGACAGTCCGCCAGAACTCGACTTTGAATAGGTAACAGTACTGGTAATGAAAAGTACGCAATTTACTTTCCGAACAATATTTTTGCTGTTTCGGGAAAATATGAAAAATTACGAGTTCGAAACGGAGTGGAAAGGGCGCACGAGGGGGTGCCACCATAGGGCGGCGCGGCCTGACCTGGGCCCGCTCCGACCTATGGTCTGGCCGCCCCGTCGCCCCTTTCCAACTCTGGTTCGATCTGGTACTTTCTGTTTGTCGTGAAACTTTTTGCTATATAATCCCCCGGACCCCTGGAGGTCCGTATATCGTTTTCTCGACGTGTTTTGTTTCGAGCCGTTTCTGCCAGGATCTGTTTTCAGTTTAGAAGCACCATGGTCTCCAAGAACAAGGGCAAGGAGTTTCCGGATGAAGATGATCGAGATCTTGGGTGGAAAGAGGAAGACAAGGACGTCAAGGAAGAGGATGAAGAAGAGGAGGAGGAAGATTCGCGCGCACACCCGCGTGCTACCATCGCAAGCATCAAGGTGGTGGACAACCCTTTTAGTGCAAACAAGAGCGCAAGAATTCGCACTGGAGGAGCGGTTCCACGTCATTACCTAGCTCCGAAAACATCTCTATCAGGCATTCACCATCCCTTCCACAATCTAATTTTCAATAATCAAATTGAAGGGACTCCAAAGGCAGCATTGCCTAGCCAGTGGGATATAGATCGTTCTAACACTGCAGGAGGGAAGGAGCCTGAGGCTGAAGAGTGGGGAAATAACTCCAAGAGCTGGGACTTGCCGTCGGACAGACTCCTTAACCGCGTCGAGCACAATTCAGAGATGATTCGCAATCTCACATACAGGATTGATGAGCTTCAGGAGCTTATTGAGAAGCTTGTCAGGAATTCATCACCACCATCGCCAAAGGAGTAATTCATCATCGGTATTGGCATCCCCTTGGTTTGTTCCAAGCTTGGGGGAGTGCCGCGGTATCACATCATCACTATCTTTTACTTTTTATTGTCAAGTAGTGTCATATCATGAGTAGGGAAGTTATCATATAAGATGGGTTGCAGTTTGGAAGTATCTCTCCTTTAGTTGGTTATCTATGTATCCCTTGGTGTGAGTTATCGTTATGGAATATTAATGAGAAGTCTTATCATTTACATATTGCACATCTTATTCTAGTTTGCAATCTCTGTTATATGATTTATCTTGTCATTAGTATTGGTATCACTTTGGGAGCATTGAATAAATCTATTTGGTTTTGGCAAACTTAGCATTGGTCAATAGCAACAACACTTTGAGGCTTAAGTAGAAAAGAGAAATACATGTAGTTGTTTCATTGTCTTTCTTTCTTGTTAGCTCATAGCTTATTATTCTGAAGTTAAAATTGTTTGTGCTTACAAGGAAGATGCATGATTGTTTCTATCACATGTATATTTGTTTGTTTCCTTCAACTCTTATGCTTGCTAATTAGCCTTGCTAGCCAAAGACTTGTACTGAGAGGGAATACTTCTTGTGCGTCCAAACCTTAGCCCAAACCTATGCCATTTGTGTCCACCATATCTACCTACTACATGGTAATTTCTGCCATTCCAAGTAAATACTTCATGTGCTACCTTTAAACAATTCAAAACTTAGCAATCCTTATTTGTGTCAATGTTTTATAGCTCATGAGGAAGTATGTGGTGTTTTATCTTTCAATCTTGTTGGGCAACTTTCACCAATGGACTAGTGGCTTCATCCGCTTATCCAATAATTTTGCAAAAAGAGCTGGCAATGGGATTCCCAGTCCCAAATTAATTAAACTAAATAGACACTCCTCCATGGTATGTGATTGATGGAAGGCACCCGAAGGATTCGGTTAGCCATGGCTTGTGTAAGCAAAGGTTGGGGGGAGTGTCATCATCATAATAAAACTAAAATAAAAAGGCACTCCTTCATGGTATGAGATTGTTGGCAGGCACCCGAGGACTCGGTTAGCCATGGTTTGTGAAAGAAAGGTTGGAAGGAGTGCCACATAAAATGAAAATAATATGGGAGCCGCTCTTTGAAGGTTTGTCTGGCAAGGGGGTTAGAGTACCCGCTACCAGTCGTTGACAACAACAAACACCTCTCAAAATGTTACTTTTTATTCTCTTTATATGATTTCAAAACTGAAAAAACTCTAGCACATGATTTAATCCCTGCTTCCCTCTGCGAAGGGCCTGTCTTTTACTTTATGTTGAGTCAGTAAACCTATTTCCCTCCATCTCAAGCAAGCATTTGAGTAGTTGTGATCAAACCATTATATTGTGATTTGCTTCATCATGTCTTTTATTCTTCTTTGTTTAGTACAAGTTTTATCTGAATGAATATAACTTTGCAAGTTATCAATGATTACAAGGAGACTATTATGATTGAGTATGCAAGTTGTGCCATATAAACTTTAACATGAGAGCGCTGCTCAATGAGATAAGTATAATCTGTTAATTGTTCTCTGACCAAGAACGAAGTTTGCCATCACCAATTATGATTTCTTATGCACCTTTATTTGTGATTACCTTATACTTGTTTCAAGTTGTGTTATATGAGGAAGTTGACTACTATAATGTCTTGTGCGAATGAATATGATGCTTCTTGTCCGTATTTTATTTATTGACTCTTCACTCCATAAACATGTGGTCCTGTTTATCGAGCTCAGTTTCGCTTGGGGACAAGCGAAGTCTAAGCTTGGGGGGAGTTGATACGTCCAATTTGCATCACTATTTTATATCATAGTTTGCTGTTATTCATTGATATATTTCATATTGGGACACAATACTTATGTTATTTCATCTATTTTGCATGTTTCATCATTATTGGAGGATCAAGCACCGGAGCCAGGATTCTATTTGGAAAAAGCACCGTCGAACGCAATATTTCGGAAGATCAACTGTGGAAGGAAATTATACCAAAAATCTTATTTTTCAAGATGACGAAGGAAGCGGAAGGAGGAGCCAGGTGGACCCAGGTGGGCCCACACCATAGGGCGGCGCGGCCCATGGCTGGCCGCGCCACCATGTGGTGTGGGGGCCCCACAGCCCCTTTCGCCTCCTTTTCTTCGCGAAACCCTTCGTCCCGAAAACCTAAGCCACGAGAGGGTACCTCGCGAAGAGTTCTGACCGCCTCTGCGGGGCGGAGAACACCCGAGAGAGAGAAAGAGCTCTCCGGCGGGCAGGAATCCGCCGGGAAATTCCCTCGGGAGGGGAAATCGACGCCATCGTCACCGTCATCGAGCTGGACATCATCACCATCACCATCATCATCATCTCCACCATCATCACCGCCGTCTCCACCGCTGGACACCGTCACCGCCGTAGCAATTTGGGTTTGATCTTGATTGTTTGATAGGGGAAACTCTCCCGGTATCGATCTCTACTTGTTGTTGATGCTATTGAGTGAAACCATTGAACCAAGTTTATGTTCAGATTGTTATTCATCATCATATCACCTCTGATCATGTTCCATATGATGTCTTGTGAGTAGTTCGTTTAGTTCTTGAGGACATGGGTGAAGTCTAAATGTTAGTAGTGAACTATGGTTGAGTAATATTCAATGGTATGATATTTAAGTTGTGGTGTTATTCTTCTAGTGGTGTCATGTGAACGTCGACTACATGACACTTCACCATTTATGGGCCTAGGGGAATGCATCTTGTATTCGTTTGCCAATTGCGGGGTTGCCGGAGTGACAGAAACCTAAACCCCCGATGGTATATCGATGCAGGAGGGATCGCAGGATCTCAGAGTTTAAGGCTGTGGTTAGATTTATCTTAATTACTTTCTTGTAGTTGCGGATGCTTGCAAGGGGTATAATCACAAGTATGTATTAGTCCTAGGAAGGGCGGTACATTAGCATAGGTTCACCCACACAACACTTATCATAACAATGAAGATTATTTAGCCGTATGTAGCGAAAGCACTAGACTAAAATCCCATGTGTCCTCGAGAACGTTTGGTCATTATAAGTAAACAAACCGGCTTGTCCTTTGTGCTAAAAAGGATTGGGCCACTCGCTGCAATTGTTACTCTCGCACTTTACTTACTCGTACTTTATTCAACTGTTACATCTAAACCCCCTGAATACTTGTCTGTGAGCATTTACAGTGAATCCTTCATCGAAACTGCTTGTCAACACCTTCTGGTCCTCGTTGGGATCGACATTCTTACTTATCGAAAATACTACGATACACCCCCTATACTTGTGGGTCATCAATGGTTTGCTTCTGAATATGAATGATTTGAATATCTGTGATACAATTGTTGCTTAATTGTGGCTATTTCTTTTATATAATCCATGGATTGGTGCTAGGCTTGGTTCTAGCATTTACTGGCATGCTTTGTCAAGTCCTGATGATCATATGATCATCAGTAGTTGGTGGTTGACTGCTGTCCTATGGTTCGGTGCTTTAATTGTGCTTCTCCTGATGTCTGTGTGGCACCAAAGCTTATGCTGATGCATGCTCTTGCTTGTTTCAGCACCAGCTGATGCTTGCAGTGATCCATTAGGATCATATGCAAGTTCCTGATGCATGCTCTAATTGTCTATCTCATTTATCTGTATAGTCCTGGTTTATTAAATGGATAAATGAGGTGAACTGCTTGGCAGCGGTGATCCTATTAACTGAATAATTGTAGCTAGATGGATGCCAACCACTGGTTGGGAACCCTAGCTCACTTCTGAACCCTATTGGGTGATGATGTGGTGGCTTAGTGTGTTGGCTGTGGGTTTGAGGTGGCCCTGACAGCTCTTTGGTGCTGTCCAAGGGTAGCTCCCCCTCTGTGGCTTTGCTGTGGCTCTCACATGCTATCTGTTTGATCCATGGTTGGATTTACCGTGGCTTTTGATGTTGACAAACATGAATAGACACTAGGTTGTCTATCTGTCTGATGGTGTAATAGTCATAGGTGCTAGGTGACTTTGGCTAGCTAGATAGGGTCATATGCTTGCTGGATTTCCTTGGTTATGCCACTGGTTTGGCATAACCAATGTTCCCTTTGGTGATTTCCCTATTGGCTTCTCCCATATTTGCTTGCACCAATTGGTTTGATAACCAGATGATGACACAAATAGGGTTTCTACCCTTTGATACGTCTCCAACGTATCCATAATTTCTTATGTTCCATGCTTGTTTTATGACAATACCTACATGTTTTATTCACACTTTATATCGTTTTGATGCATTTTCGGGAACTAACCTATTAACGAGATGCCGCGATGCCGTTCTGTTTTACTGCTGTTTTTGGTTTCAGAAATCCTAGTAAGGAAATATTCTCGGAATTGGACGAAATCAACGCCCAATATCTTATATTTCAAGGAAGCTTCCAGAGCACCGAAGAGGGGCCAGAGAAGAGCCAGGTGGGCCCCACACATGGTGGCGGCGCGGCCCAGGGGGGGCGCGTCCCCCTGTTGTGTGGAGCCACCAGACCCCCTCCGACTCCGACTCTTTGCCTATTTAAGCCTTCCTGACCTAAAACATCGAGACGAATAAGCCACGGGACAAGAAAAGTTACGCAGCCGCCGCCATCGCGAAGCCAAGATTCGGGGGACAGAAGTCTCTGTTCCGGCACGCCGCCGGGACGGGGAAGTGCCCCCGGAAGGCATCTCCATCGACACCACCGCCATCTTCATCGTCGTTGCTTCCATGATGAGGAGGGAGTAGTTCTCCCTCGAGGCTAAGGGCTGTACCGGTAGCTATGTGGTTAATCTCTCTCCCATGTACTTCAATACAATGATCTCATGAGCTTCCTTACATGATTGAGATTCATATGATGAGCTTTGTATCACTATTAATCTATGTGCTACTCTAGTGATGTTATTAAAGTACTCTATTCCTCCTCCATGATATAACGGTGATAGTGTGTGCATCATGTAGTACTTGGCATAGGTTATGATTGTAATCTCTTGTAGATTATGGAGTTAATTATTACTATGATAGTATTGATGCGATCTATTCCCCCTTTCATAGTCTGAAGGTGACAGTGTGCATGCTATGTTAGTACTCGGTATAATTGCAATGGTCTATCATGCACTCTAAGGTTACTTAAATATGAACATCGGATGTTGTGGAGCTTGTTAACTCCGGCATTGAGGTGCTCTTGTAGCCCGACACAATAAATGGTGTTTGTCATCCAACAAGAGAGTGTAGAGAAAGTAGCATTTGTTTATTCAGTTATGTGATCAATGTTGAGACTGTTCACTAGTAAAAGTATGATCCCTAGGCCTTGTTTTCTAATACTACAATCATCGCTTATTTACTGTTCTGCTGCATCTTTACTTACTACATGCCTGCAAGCTATTTTCTGGCGCCGTTGCTACTACTCATATTCATTCATACCACTTGTATCTCACTATCTCTTTGCCGAACTAGTGCACCTATACATCTGACAAGTGTATTAGGTGTGTTGGGGACACAAGAGACTTCTTGTATCGTGATTGCAGGGTTGCTTGAGAGGGATATCTTTGACCTCTTCCTCCCTGAGTTCGATAAACCTTGGGTGATTCACTTAAGGGAAACTTGTTGCTGTTCTACAAACCTCTGCTCTTGGAGGCCCAACACTGTCTACAGGAATAGAAGCGTGCGTAGACATCATGCACTTTTCTGGCGCCGTTGTCGGGGAGGTAAGGTTAAAGGTATTCACATCTTCCGACTACTAAGCTATTTCCTAGCACTGTTGCCGGTGTGTGAGTGCTCGAAGCTATTTCCTTTAGATCCTGCAATTGCATCTTTTTGTTTCTTGTTCACACTAGTTAGGCATAATGGAAAACAACTGTGAGCTTTTTAAACTATTTCCTGAGTTAAGATATGGATTGTTTGATGCGAAAATTAAAAAACCTATGAAACCTTATTTGCATGCTAGTAGCGATGATATTAGTATGAATGCTTCGAACACCATTGTTGCTCATGCTATGGAAAATTCTAAGCTTGGGGAAGCTGGTTTTGATGAGCATGATATTTTTAGTCCCCCAAGCATGGAGGAGAAAATTTACTTTGATGATACTTTTCCTCCCATTTATGATGATTATAATGATAGTAGTATTTTGGTGCCGCCTACTATGGACGATAAATTTGATTATGATTACAATTGTTGGAGATATGCCCAAGAGGCAATAATAAATGGTTATTATATATCTTTGTGTTTATGATAATGTTTACATACCATGCTATAATTGTATTAACCGAAACATTGATACATGTGTGTTATGTGAACAACAAAGATTCCCTAGTAAGCCTCTTGTATAACTAGCTTGTTGATTAATAGATGATCATGGTTTCGTGATCATGAACATTGGATGTCATTAATAACAAGGTTATGTCATTATATGAATGATGTAATGGACACACCCAATTAAGCGTAGCATAAGATCACGTCATTAAGTTATTTGCTATAAGCTTTCGATACATAGTTACCTAGTCCTTTCGACCATGAGATCATGTAAATCACTTATACCGGAAAGGTACTTTGATTACATCAAACGCCACTGCGTAAATGGGTGGTTATAAAGGTGGGATTAAGTATCCGGAAAGTATGAGTTGAGGCATATGGATCAACAGTGGGATTTGTCCATCCCGATGACGGATAGATATACTCTGGGCCCTCTCGGTGGAATGTCGTCTAATGTCTTGCAAGCATATGAATAAGTTCATAAGAGACCACATACCACGGTACGAGTAAAGAGTACTTGTCAGGAGACGAGGTTGAACAAGGTATAGAGTGATACCAATGATCAAACCTCGGACAAGTAAAATATCGCGTGACAAAGGGAATTGGTATCGTATGTGAATGGTTCATTCGATCACTAAGTCATCGTTGAATATGTGGGAGCCATTATGGATCTCCAGATCCCGCTATTGGTTATTGGTTGGAGAGAATTCTCAACCATGTCTACATAGTTCGCGAACCGTAGGGTGACATACTTAAGGTTTGATGTCGTTTAAGTAGATATGGAATATGGAATGGAGTTCGAAGTTTTGTTCGGAGTCTCGGATGGGATCCAGGACATCACGAGGAGTTCCGGAATGGTCCGGAGAATAAGATTCATATATAGGAAGTCACTTTCCAAGTTTGGAAATGATCCGGTGAATTTATGGAAGGTGGTTTCTAGAATTATCCGGAATAAATCACTATGGAAGGAGGAGTCCCGGTGGGACTCCACCAACCCTAAACCAGCCAAACAAGTGGGAGGGTGGAGTCCATGGTGGACTCCACCTCCTTGGCCGGCCAACAAAGGGGGAAAGGGGAGTGTCCCTGTCCCTCTAGGTTTCGTCCATAAGGCAGTTTTTCTGTTGGGGTCTTATTCGAAGACTTTGGGCAAACCCTTGGGGTTCCACCTATATAATGAGGAGTAGAGGGAGGGGCAGCCCTCATGACTTGGCCGCACCACCCATAGGGGGCCCCTAGCCGGCGCCCCTACCTCCCTCTCTCCCAAACCCTAGCGCCCCTCCTCCACATACTACTCCCGCAGCGCTTAGGCGAAGCCCTGCCGGAGTTCTCCACCACCACCGCCACCACGCCGTCGTGCTGCCGGGATTCCGAGGAGGATCTACTAATTCCGCTGCCCGCTGGAACGGGGATAAGGACGTCGTCATCAACACCGAACGTGTGACCGAGTACGGAGGTGCTGCCCGATTGTGGCACTGTCAAGATCTTCTACGCGCTTTTGAAAGCAGCAAGTGATCGTCTACCGCAGCAACGAGAGCCTCCTCTTGTAGGCTTTGGAAATCTTCAAAGGTTAGTCTCGTTCATCCCCTCGTTGCTCCCATCTTCTAGATTGCATCTTGGCTTGGATTGCGTTCCCGCGGTAGGAAATTTTTTGTTTTCTATGCTACGAATCCCTACAGTGGTATCAGAGCCGTGTCTATGCATAGATGGTTGCACGAGTAGAACACAATTGTTTTGTGGGCGTTGATGCTTATGTTGTCTTTAGTTCGAGTACTTTGCATCTTTGTGGCATGGTGGGATGAAGCGGCTCGGGCTAACTTTACATGACCGCGTTCATGAGACTTGCTCCACGTTCGACATGCAACTTGTATTGCATAAGTGGCTTTGCGGGTGTCTGTCTCTCCCACCATAGTGAAGATTCAATTTACTCTTTCTATTGACAACACTAGTATCACCGTTGTGGTTCATGTTCGTAGGTAGATTGGATCTTACTTGAAAACCCTAAACCACGTAAAATATGCAAACCAAATTAGAGACGTCTAACTTGTTTTTGCAGGGTTTGGTGATGTGATATGGCCATAATATGATGATGAATATGTATGAGATGATCATTATTGTATTGTGGCAACCGGCAGGAGCCTTATGGTTGTCTTTAAATTTCATGTTGAGTAGTTTTTCAAAGTAGTTGTAATAGTTGCTACATGAGGTGAACAACCATGAAGACGGCGCCATGGACCTTGACGCTACGCCAACGATGATGGAGATCATGCCCGTTGATGATGGAGATCATGTCCGTGCTTTGGAGATGAAGATCGAAGGCGCAAAGACTAAAGGGCCATATCATATCACATATGAATTGCATGTGATGTTAATCCTTTATGCATCTTATTTTGCTTAGAACGCGACGGTAGCATTATAAGATGATTCCTCACATTAATATCAAGATAATAAAGTGTTCTCCCCTCGTATGCACTGTTGCCAAAGTCCGTCGTTTTGAAGCATCTCGTGATGATCGGATGTGATAGACTCAACGTTCATATACAACGGGTGTAAGCCATGTTGCACACGCGGAATACTTGGGTTTGCTTGACGAGCCTAGCATGTATAGACATGGCCTCGGGACAACGGAAACTGAAAGGTTGAACACGAGTCATATGGATGATATGATCAACATGTTGATGTTCACCATTGAAGCTACATCATCTCACGTGATGATCGGTTTTGGTGTAGTGGATTTGGATCGTGTACCACTTAACAACTATGAGGGATGTTGTATTAAGTGGGAGTTCATTAGTAATTAGATTAAAACATGAACTTATTATCATAAACATAGTCTGAGTAGTATTTTGAATTAATTTTGTAGTATTGGCATCCGTATTCTACCATGCGTTAGTCTTGTAATTGAGATAGAAATATTGTTAAAATCTGACAAGAAACTTTACGGACTGGTACCGTATTATTAAGGAATATAAACTCATAAGTTTTATGGGAATGTACGAAGGTTGAAGACGCAAGGCGTCCCAATCCTCCAACTATTGGGGCACTAACGATATTCGCATATCCATGAAGTGATCGTCCTTAGTATGCACCATTGCTATGACTCGTAGTTTCGAAGCATCACGTGATGATCGGGTGTTATAGATTCTACGTGTGCATAAAATGGGTGCAAGCTAGATTTGCACATGCAAATACTGAGGTTAAACTTCACGAACCTAGCATGTACAGACATGGTTTCGAAAAGTCCTCATGAATTGATGGATAAAATTATGAGTGAAATTGTTCATCATATTATAAAGTTACTAATAGTAAAATCTGGAACACTTGTCATATGATGATCAACTTCAAAGTAAGAACCTCAAGGTTATTGGTATTTGACCAACAAACCTAGAAGTTATTGAAGGTGAAGTATTTTCTGAGAATGAGGAAAACTAAAAGAAAAACTACAAAAGATATTTTGGCAGAAAGAAAGAAAAGACTAGAAAGTCTAGCTCAGGTGTATATAAATGATGTACATGTTATGGATGTATTCCTCGTTTGGTCACACAATAAAATTCTTGGGTATTTGTACCATATTGGTTGGTATGAAGTGTCATACAAAACAACGCAGTACAAGAATACAATGGCCTAAGTGACTGACAAGGAATATGATAGGAATGCACGTCTGGAACAAAAATAAAGTGTTATTATGTTCATCGTTGGCATTCTATCTAGCCCTTAGAATTTATAATAAAGAACTTAATAATTGTTATTTTGCTCTGGTCAAATGAAAACAATGAGTTGTTCAAATTATGACATTACTCCATGTACGATGGATAAGTTATTATAAATCTTAATGGTGAAACACAAACACATAATACTGACGCTAAAATGCCATAAGGCAAATGATTTGAAATCCACTTATTTGTGGAACCTCCATTTAGGTCATGTTAGAAAGAAACGCATGAAGGAACTCCATGCAAATGGATTTTTGGAGTCATATGATTTTTGAATCGTTTGGCACTTGCAAATCTCTTCTAAAAGGAATAACTGAAATACCGTTCATAGGCCAAGAGTTGAACGGGCAACTAACTTAGTGAAAACATACATGATGATATATGTGGTTCACTGGGCATAGTTGTGTGCGGGAGATTCTTATACTTCATGAAAACTTCCAACAATGAATTGAGTATATATATATGTGGATATATTCGATAAGGAAGAAGTTTGAAACATTTGAATGGATTCAAATAAATTTCAGCATGAAGTGGAAATCATCGTAATAGAAAAGTCAAATATCTATGATTGGATCATAGTGGAAATATTTGAATTACTAGTTTTAGCGAACATCTAAGAGAGTTATGAAAATTGTTCTACAACTCACGTTTCTTGGAGTATCATAGTGATGATAAAGTATCCGAGAGATGTATCCAAACCTTGTTGGGTCAATGATGAGATAAAATATTAATGCCATTATAATATTTGTGGATTATACTTTAGAGACTACCGCTTTTACACTAAATAGAGTATCATCATGATCCGTTGAAATGACACCATACAAGATATGGCATGGGTATAAACTCTAATAGTCCTTTTTTTAAATTTTGGTCTAAAAAGTTTACAACCAAAAACGGATAAATGTCTTTGTTGGTTATCCCAAAGAATTGATTGGGAATTCTTTCCACTATGGATACAAAGACAAAAGTGTTTGTCGATGTTTCTTATTTATTTCCAAGAAATTGTTTTCTAGCGAAGTATTTGAGTGGGAGGACAAAAGAACTTGATAAGGTTTATGAACCCGAGCATAATGATCAGAGTAGCGCAGCATCAGAAATTGGTTCCGGAAGCGGCCACGATGATCATGGCTTCCATGACTATAAAGTATTTTGGCCATGGAGATCGAAGTACTTATTGAACCTTGTAGGTATGGTTTACTTTGTGATCAAATAAATGATTTGTGGACAAAGGATTGATTTTGAACAATGATAAACTAACTACAAACAAAGAAGTTATGATGGGCCCTTGACTCCGTTAAAATGGCTATACGCCATGAAATCCAAGATAGATGAATACTTTTTGAAAGTAAATGGATCTATAAAATTGATGAAGCTTGACTTGTCGAAAAGTTGTTTACGACAAAATTCAAAGAGTTGACTACAATAAGATTAGATCTTCCGTAGCAATGCTTATAATCTATGTGGATTATTCTAGTAATCACTACATATTTCTTTTATGAGATATGCTAGTAGGATGGCAAAATACATTACTTAACAGAAGTGTGTATTAAAGGTGTATACAAGATACAACCAAGATTTTTGCTAGTCCGTGGAATACTAGATAGGTATACGAACTTCAATTGGATGAAGTGAGTATCACGGAGTTGGAATCTTCACCGGATGAAATAGTCAAAGAGTTTTTTGATTTCATCAGAGATGATGAAGATGCTTGCATTTGCAAGAAATTAAGTGGGAGCGCTTAGACATATACTTTGTGTAGATGACATATAGTTGGTTATAAATGATATAATTATATACTTGATTAAAAGGTTTCATTGAGAATTAACTTCAATGAAAGGATATGAACTGAAACATATTTAGTGTCAAGAACTATGAAGATAGATTGAAACACATAATAAGTTTAAGTTAAAAGTACATAGAATGAATATTGAAGTAGTTCAATATAAAATATTAAGAAGGTGTTCTTTTCAAGGTTTAACAAGACTTGAGTGTATTTGACACTCAATGAGTAAAAACCACATGAGTGATTTTAGATCACGAATAATATGTACAAAATCATATGTCCTGTGCTCTAAAGAGTTATGAGCATATACCAGAATGATTCATGTGATGATCATTGGATAACAGTAAGAATATCCTTGAGTACTTTAGAAGAACCAAGGATATATATATATAATTTTGTATGGGGTAATGACAAACAAATCGATGTAATGTGTTGCACCGATATTAGTTTGGTCACATATAAAAATAAATTTCAATCTCAATTAGGCTAAGTGTTGTTTAAGAGGTAGCACAATGAGCTAGAATAAGTCTATGCTAGATTTAGATGTGTTCTAAATATTGTGACGGATTCTACAGAAGAAGGCAGAGTATGTCATTGTTTTAACAATGATTAAGGATGTTAAGTCAAGAAGTTCTTTGAGAACTTGGTGTAGTTCCGATAGTGTCAGAACTTTGAAGCTATATTGTGTGTGACAATATTGGTGACATATTTCAGACCGCGGAATTAATGTTCCACCAGAAGACCAAACATATAATGCCGACTCATTTGGAAAATGAGTGATGCGTTGAGACGCAAATGAATTGCAAAATACATACGTTTCTGAGCATGTCAGATCCATTGACTAAAACTTCTCCCGTGAGCAAAACATGATAAAGCACCGGAAGGCCAAGGTGTTATATCTTTACAAATGTAAACTAGATTATTGACTCTAGTGCAAGTGGGAGACTGTTGGAGATATGCCCAAGAGGCAATAATAAATGGTTATTATATATCTTTGTGTTTATGATAATGTTTACATACCATGCTGTAATTGTATTAACCGAAACATTGATACATGTGTGTTATGTGAACAACAAAGATTCCCTAGTAAGCCTCTTGTATAACTAGCTTGTTGATTAATAGATGATCATGGTTTCGTGATCATGAACATTGGATGTTATTAATAACAAGGTTATGTCATTATATGAATGATGTAATGGACACACCCAATTAAGCGTAGCATAAGATCACGTCATTAAGTTATTTGCTATAAGCTTTCGATACATAGTTACCTAGTCCTTTCGACCATGAGATCATGTAAATCACTTATACCGGAAAGGTACTTTGATTACATCAAACGCCACTGCGTAAATGGGTGGTTATAAAGGTGGGATTAAGTATCCGGAAAGTATGAGTTGAGGCATATGGATCAACAGTGGGATTTGTCCATCCCGATGACGGATAGATATACTCTGGGCCCTCTCGGTGGAATGTCGTCTAATGTCTTGCAAGCATATGAATAAGTTCATAAGAGACCACATACCACGGTACGAGTAAAGAGTACTTGTCAGGAGACGAGGTTGAACAAGGTATAGAGTGATACCGATGATCAAACCTCGGACAAGTAAAATATCGCGTGACAAAGGGAATTGGTATCGTATGTGAATGGTTCATTCGATCACTAAGTCATCGTTGAATATGTGGGAGCCATTATGGATCTCCAGATCCCGCTATTGGTTATTGGTTGGAGAGAAGTCTCAACCATGTCTACATAGTTCGCGAACCGTAGGGTGACACACTTAAGGTTTGATGTCGTTTAAGTAGATATGGAATATGGAATGGAGTTCGAAGTTTTGTTCGGAGTCTCGGATGGGATCCAGGACATCACGAGGAGTTCCGAAATGGTCCGGAGAATAAGATTCATATATAGGAAGTCACTTTCCAAGTTTGGAAATGATCCGGTGAATTTATGGAAGGTGGTTTCTAGAATTATCCGGAATAAATCACTATGGAAGGAGGAGTCCCGGAGGGACTCCACCAACTCTAAACCAGCCAAACAAGTGGGAGGGTGGAGTCCATGGTGGACTCCACCTCCTTGGCCGGCCAACAAAGGGGGAAAGGGGAGTGTCCCTGTCCCTCTAGGTTTCGTCCATAAGGCAGTTTTTCTGTTGGGGTCTTATTCGAAGACTTTGGGCAAACCCTTGGGGTTCCACCTATATAATGAGGAGTAGAGGGAGGGGCAGCCCTCATGACTTGGCCGCACCACCCATAGGGGGCCCCTAGCCGGCGCCCCTACCTCCCTCTCTCCCAAACCCTAGCGCCCCTCCTCCACATACTACTCCCGCAGCGCTTAGGCGAAGCCCTGCCGGAGTTCTCCACCACCACCGCCACCACGCCGTCGTGCTGCCGGGATTCCGAGGAGGATCTACTACTTCCGCTGCCCGCTGGAACGGGGAGAAGGACGTCGTCATCAACACCGAACGTGTGACCGAGTACGGAGGTGCTGCCCGATTGTGGCACTGTCAAGATCTTCTACGCGCTTTTGAAAGCGGCAAGTGATCGTCTACCGCAGCAACTAGAGCCTCCTCTTGTAGGCTTTGGAAATCTTCAAGGGTTAGTCTCGTTCATCCCCTCGTTGCTCCCATCTTCTAGATTGCATCTTGGCTTGGATTGCGTTCCCGCGGTAGGAAATTTTTTGTTTTCTATGCTACGAATCCCTACAACAATATGCCTCCTATATTTGATGATAGCTACTTTGTTGAATTTGCTCCCACTGCAATTAATAAGAATGACTATGCTTATGTTGGGAGTAGTAATAATTTTATGCATGAAGCTCATGATAAGAATGTTTCCTTTGATAGTTATATTTTTTAGTTTGTTCATGATGCTACTGAAAATCTTTATGAGAGAGGAAAGTATGGCTGTAGAAATTTTCATGTTAGTAAAACACCTCTCTACATGCTGAAAATTTTGAAGTTACACTTGTTTTGTCTTCCTATGCTACTCACTTTGTTCTTCATTGACTTGTTTATTTACAAGATTCCTTTTCATAGGAAGTGGGTTAGGCTTAAATTTGTTTCATACTTTCTTTTTGATGCTCTCTTTTGCTTCAACACTTATTTCTTGCGAGTGCATCATTAAAATTACTGAGCCCATCTTAATGGCTATAAAGAAAGCACTTCTTAGGAGATAACCCATGTCTTTATTTTACTACAGCAATTTTTGTTTTATATTTGAGTCTTGGAAGTTGTTACTACTGTAGCAACCTCTCCTTATCTTTATTTTATTGCATTGTTGTGCCAAGTAAAGTCTTTCATAGTAAAGATGATACTAGATTTGGATTACTGCGCAGAAACAGATTTCTTACTGTCACGAAATTGAGTAGCCCCGTCTGTAGGTAACTCAGAAAAATGTGCCAATTTACGTGCGTGATCCTCAGATATGTACGCAACTTTCATTCAATTTGAGAATTTTCATCTGAGCAAGTTAAGTGCCCCAGAAAAATTCGTCTTTACGGACTGTTCTGTTTTGATAGATTCTGCCTTTTATTTCGCATTGCCTCTTTTGCTATGTTTGACGGATTTCTTTGTTCCATTAACTTTCAGTAGCTTTGGGCAATGTCCAGAAGTGTTAAGAATGATTGTGTCACCTCTGAACATGTGAATTTTTGATTATGCACTAACCCTCTAATGAGTTTGTTTTGAGTTTGGTGTGGACGAAGTTTTCAAGGGTCAAGAGAGGAGGATGATATATGATTAAGAAGAGTGAAAAGTCTAAGCTTGGGGATGCCCCCGTGGTTCATCCCTGCATATTTCAAGAAGACTCAAGCGTCTAAGCTTGGGGATGCCCAAGGCATCCCCTTCTTCATCAACAATTTATCAGGTTTCTTCTATTGAAACTATATTTTTATTCCGTCACATCTTATGTGCTTTACTTGGAGCGTTTGTGTGCTTTTATTTTCATTTTGTTATTTTCATTCTCTGACTAAATTCATCCTTGTGTGGGAGAGACACACGTTCCGCTCGTTCATATGAACACATGTGTTCTTAGCTTTACTTTTAATGTTCATGGCGAAGGTTGAAACTGCTTCGTTCATTGTTATTTGGTCGGTACAGAAAATGCTACATGTGGTAATTGGTATAATGTCTTGAATAATTTGATACTTGGCAATTGTTGTGCTCATGTTTAAGCTCTTGCATCATATACTTTGCACCTATTAGTGAAGAAATACTGTAGAGCTTGTTAAAATTTGGTTTGCATGATTGGTCTCTCTAAGTCTAGATATTTTCTGGTGAGGGTTTGAACAACAAGGAAGACAGTGTAGAGTCTTATAATGCTTGCAATATGTTCTTATGTAAGTTTTGTTGTACCGGTTCATACTTGTGTTTGCTTCAAACAACCTTGCTAGCCTAAGCCTTGTATTGAGAGGGAATACTTCTCGTGCATCCAAAATCCTTGAGCCAAAAAAACTATGCCATTTGTGTCCACCATACCTACCTACTACATGGTATTTTCCGCCATTCCAAAGTAAATTGCTTGAGTGCTACCTTTAAAATTCCATTCTTTGTCTTTGCAATATATAGCTCATGGGGAAAATAGCTTACAAACTATTGTGGTATTGAATATGTACTTATGTGTCCTATTTCTTAATAAGTTGCTTGTTGAGCGATAACCATGTTCCTGGGGACGCCATCAACTATTTCAACTTTGTTGAATATCATGTGAGTTGCTATGCATGTTCGTCTTGTCTGAAGTAAGGGTGATTTATCATGAGTTGAATGGTATGAGTATGCATATTGTTAGAGAAGAACATTGGGCCGCTAACTAAAGCCATGATCCATGGTGGAAGTTTCAGTTTGGACAACAGACCTCAATCTCTTATGAGAATATTATCTGTTGTTGAATGCTTATGCATTAAAGAGGAGTCCATTATCTGTTGTCTATGTTGTCCCGGTATGGATGTCTAAGTTGAGAATAATCAAAAGCGAGAAATCCAATGCGAGCTTTCTCCTTAGACCTTTGTACAGGCGGCATAGAGGTACCCCTTTGTGACACTTGGTTAAAACATATGTTATGCAATGATAATCCATGTAAATCCAAGCTAATTAGGACAAGGTGCGGGCACTATTGGTAATCTATGCATGAGGCTTGCAACTTGTAGGATATATTATACATAACACATATGCTTTATTACTACCGTTGATAAAATTGTTTCTTGTTTTCAAAATAAAAGCTCTAGCACAAATATAGCAATCCATGCTTCCCTCTGCGAAGGGCCATTCTTTTACTTTTATGTTGAGTCAGTTTACCCACTTCTTTCTATCTTAGAAGCAAACACTTGTGTCAACTGTGTGCATTGATTCTTACATGTTTACCTATTGCACTTGTTATATTGCTTTATGATGACAAATATCCATGAGATATACATGTTACAAGTTGAAAGCAACTGCTGAAACTTAAATCTTCCTTTGTGTTGCTTCAAAACTTTCTACTAAGAATCTATTGCTTTATGAGTTAACTCCTATGCAAGACTTATTGATGCTTGTCTTGAAAGTAATATTCATGAAAAGTCTTTGGTATATGATTCAGTTGTTTACTCATTGTCTTTACCATTGCTTCGAATCGCTGCATTCATCTCATATGCTTTGCAATAGTATGATCAAGATTATGTTGGTAGCATGTCACTTCAGAAATTATCTTTGTTATAGTTTACCTACTCGAGGATGAGTAGGAACTAAGCTTGGGGATGCTGATACGTCTCCAACGTATCCATAATTTCTTATGTTCCATGCTTGTTTTATGACAATACCTACATGTTTTATTCACACTTTATATCGTTTTGATGCATTTTCGGGAACTAACCTATTAACGAGATGCCGCAGTGCCAGTTCCTGTTTTCTGCTGTTTTTGGTTTCAGAAATCCTAGTAAGGAAATATTCTCGGAATTGGACGAAATCAACGCCCAATATCTTATATTTCAAGGAAGCTTCCAGAGCACCGAAGAGGGGCTAGAGAAGAGCCAGGTGGGCCCCACACATGGTGGCGGCGCGGCCCAGGGGGGGCGCGCCCCCCTGTTGTGTGGAGCCACCAGACCCCCTCCGACTCCGACTCTTCGCCTATTTAAGCCTTCCTGACCTAAAACATCGAGACGAATAAGACACGGGACGAGAAAAGTTACGCAGCCGTCGCCATCGCGAAGCCAAGATTCGGGGGATAGAAGTCTCCGTTCCGGCACGCCGCCGGGACGGGGAAGTGCCCCCGGAAGGCATCTCCATCGACACCACCGCCATCTTCATCGTCGCTGCTTCCATGATGAGGAGGGAGTAGTTCTCCCTCGAGGCTAAGGGCTGTACCGGTAGCTATGTGGTTAATCTCTCTCCCATGTACTTCAATACAATGATCTCATGAGCTGCCTTACATGATTGAGATTCATATGATGAGCTTTGTATCACTATTAATCTATGTGCTACTCTAGTGATGTTATTAAAGTACTCTATTCCTCCTCCATGATGTAACGGTGACAGTGTGTGCATCATGTAGTACTTGGCATAGGTTATGATTGTAATCTCTTGTAGATTATGGAGTTAATTATTACTATGATAGTATTGATGCGATCTATTCCCCCTTTCATAGTCTGAAGGTGACAGTGTGCATGCTATGTTAGTACTCGGTATAATTGCAATGGTCTATCATGCACTCTAAGGTTACTTAAATATGAACATCGGATGTTGTGGAGCTTGTTAACTCCGGCATTGAGGTGCTCTTGTAGCCCTACACAATAAATGGTGTTTGTCATCCAACAAGAGAGTGTAGAGAAAGTAGCATTTGTTTATTCAGTTATGTGATCAATGTTGAGACTGTTCACTAGTAAAAGTATGATCCCTAGGCCTTGTTTTCTAATACTACAATCATCGCTTATTTACTGTTCTGCTGCATCTTTACTTACTACATGCCTGCAAGCTATTTTCTGGCGCCGTTGCTACTACTCATATTCATTCATACCACTTGTATCTCACTATCTCTTCGCCGAACTAGTGCACCTATACATCTGACAAGTGTATTAGGTGTGTTGGGGACACAAGAGACTTCTTGTATCGTGATTGCAGGGTTGCTTGAGAGGGATATCTTTGACCTCTTCCTCCCTGAGTTCGATAAACCTTGGGTGATTCACTTAAGGGAAACTTGCTGCTGTTCTACAAACCTCTGCTCTTGGAGGCCCAACACTGTCTACAGGAATAGAAGCGTGCGTAGACATCACCCTTCTGTGCTCCTGTGATGCATGGCATCCTTATTTATGAGAAAAACATGATTTTGCTCAGGTTGATCTTTGTATACCTCACTCCAGCTCCTAGATTTTTATGTTGCTGTAGAGGATTTCTTCTGGATGGTTGATTTGCTTGCCCTGCTCCTCCTGGCTAGCTTGTGCTTGATCTACTTTACCTTGAGATTGCTTAACAGGCACAGTTCTTGGTGGAAACTGTGTCTGGATACTTTCTAGAAGTGTGCTGTTCTTGTTGTTCTATCTGTTCTTGTTGTTCTATCTGTTCTTGGTGTTCTTACCCTTTGGAGTCCTGGCGATGGAATGGTTAGGGTTTGCTGGTGAGAAGCCTTTATACTGGCCCTCTCCATGCCTCTCTGGTCGACAGCCATGCTGTGCTAGTGCTTCTCCCCCGGCTGTGTGTGTGTGGAGTGCATGCAGCAATCTTGGTGTGCTGTTTAGCATGCACACATGCAGTGTGAGCTGCATGTGTGTGTGTGCTTGGTACTTGAGCTTTGGAATGGATCAGCTCGGCTGTTCTTTGATCATATCCTTTCCATTCCATTGTTTTTGCTAACCTGCCAAGTGGCTTTGCCACTTG
The DNA here is from genome assembly GCF_019359855.2 of Lolium perenne. Lineage (NCBI taxonomy): Eukaryota > Viridiplantae > Streptophyta > Magnoliopsida > Poales > Poaceae > Lolium > Lolium perenne. Next base: position 26,208,957 of record NC_067246.2, on the reverse strand, counting down.
GCCTAACCTTTATTTCTCTTTGTTGTCTTTGATTGCAGGGATCAAAGAAGATGATGAAGATGATCAGGAATTCATGAAGAAAACTAGTTCCTAGTTTAGCCATGTGATCATCTTTGTAATTTTTTTATTTTCCTTTTCATTTCTTTTTAATTTATGTAATGTGTTGTAATATTTATAAGTCACTTTGGGGATATTGTAATTTGACATTGTATCTTGTGTGATTATCAATAAAGCTCAAATTTCTCTAATGAGCTTTAATTATATGAGATATTCCTTTATATGTTTGCTTTTCTATTTATGTTAATGAATTTGAATTATTCTATAATCATTAAATGTTTGAATTTGAAATTCAAACCTATCTTATTTGAATTCAATCATGCAACTTAAATTGAGGTGCAAAGTTCCCCTCTCTTCTCGAAAACCCTAGTTTAGGTCATTTAGGTCCAAGTCTATCGCACTCTCGAAACCCTAACCCTGTAAGGTGTCGAGAGAGAAACATGTCTCCCTTCGATGTAGTTTTCTTTTAAAAGCGCGGAATTTCCCCAGATTTTACGATGCAATGCACATCCCTTTCTAAAATCTACCCCTCGATCTTCTCTAAACCTGGGATATTACAACACCCCTAGGACAGGCCCTGGAGGAATGTCCGAATCGACAATTTCTCCGGGGTCAGGCCCGTTGTCGTGCCATTTTGCACGCCCGCATGCAACGGTTGCACGCGTGGAGAAGCGCGGGAGACAGCGTGTAGTCTTGGTCCTCGCTGCCCACTTCTCCTCACCACTTCGTTCTTCTCTCTCTCCATTCACTCCTGGCACAGACAGCATCGCCCTGTCCCATCAACCGCCGCCATGGCCTCGTTGCCTCCTCCGCCTCCGCCATCCTCTCCACCGCCGACGGATCCAGCCGTACGGCCGTCGGCCACCCGGTCCAACGAGGCGCTAATGCGCCTCGTCCGCGAGTACGAGGCTGGAGGCGGCGACTCGGCGGCGAAGATCGATGTCGGCCGCGTGCCGGTGATGAATCGACCATCGCCGTTCGCGAGCACGAGGCCCATCGGCGTCGCAACCCGGAGTGCCGCCGTCCTGGCTCTTCGAGCCGCCAGGATTCGACCGGCGGATCTGTCGGGGATAGGGGTTTTTCCCTCGTCCCCACTAGGGTTTCCGACGGCGAGGGCGGCCGCAATGGCGGGCGGTGCACCGGGCTCCAGCAGGGAGATGGAGCCCCCGCCGGGGTTCGCGTCCACCCCGATGCAGCCGGCGATGCCATGGGGCATGCCGCGTCCGCCTTCCCCCTATGGCGCGCCTCCCGTCCCGCCGCCGCCGTGGTTCACCCAACCTCTTGCTCGGCGCCAGACGACAGCACCATCGGCGCCCGGCTTCCCGACCGCTGCACCGCGGTCGGACCTGAGGACCTACTTACCGGCTACGCCGCCTCCTCCTCCACCGGGATTTGCTCCTCTTCCTCCTCAGAGTGGGGCGCTGGCGATCCACCCAATCGTAAGTACCTTGACTCAATCTCCTTGTCGCTTGTTTACATCGACTAGATGAAATTGTAGATGTTAATGTACATAGGATTCATTGCAATGTGCTTATGCTTTCCATGCCAAGCTCAATGTCAAGTCCATGATGGTGCTTGAGCTTGGCATTGCCATTGTCCATGACATTGCTTGAGCTTGGCAATGCCAAGCTCAAGCAGCTGGCAATGCCAAGCTCAAGCACCATGATTGCTTCACTGTGCTTGTTCTTGGCATTGGCACAATGTCAAGTCCATGCCATTGCCTGCTTGTGATTGTGCATGCCATTGCCTGCTTGTGATTGTGTATGCCATTTTCTGCTTGTGATTGTGCATGCCATTGTTTGCTTGTGCTTGTGCATGCCATTGCCTGTTTGTGATTGTGCATGCCATTGCCTGTTTGTGCTTGTGATTGTGCATGCCATATATTGCCTGCTTGTGATTGTGCATGCTATATATTGCCTGCTTGTGATTGTGCATTGCCATTGTCTGCTTGTGATTGTGCATGTTATTGCCTGTTTGTGCTTGTGCATGCCATTGCCTGCTTGTGCTTGTGCATGCCATTGCCTGCTTGTGATTGTCCATGTCGTTGCCTGCTTGTGCTTGTCCATGCCATTGCCTGCTTGTGCTTGTCCATGCCATTGCCTTGTTGAGCTTGACATAGCTTCCTTGTGCGTGTGCAGAACTGGTCCTTCCTGGAATACTTCTTGGACGGGCCCATACTGGACGCTATCGACTATGTCGTCCGTGTGCAGCTGCGTGATCCCAACGTAGCGTTCATGCAAGCCCACCAGCAGATCGCAGCGCCGAGGAGCCACGCTGGCCGTCCTGCTGACCTGGGGCATGCTGCCAATCCGCGTCTGCCGACGTTCTTCGTCCAGGTGGAGAGCCAGGACCTCTGTGCCCTCACCGTCCCGCCGTACATGGAGCAACCCCTCATCAGGAAGTACAAGCTCAAGAACAGTGGCCCCCCTGTGAAGGTCTGCTTGTACTTGGGCGACCGTTGCGAGTGGAAGGTGCAGCTGCAGTGGACAAGGCAACGCGTCGGGTTCATCAAGTCATGGAGCGAGTTCTGCGCTAGGATTTTGCTGCACGTCGACGGCACGCTCGTCTTCACCCCTCAGGACGATGGCTTCAAGGTCACCGTCTTCAGGAAGGAGACGTCTTGATCCAGCGTCTTCGGCTGCAAGAGGCACCGCGAGGGCCCTTTTGCTGATCCTCACCATTAAGGTGTTGCTGCTCCATCACTGCCTATGTTTAAGTCTGATCCTGTTACATCTGCTGGCCTCTAGGAGGCTGATAAACACTACTTTTGTGCATATCTCACTATTGTGCTAGCCTCTAGGAGGCGTTTGAACACTGCTTTTGGACCTGGAGAGTCTGCCCCCAGGTTTAGGCAAGCATCTTACCACTCTGACGCTAGATTAGGACTTGTGAAGTACTCTGTTCGTTGTGTATAAGTGTTTGTTGTGCTTATGATCATGTTTGAGCTGTTTACGTGCCGTTATATGATGGTAAGGTCACCATATTTGAATGTGGTGAGGAGAAACTCTTGTCAGGGTGCCTAAAATGGCAACCAAACACATGTGCTGTGGCTGAACAGAGATGAAACGCTATCTCCAGGCATCCAAACAATTTGCAACTTTGTTCGGGTCGGTGCAGAATAGGCTACCAAACGATAGGCCAAAAGTGGCCGGCGGCCCGTTCGCAACGCGCAGGGGCGCCCATCTCACTGCGCCAGTGGTGCACGATTTTGGTTCAGGCAACCAAACGTGCCCTAAGAGAAGAAGAGCAGTTGAGCCAGAGCGGAGTAGCTCCAGCTTGACAACAGCGGGTGCCACCTCTCCAACAATCACACCCTTACTGCACTTCGTAGCATATATGCGCCCCTCTTCAGGAAGAAGATACCTCTCACGGGTTGCTGCTTAACGGCCCGCCGGCATGTCCAGTCAAACCGTTGCTCTTGTTCGCCGCCACCGTCGCCAGGGCCATTGGTCGGCGACTGGGAGGATGAAGAAAACAATGGGCAAGATTATTCGAGCACGACATGTGTGACTGACATACAGCTGATCATTCGAAATGTGGCTTCCAGTTTCAGAATGTTTCCAACGGCAACAACACAAATCTCTCTGAATTTTCAGCCACCTGCTGGTGTATAACTCTGAACTTTTCAGCAACACTAAATCAGAGACAAATCTTTCTAGTAATTTTTCATCACCTGCTTCGCATATATGTAACACTGTTCTAGTAATCTGATATGAAAGGGTTGATAAATACATCGGACAAATATTAACAAGAATACACGCTGATCTTAGGCACGACCCAAACACGCAAAAATATTTACGCGTGGACAATATTGGTTCACAATCTGACAGCTTCCTCCTGCATGACACTATTGCTGCAACTACATACTAACCCGGGGGGAGGGGACTTGTATAGGATCACTCCATTAGGTGAGATCATAGGATCAACTCACAAAATTCACTCATAGAAATTGCAAAAAAAAATCTCAAACTTGTATACAACATACCTACCGGTTGTATCTGCAGCTCCAAAAAAAATCAGCTCAAAAGTTCCTCTACAGGCAGAGAAACAAAAAAGATAAACCAACTGTGAATAGTGCTGTAGGTGAACAAAATTTTGTTAATGCTGAACACACTGTGTAAAATATGATTTTGTTCAAATCATATTTTGATCATCATATTTTGTTAACTTTGGAAAGGACTTATGAGAGTCAAAGATGACATTTTATCTAGGGGTTCTTTTAAGATTGGTAACGGTCTAGCTACTCCCTTTTGAGAGGATAATAGGTTAGGGGATAAGCCTTTATCTCAACAATACTCATCCCTGTATAATATAGTCCAACATAAAGATGGTATGGTTGCAAATGTCTTATCAGAATTTTCTCTAAATATAGCCTTTAGAAGAATCTCCAACACCGGGTAAATGGAATAGATGGATCCATTTGGTCCATCGCTTAATGGATATAACTCTGTTGCCTCACAATGGTAAGTTCATTTGGAATTTACCATCTTCAGGTGAGTTCACGGTTAAACCAATGTATCTTGATTTTCTTAATGGACAGATTAGACATCTTCACAAATATATTTGGAAAATCAAAGTTCCACTAAAAATAAAGATTTTTATGTGGTTCTTACATAATAAAGTTATTCTCACAAAAGATAACCTGGTGAAAAGGAATTGACATGGACACTCTAAATGATGTTTTTGTGATAAAGAAGAAACAATGCAACATCTATTTTTTTACTGCCCAGTGGCGAAAATCATTTGAAGGATCATTCATATGTCCTTCGGCATTTCTCCGCCAAAAAATGTGTTCAATCTATTTGGGGGCTCCGAGTTCTGGCATCGGCAGCACGTCGATGCAATATTTCATCTTCTTCATCCAGGCCTGTTTGCCATATGGGAGATCACTAGCTGCGTCACGGCGTCCATCACCTGCACCATTCCAAGTGGTGTCTTCCCTGGTGTCAGCCTGGGTAGCTGTGCCATCGAGTTTTTCATCTGCATTGGTAGAGAGGGTTTTAAGAGCAATTCCAATAGTGTAGCTAGCTGTTAGCTATAAGCTAAGTGATATGTCATCTATAGTCAATTTAGAGCCAATATATATAATAGTGAGCTATAAAAATGTAGTACTTTATCATTGTATGATCCACATTTCACTCTCACAAAGTGTTTAGGAGCATATGCTAGAGCTGGCTCTTGCATAAGAGTTCACTCTTCTTCTCTCTTCTTATCTTTCTCCTCCAACTAAGTATGCATATACTATTTTAATTTTTATTGACAGCTGACTAAAATTTATTGTACTTGCTCTAATACCGTCCCAAGTGGTGTCTTCCTCGATGACAGCATGGGTAGCTGTACCGTCGAGCTCTTCGTGTGCATCGGTAGAGAGGGTTTTGATGTCGTCCCAAGTGGTGCCGTCCCCGTGATGGCAATGGGTAGCCATGGCGTCGAGCTCTTCGTGTGCATCGGTAGAGAGGGTTTTGATGGCTTTTCCAGAAAAAAAACAATTACTTCGAGTGTCCCTGTTGCAAAGGTAGAGGGCTTTCTTGTAAAAAAAAAAATCTTTGAGCGCATCTATGCAGTTTCTCGGGCCTTGATGGCCCTTACCGTGTTAAAAAAAAAAAAAATAGCAAAAAAAAAAAGGACTAGCTAGTCTAGCCTTCCTCTGCCCTCTGCCCCTCTGCCTCTGTCTTGTCACCTGCACATTGTGCACGGCAGGCGGAGGCCGAAGAAGGACCAAGAGAGCGAGGAGTAGGAAGCAAGGTGCCGATTTCACCACCGACTGCTACTAGTGAGAGCGATGGGCGTGAAGGAGAGAGGCGCCGGCGGCGGCAAGAAGAGGAAGAGGAAAGGGGATCATCCACGGCCGAAGCAGCATGAGCAGATGAAGAAGCCCGCGGGCACCAATGGCAGCATCGACCTCGAACTTCTGGACTGCACGATCTGTATGAATCCTCTACGGCCTCCGATCTTCCAGGTCTCATACCTTCACTTCCCTTCGATCTACCATTATTAGCCTCATTGGATCTACCATTGCATTGAGAGTCTGGGAACTTGGATGCCATGCCTGCAAGTGAAACTTGCAAGTTCAGATAGAAGTCGTAGATACTGGCAAAAGGGGATCATCACCTACGCACATATATTTTTTTTTTATACTTCTACGAAGCACTAGCAAGATGGAAATTTCAACATTCGATGAAACATTGATCTTCTGAAGAAATTTGTGTGGGTAACAAGAGCAACCTGTGACGAAACCTCATTACCGTGTAAGAGGGTTGCAACGAAAGCTCTGATTTCGGCTATAAAGTGTAGGTAATTCGATCTGGATCATCCAAATGTGGACAATAGAACATATACACTGTAGTTGTTTCCATTGCTGCACGGTCTCCGTCCACAAGATCCTCCTAAACCAGGTCACTCTTCATATTTCATCGAGCGCCTTACAAACCCACATCATTAAACATCTAAGGGAATTTTTTGGCAACTCCCGGTCATTCATCTTACAAAACTGTACTACCAAATACCAATGCACCTCCTTAAATCCCAAGATACCAGTACAAAACTGAGCCTCCTTGACTTCCCGGTCTCTGCATAGATTGATGCATACAGACTTTTATTACATTATTAAACTTCAGTCACATATTACAACATTTCCAAGTTACACCATCATTTCCAAGTTTAGAATATAGCAGTGACTTTGCCAGCTACACAACATTTCCAAGTTACACCATCATTATTTCAGTAAGAACAAATTGATACATCAAATTTTGCATGGTTTCCCACCGCTCTTTTCCCACATTTTCTAGTTAAGCTGAAACTGAAGATCTATGTCTTCATCATGATGGGAGCAGCAGTTGCATCATTTTCACAAGCTTCCATATAAGTTATATAAATCATGGTTCATTTTCCTTGATATACATACAGTGCGCTGTTGGGCATGTAATCTGCGCATCCTGCCACGACAGCCTGCCAAACAAGGACAGCTGCCACACGTGCAAGACCACCGGCGGCTACAACCGCTGCGTCGCGCTCGAAAAAATTCTGGAGTCATTCTGTGTCCTTTGCTCCAACGCGAAGTACGGTTGCACCGCCAAGATGCGCTACCACGAGGCGGAGAAGCATGGAAAGTCGTGCCTGCACGCTCCGTGCTCCTGCCCGGAATCCGGCTGCAGGTTCACCGGCTCCACCGTCAAGCTCCTGGCTCATCTCACCGGAGATCACAAGTGGCGATCCAAGGAGGTCAAGTACAATGTCAAGTTCACGCTGCAGGTCCAAGAAGGGATACGCGTTCTCCACAGCCGAGACGGCGTGCCCCTGTTCCTGGTGAAATTCACCATGTCGCCGCCTTTAGGCAACATCGCCTCTTTCCTGTGTGTTGACCCCCATGCCACGACGAAGCGCAAGTTCAAGTGTCACCTTGGTTCCAGCTGCCTCGCCACGGGTCGTCAGCAATCCTTGGATTTTCAGATCAGGAGCACCACCCTTTCCGACGGGTTACCTCCAACGGAGGACGGCGACTGCTCATTGTTTCCATCCAGCACCAGCAGCATTAGTGTCAGTATCATGAAGATCGAACAGAAACATTTCCGACAAAGTTTACTCCCGTATGTGGCAGCTAGCTAGGTGACCGTGTTTGTGCAATGTAGGTGAATCGAGGCTCCCTAATCTATTATACATGCCAGATGATTCCTGAAAAAAGTAAGTACTACTGCTGCTATTCTATTAATCACATGCTAGAATGTGAGATGGATGCTGAAGAATTGGCTGTGCAGCTGCAGAAGTGAATTGCTACACTAGCCGATAGTTCAGAGCAACCTGTGACTGACTAGTATTGGGTAGCAAATATATAAGTCTGTCTAGTTTGAGATGCTTCAGGACATGAACTGCGTGTTTTATGTGAAACACTTGATCCTGGCAGGTCATGAATATATATGATTTAGTGAAGTTTGTTTTGAACTCCTGATAACTGTTACTACAGTTACAAGGAAACATGTGTAACAGCACATGATGGTGCATTGTGCATATATATCTTGTTCAAAATAAGCAAACCATGTAGAGGCCCTCGTTGGGGAAATTCAATTCGGCTTATAAGTGTATATGAATCCGTTGTATGAAAATACATTTTGAAATGTTAAAAAATCTAAGATAAATATTTGCATGTACATCTAGATATTCTATGTTCGTATACAACTTTTCAGAGAAATATAACATTTTTTGTGTCCCATGTATAAAAAGATTAATTTTAATGCTTTAACATGACTATTCTCGTAGCATTTTGTTTTATCCTTTTTACACAGGTCATGTAAAATGTTCATTTTCCCTGAACACATCAATATCTAGATGTACATGGAACATTTTATTTTAGAATTTTTAGAAATTTTAAATTTGGTTTTGTATGTGTTTTTTTATAATAGGTCCGCGCACCTATGAGCCAAAACACGACCTCTCCCTCGTTGACATCTTAATCATATGTTTTTCTTATTCCTACATTTTAAAATCATGCGATGCAAAGACACCGTCATTGTTTATTTTGTGCTATAGTAATACTTGCCGTATAAAAATGTGGGGGTGAATCCTTTTGCTTGTGTTCTCCCTAGCAAAAATGCATCGTCAGTTGGGCCTTTTGAATTTGGCAAATGCAATAGCCAATAGGCCCACAAGGCCACAACAGGAGAATCTGCTGCTGCTCATCTGGTCAAGAATATTCGTTTTTAAAGGACTATATATCAATATGGTGAATATATTAATTACGACTTAGCCTATGCGCCAACAAAATGTTGGAAGACATCAAGGATGTATAAAGCCAAGAAAAAATTGAGAAATTGAAAACAAAGACCCGTCGAAATGATGAAACACTCGCAACAACACACTCTAATAACCACCTAAAACAACATTTGGACTTTTTTTTTTTGAAAAGTAACGCCTCTAAGAAGAAAACAATGCGCACAACCAAGCATTTCAGTCCCAAACAAGTTGGGATAGGCTAGAGTTGAAACCCATAAGATCTCGAAGCCAAGTCATGGTTCCGGAACGTGGATAGCTAACTTCCACGCACCCCTGTCCATTGCTAAATCTTTGTCGATATTCCAAACCTTCAGGTCTCTATTAACGGACTCCTCCCATGTCATGTTTGGTCTACCACGACCCCTCTTAACATTCTCAGCACGCTTTATCCGTCCGCTATGCACTGGCGCTTCCGGAGGGCTCCGTTGGATATGTCCAAACCATCTGAGACGATGTTGGACTAGCTTCTCTTCAATCGGTGCTACCCCAACTCTCTCCCGTATATCGTCGTTCCGTACCCGATCCTTTCTTGTGTGGCCACATATCCATCTCAACATGTGCATCTCTGCTACACTTAACTGTTGGATATGTCGTCTCTTCGTTGGCCAACACTCCGCGCCATACAACATCGCAGGTCGGATAGCTGTCCTACAAAACCTGCCTTTTAGCTTTTGTGGCACACTCTTGTCACAGAGTACGCCAGAAACTTGGCGCCACTTCATCCAACCAGCCTTGATTCGGTGGCCCACATCTTATCGATATCGCCATCCTTCTGCAACATGGACCCCAAATATCGAAAAGTGTCTCTCCGGTACCACCTGCCCATCAAGGCTAACCTCTCCCTCCTCGTGCCTAGTAGAACTGAAACTGCACCTCATGTATTCAGTTTTAGTTCGACTAAGCCTAAAACCTTTCGATTCTAGAGTTCGCCTCCACAACTCTAACTTTCTATTAACCCCCGTTCGGCTATCATCGACTATCACCACATCATCCGCAAAGAGCATACACCATGGGATATCTCCTTGTATATCCCTTGTGACCTCATCCATCACCAAATCAAAAAGATAAGGGCTCAAAGCTGACCCTTGGTGTAGCCCTATTCTAATTGGAAAGTCATCGGTGTCACCATCACTTGTTCGAATACTTGTCACAACATTATCATACATATCCTTCATGAGGGTAATGTACTTTATTGGGACTTTGTGTTTCTCCAAGGCCCACCACATGACATTCCGAGGTATCTTATCATAGGCCTTCTCCAAATCAATGAACACCATATGAAGGTCCTTCTTTTGCTCCTTGTATCTCTCCATCAGCTGTCGTACTAAGAAGATGGCTTCCATGGTAGACCTCCCAAGCATTAAACCAAATTGGTTTTTGGTCACGCTTGTCAACCTTCTTAAGCGGTGCTCAATGACTCTCTCCCATAACTTCATAGTATGGCTCATCAGCTTGATTCCACGGTAATTAGTACAACTTTGAACATCCCCCTTGTTCTTGAAGATTGGTACTAAAATATTCCGCCTCCATTCTTCGGGCATCTTGTTTGACCAAAAAATGAGGTTGAAAAGCTTAGTTAGCCATACTATCGCTACGTCTCCAAGGCCCCTCCACGCCTCGATGGGGATACCATCAGGACCCATCGCCTTGCCTCCTTTCATCCTCCTTAACGCCTCCTTAACCTCAGAATCCTGGATACGTCACACAAAGCACATGTTGGTATCATCAAAGGATTCGTCTAGCTCAATGGTAGAGATCTCAACCTCTCCATTGTAAAGGTTGTCAAAGTACTCCCGCCATCTACGCTTGATCGCCTCATCCTTCACAAGAAGCTGATCCTCTCCGTCCTTGATGCATTTGACTTCGTTGACATCCCTCATCTTCCTCTCCCTAAACTTGGCATCTTATAGATGTCCCTTTCGCCTTCCTTCGTGTTTAAACGTCCTTGAGGTCCTCATACGCCCGATCCCTTGCTTCACTCACCGCCCGCTTTGCAGCCTTCTTCGCCACCTTGTACTTCTCCATGTTAGCTGCACTCCTGTCCAGATATAGGCATCTGAAACAGTCCTTCTTCTCCCTAATAACCTTCTAGACCTCATCGTTCCACCACCAGGTATCCTTAGCTTCCCTTCTACTTCCCTTAGTCACCCCAAACTCCTCTACAGCGACCTTCCGCAAGCAGGTCGCCATACTCGTCCACATCATGTTTGCATCGCCTCCTTCCTCCCAAGGGCCCTCCTTAATAACCCTCTCCCTGAAAGCCTGGGATGCCTCACCCTTGAGCATCCACCACTTTGTTCTAGCGACTTTGGCGCGCTTACCCCGCTGGACACAGATCCTAAAGCGAAAGTCAGCAACCACCAGCTTATGTTGAGGGACAACACTCTCTCCAGGTATCACCTTACAATCAATGCAGGCGCGTCTGTCTTCTCTTCTAGAGAGGAAAAAATCAATCAAGCTAGAGTGTAGACCACTACTGAGCGTCACTATATGGGATTCTCTCTTCCTAAAGAGAGTGTTAGCTACGACCATATCATAGGCTAGAGCGAAGCTCATGACGACGAATCGTCTACTTCCCAGCAGCATTGTATGAGGAACTTGGGGTACTCGGGGCACCGTTTGCTCCGCCGGTACCGACATTAGCATTGCCAGCATCTTCTTGTGCCGTTCTTCTTATACGCCGATCGAGACAATTCAGATTTATCTTGACGTTCTTGTTTTCATCGTACTCCTCCTCTTCATCTGAATCTTCTTCGACATGCCCATCTTCACCGGAGTGTCGAGCTATGTGGACCATACACACATGCTGATGCGCTAAGTAGCTTTTATTAGTACAGAAATCAGGGTTCGTCGAGTAAATCGACGAGATCTCCCAGGCTTGTGGCGGAGCCGACGTCGCTCCTTGTCATCATGGCCGAGCGTGTACCGGCCGTGGATCCGATGGACGATACTGATGTTGCAGTTGGTGATGCCGATGCTTCCGCCGTCAAACCCGAATAGATCGGTTCCGATTGATGAAGGGTTCCTTGTGTTCCGATGTTGAAATCGAAGCTTCTGATCGCCAGATACACCCCCCCCCCCCCCGGCTAACCAAAAAAGGGAGAAAGGCGGGCGGGTGCGGATGAAAATTGATTGATCAGAAACACACCTGATCACTAGATCTAGTTCAGTTGTTGCTTGAAGAAGAGGTTGTCGAATCCGTGCTTCAAGCGTCCAACCTTTCCATAGACGGTGCCAACTGACAAGGGGTAACTTTATCAATGCCCATAATGATGAACTTGGGTCTCAAGGAAGGAGAACGCTGGCGAATTTAAAGATTGGTCAGCCAAACTAGGTAGCCGACAAAAGTATGATCAAGGGCAAATCGCCGAGATTGTATATTATCAAGAATTAGGGTTACAGGGTGTTGCGAGTTGTGAAATCTGTCCCCTCGGTGGCTCCTCCTAACCTTATATAGTAGGTGATGCGTGTGAGACACACGTCCGTTGGGAACCCCAAGAGGAAGGTGTGATGTGCACATCAGTAAGTTTTCCCTCAGAAAGAAACAAAGGTTTATCGAAACAGTAGGAGCCAAGAAGCACGTTGAAGGTTGTTGGTGGCGGAGTGTAGTGCGGCGCAACACCAGGGATTCCGGCGCCAACGTGGAACCTGCACAACACAATCACAGTACTTTGCCCCAACGTAACAGTGAGGTTGTCAATCTCACCGGCTTGCTGTAAACAAAGGATTAGATGTATAGTGTGGATGATGATGTTTGTTTGCGAAGAACAGTAAAGAACAATTGCAGTAGATTGTATTTCAGATGTAAAGAATAGGACCGGGGTCCACAGTTCACTAGTGGTGTCTCTCCCATAAGATAAACAGATGTTGGGTGAACAAATTACAGTTGGGCAATTGACAAATAAAGAAGGCATAACAATGCACATACATATATTATGATGAGTACTATGAGATTTAATCAGGGCATTACGACAAAGTACATAGACCGCTATCCAGCATGCATCTATGCCTAAAAAGTCCACTTTCAGGTTATCATCCGAACCCCTTCCGGTATTAAGTTGCAAGCAACAAACAATTGCATTAAGTATGGTGCGTAATGTAATCAACACAAATATCCTTAGACAAAGCATCGATGTTTTATCCCTAGTGGCAACAGCACATCTGACAAGGGATTAACTTGTCAATGCCTATGGATTGTAGGCTAGGGTTTAGTTAGAAGTAGAGGGCAAGTAGATCTCGAAGGTTTCAGCCGAAAAGTACTCGACGACTATGAAAACTAGGGTTTGCAGACAATGATTCGATTCTTTCTTTTGTCCCTCGACTCCCCCTTATATATGAGGTGAAGCCGAGGGATTCGTGCTATACAAGTTTACAGAGTCCGGGACGGTTTCTAACTCGTCCCGCCAGATTACAAACAACACTTCCTATGACAACTCTATTTCTTCCTTAAACGCATCTTGGGCTCCCGAATCTTCTTATTCTTCGGGTAGTGGGCCTTCAATAAACCCCGGGTACTATATTCGGCAGGCCCATTTGGGATGCCTATGTCAGTAGCCCCCGAGATTTTGCTTGAATTGTAAAGTCAGGGAAAATCTCCACTGTTTATTTTTACCCGAAAGCCTTAACTTTCTATATTTCTTCTCATAAAATTCTATATTGTACAGGGATATTGGTAATTGGGGCTAGTTCATCTGACGGATCAGGTACTAGTTAACTGCTCTAGTGGCAATCCGCAAAAACCTACTTCAAAATCACGTCCCTGGACATGATCTCGGGATACTGGTGTAAACTTCGACAGGTGCCGCTTAAGGTCTTACCATTCTGTCGAGTCCCAGTCAAATTTATCGGGTACCTAACGCGTCCGTTAGGATTTTTCTTCGTATCTGTTGATACGGATAAAAGTAACAGAGCGCAGTCTTTGGCGATGCCACGCCCAAAGAATGGATTACGGGGTCTTACCTTCGCAAATTTGCGGCATTCGTAAATTGATCGCAACTTTGGCGTCCTGAGAATATATTGTCGAGTGCTTTTCCGGCTGTTGGAATGGCACATTTTATTGAGTCAAATATGACTTATATTGTTCTCCCGATGGGAGTATATGTAGAGTTAATTATAACTCGAAATATACTCTCTTGCTCTTCTATTTTTCCTTTGTTAATTTCATCGGGCACGCGAACAGCGTTCCGATGGGAGTAGCCCGAGGCTACAGCCAAGAACTTGTGCTTGGTTGTAGGCTCAACATTTTATTCCACCTTGTCGCTATTTTGTCATTATTTCGCAATATGAACTCGTTCCACTTCTTCTTCTTCGCTCTCTTTATTTTTATATTTCTCGGGTGCGCGAACAGCGCTCCGATGGGAGTAACCCCGAGGCTACAGCCAAGAACTTGTGCTTGGTTGTAGGCTCAACATTTTCTATATTGTCATACTCGAAATTTTACTTTTTGTCGGAGTAGCCCCGAGCATTTGGGCAAAAACTTGTATTTGATCAAAGGCTCCCGAAGTATTGAATATTTCATCCTGTCGCCAATCTACGAATACTTCCTTGTCGACATTCTTCACTTAATCAAATTTACTTCATCCTTGACAAGTAGTCGTGAATTTTCTGTCCTGTGGGTCCATTGCTTTCACCACGTTGACACGTCGTGCAAGTAGTGGACACACGTCCTCCGCTTTTCCTGGCGCACGTACGGTAACGCCTATTTCAGTAAAAATACTCTTTTGCCCTTGTGTCTAGAAGATCCATCCTCACCACACGATTTCTTCATCCAACGGCACACTGCTTCACTCGAATCTTATATAAACCCTTCTTCAACCTTCGTTCATCCCCTCGCTTGCGCCGCTCACCTGTTCCTTTTCGCAAAACTTCCCTCGCGCCCAACTCTCTCCAATCTTCCGTACGCACATACATTGCTCTGCCCACTGCCGTTGATGCCACCGCGCACGCGTCTGACTCGCCACAGCACGCCGGAATCCAAGATGGCCGCCGAGGATTTTGAGTGGGAGAGATCCAAAATCTCCAATCAAGACATCAATACGCTGAAGAGGCTCGGCCTCATGACGAAGGAGGACGCCATCCGCTTTCCTAGCGAAGAAAGCTACCCCAAGCCTCCAATGGAGTATCGGGTTAGTTTTGTTGATCACCTGATCCGCGGCCTTTCAACCCCAATCCACGATTTCCTCCGCGGCCTTCTTTTTGTTTATGGGATTCAAGCGCACCGGTTGACTCCCAATTCCATCCTTCACATTTCTATTTTTATCACACTTTGCGAATGCTTCCTCGGAATCACTCCCAATTGGGCTCGTGGAAGCGCATTTTCTCGCCTCCGCCGTAATGGCTCCCACAACGTCACTTATAACATAGGTGGCGTTGTTATCTGTGTTCGGACTGATGTCGATTATTTCGACGTCAAGTTTCCTGATTCTGTCCAAGGATGGCGCAAAAAGTGGCTCTACATCCACGAAGAAAGCGCCAATTCTGTGGAGCACAACATAGTTCCTTTTGACGGAAGTGCCAGGATTCAGCGTCGCCGTTCCTGGGATGCCGAAGCTTCTGAAGAAGAGAAAAAGGCGACAGAGGCGCTCATGGCTCGTATCCGTCATCTTCAAAACACTCGAGGCAAAGAGCTATCTGGTGTTCACAGTACGGCCGACGTCCTGAGGATTAGAGTGCAGCCTCTTCCGGCTCGCAAAAATCCCCATTGGACGTACTCTGGTGAAAATGACGCCAACCGAATCTCCGGTGATCGTGCTGTAAAGGATTTGGAAAAATTGGTTCGAAGAATTTCTCGATTAGGCAAGAAGGATCCTATTCCCTCCTCCTGTCGAGTGGAACCATACAGTGCTTCCAATCCTCTTCCCGAGGTATTTTGTCTTCTCGACGTTTTATCTTGTTTTGAACTGTTCCTCGTATCTTATTTGCAGTGGTATCTCACTTAGTCTCTTTTGTCACTATTTCTTTGTAGAATCATCCTACTATGGCTTCCCGTCCTACTCTTCCTGAGGATGGAGAGGTCGAAGAAAGAGCCGTTGTCGATGATGTCAACCAGGAGACCCCCTCTTTTGTGAATGAACCCGCAGATTCTCGAAAATCTGCGGGATCTACTGAGAAGGATGCTGCCTCTGAAGATACAACATCAGCGCAATCTCCTCCTCCTGCTGTTTCTCCGAAGAGCAAAAGGAAAAGGAGCAATGCCGAAGATTCCGGGACCTCGAAACCCGAAGAAAGCTTGCTCCTTCACCTCGAAAAGCAGCTTATGATCCATACATCGAGAGTATCATCAGCTCGTAGGTTCCTTGCTCTTTTCCTTTTCTATTTGAAGAATTTTATTTTGCCTTGCTTTTTATGCTGCCACTATTTTGTCACAGTGATGATGAAGAAACACCAACTTTAGATGTGGCTGCTCGAACGAGCACGTCACATACTTTAGTTATTTCAGAAAAACCAGTTGAAGGGGAGGAATCGTCGCCTCCTCAACAAAATGTTGATACATCTACTCCTCCTTCGAGCCCCCGTGCCCCTTCACCAAAAAGGGCACGGGTTGAAAAGATTGTTGATCCTGCCCCTCGGTTGGGCGGTTAAATCGACTCTGCTCTTAGATGATGTAAGTTTGTCGGCATCTATATTTTCCTTATTTTGTTTTTTCACACCTTTTCTCTTTTTCATGCCGACGTTTCTTTTGATGTACTTACCTTTGAACAGCCAATGATCAAAGAGCTTCTTCGGATCGGGTCCCAATTTGTTGGGTACCGTGAATATGCCGCCGAGCCGAAGGTAACGACTTTTATACTTGCTATTTTTCTTTGACTTTCTATTCCTGTTGCTTGTCGCTATTTTTTGATCTTTCTTTTCTTTCTTTTTCATATCTCGACAGAAAAACTTTCAGAGGCCAACGAACGTGTCGACGCACTTGCTCAAAAACTCGAGCAAAGTGAGGCGGCTCGCAAGAAAGCTGAACTTGCTGCTAGCAAAGCCAAGGCCGAGGTTGATGAAGCCAAGGTGAAAGCTGCTAGTGTCGAGGAGCTGCAGAGAAGGCTCAAAGATGCCGAATCTGCCTTAGATGAGCAGACAACTGCACAAGCGTGCGTGAACAAGAGATCATCAAGCGTCTGAAGTCGCAAAGTCGACGTACGCTGAGTAATATCATCAACCCCTTCTATTGTACTTCCTGTTTCTTGGTTTTTGACTAATGGTTTGTTTCGTGTGGCAGCCCAAACAAACCAAGATTTTGATCTGGAGAATCCCGTCAATGACCCTCTCCTTGATGCACTTTCTCTTCTGGAGTTCCATGGGCGCGAAATTCGTGAAGGCGTGGCCAATGCTAGTGCAAGTTTGTCGGCGTTGTTCCCCTACTTCTTCCCGAAGAAAGAGGAACCTTCGACTTTCCTTGCCCTTGCCAAGCTTTTCAATTCGTCGGAAGACCTGGGATTGAAGATGCGTCAGGAGAATATGAAGGTTCTTTGTCGAGAATCTTGTTGCCCTGGTTGCGACAGCCAACAGACGCTTGATTGGATGAAGGTTGGCGACACCAGCCAGATAGAGCATTCGAGATGGAGGTCGCTGATCAAGGCAGCCAAGCCCAACACTAAGAAGATCTTGGCGTATCTGGGGATCAAGCCAGCTTCGACTCCTAGCTCCTCGAGGCCGGAGGTCTAGTTGCATGCCTCCTTGTTTCTTTTTCTGTTTCTTTTGCTTTTGTTGCCAAAGTAGTTGTTTTGGCGACACTCATTTCTTTAGCTCTACTGTAGTGCCCTTGTAATGATTCCAAGAAATTAATGAAAAACTCTATCTGTCATTTGATGTTGTCTTGTCTAAATTTCAGTTGATATTTGATAACTATACTCCAACTTCCGCTCCTTCCAATGTATCGCCTTCTTCTCGTGCGAGGAGAGCTTTTGCCGATACTGTCGACGATACCTTGTCGCAAGAACTGGATGAACTTCGGCAGCAACTTCAGTATGCGAAGAAGCAAACACTTGTGATGATGGAGCAATCTCGTAAGTCATCTGAAGCCGAAAAAATTGCTCTTCAACAAGCTTACGAAGCCGTGGCTGCTAAGGAAATTGCTGCTTCCGAGGCTGAAAAGGCAACTACTCGAGAAAATTTCATGCTCGAATTAATGAATGAAGCCAGTGCAGATATGTCGGGTATGCCTGTTTCGTCCGCTGATATTTTTTATCTTCATGATACTGTTTCTTAGAGGTTTCCACTTCTTTGTTTTGATAGGTGCCTTTGTTGATGCTGCTTTGCCGAGGAAGAGAGGGTAAATGCTAGGACAACCCTCCTTGTTAATCTTTCCCTGGACCATGGTTCGTTGTTTTGGGCTACCCCAGAGAGGACCCGCCAAATTGTCAGATTTCAAGATCGCGCCTCTCAAACTCGCGATTTCCTTGACTTCTGTACCAAGACCTTGTCCATGGTTTACAACTCCATGTTTCCTCGGAACGTCCAACCAAAAACTCTTCCTGAATTGATGGAAAGGTTCAAGGATGCTCGCAGTATCCATGATTTTGTCAAAGCTCAACTAGTAGCTGGCGCCAGATTTGCTCTTATCATGCTCCAAATCTGCCACTCGAAGCTTGACCTTACCCAGGTTGTCGAGAAGGTTCACCAAAAAGTAAAACGTCGGAGAGTTGGTGTTGACAGGATTAACACGAAGGTTACGCCTATAGCCGAAGAAATGATTGAAGACCTACTTCGGATGGATGCCGACTTTTTTGCCGATGGCCATTATGCCGATTTTCTTGGTGCTGCTCCTGAGGAAAACAGGGTTACTCTTGATGACATATTGAATCAAGACTAGTTAGTTTCTTCTTGTAAATATTTTTTCTTTGTAATCCATGACTATATTGTAAAGCAATCATTATATTTCTCTGTTTGTTTAGCCCCCGAGTGTTTCGGTGACTCTTTACTATATTTGTATACTTGCGAGGTTTTGAACCAAGGCATTTATATATTTAAGGCGAATATGAGCCCCCAAGCTTTTTATTGAGTACTATTTTGTATTTTTGTTGACTCACGAGGTATTTGAATACCAAGGCAAGTTTTTCCTTTTGTCGATGAACTATATTGAAATTCGTCGGAGCGAAGACTTTGGTCATGTCGATAAAGAAGAAAAGTTATATTGTCACTATCTTTATTATATTGCAGCACCGCGAGCCCGCCTCATTAAAAACCTTCTCCGGCCCCACTCGGTGCCCCGAAGAAGGAAAAGAGTGCGTCTGAAAACTCGCGGGCGTTTCAAGACATTGAAGCTTTACAAAGACTATATTTTGACTCTAGGCGTAAAACGCCTAAGTTGCGCTCACGTTCCAGGGGTTTGGCTCCTCCACCCCTGTCTTTTTGTCCTTTATTCTGTATGCTCCTCCTCCAATTACTTCCGTGACAATGTAAGGGCCAAGCCATGGTGACTCGAGTTTTTCATGACTTTTTTGCGTGAGCCGAAGAACTAGGTCTCCCACCTGAAAAGATCTTGGCCGCAAACGTCGACTGTGGTAATTCTTCAAGTCCTGTTGATATTTGGTTACCCGAGATAATACTTCATCTCGAGCTTCATCAAGTGCGTCGACGTCGTCTTCTAGCACTCTTCTCGACGTTTCTTCATCATATTCAGCGACACGTGGAGAGTTGTGCTCTATCTCGATTGGTAGTCTTGCCTCTGCTCTATGAACCAGGAAAAACGGAGTTTCCTGCGTTCTTTGTGTTTGGTGTTGTTCGGATGCTCCACAACACGCTTGGTAGTTCTTACGGCCAGGTATGTCGAGCTTTTTCCAGTGGTCCTAACAAGCGCTTCTTGATACCATTGCAGATGATGCCATTGGCTTTCTCGACTTGCCCATTGGTTTGAGGATGTGCAAGCGACGCAAAGTTCAGCTTAATACCCACCTCTTCGCAATAATCTTTGAATTCATGGGATGTGAAGTTGCTGCCGTTGTCCGTGACGATGCTTTGTGGGGCACTCCAAATCTGAAGACGAGGCCTTTTACGAATTTTCTTTGCGGATGCTCCATCTGGTGAATTTATCGGCTTCGCTTCTATCCACTTTGTAAACTTATCGACACTACTAGCATGTACTCCTTTCCTCCTGGCCAGGATTTGTGTAACTTACCCACCATATCAAGTCCCCATTGAGCAAAGGGCCAAGACAATGGTATTGGTGCTAGCTCTGTTCGGAGAGTGAGGTTTTGCGGCGAACCTTTGACATGCGTCGCAAGTTCTTACTATGTCCTTGGCGTCCTCGATTGCTGTCAACCGTAGAATCCTGCCCGAAAAACCTTGGCTGCGATAGCTCGACTACTTGCGTGGTGGCCACATATTCCTTCGTGTACATCCTTCAGATTATTCTTCCTTCTTCGGGTGTAACGCACCTTTGCAAAACGCCTGAAATACTTCGCTTATACAATTCTCCCTTGACCACCGTAAAAGCTTTGGAGCGTCGAATTACTCGCCTTGCTTCAACCGGATCATCGGGTATTTCTTTCCTCATGATGTATGATATGTACGGCTGCATCCACGGTATCTGTATCACCATGACCAAGTCCTGATCCTCTTCTTCGTCCTCTTGCTTTTCCTTGGCAGCCCCCGAGGGTTTCTTCTCCTTCTGTTTTGACTTTGTTGGCTTAGTGGATCTCTCTGTTATCTCTTCCCAGAATACACACTGGCGGGACCGGAAGGCACTGTGACCCGATGTTTGCAAGAACGTCGGCTTCGTCGTTGCTCAACCTGCTAATATGATTTACTTCGCATCCATCGAATAACTTCTCAAGCTCGTTGTACACCTCCTTGTATGCCATCATGCTATCATTGATTGCATCACATTGGTTCATAACTTGCTGAGCCACCAACTGTGAGTCGCCAAAGATTTTTAATCGAGTTGCTCCACAGGCTTTTGCCATCTTCATCCCGTGTATGAGGGCCTCATATTCTCGCTTCATTGTTAGATGCGTTAAGGAACGTCATCCGGAGGATGTACTTCAATTTGTCGCCTTCGGGTGATATGAGTACTACTCTGCGCCAGCTCCTTCTAGTCTCTTGGACCCATCAAAGTTCATGGTCCAAGTTCTCGATAAATCTGGAGGTCCTGTATTTTGCAACTCCATCCATTCTGCGATGAAGTCTGGCAGTATTTGCGACTTTATTGCTTTTCTTTTTTCATACGTGATGTCCCGAGGGGAAAGTTCTATTCCCCAAAGGGAGACACGACCCGTAGCTTCTGGGTTATTCAGTATATTTGACAAGGGAGCTTCGTTGACCACTATGATCGGGTGTGCCGAAAAATAGTGGCGCAATTTTCGTCTTTGTCGTGAACACTCCATATGCTAGCTTTTGGTGCGAGGGTACCTTTGTTTTGAAGGTGACAAGACTTCGCTCACGAAGTATACTTGGCTGCACTCCATGGATTTTCCCTTCTTCCTCTCTTTCGACAACTAATCTTGTGCTAACCACTTGGGGCGTGGCTGCAATATACGGTAGGAGAGGTTCCTTTTCCTTTGGAGCCACCAGGATGGGTGGGGTCGAGATTTTTCGCTTCAGATCCTCGAAAGCTCGTCGGCCTCTTCGTTCCACTGGAATTTATCTCCTTGTTTTATCAGCGCATAAAATGGTAACGCTTTTCTCCTAACCTGGCGACGAACCTGCTCAAAGCTGCGACTCGCCAGATTAGCTGCTGTATTTCTTTCAACTTTGTTGGCTTTCTCATTGTTACTATGGCTTGTATTTTGTCGGGATTTGCTTCAATCCCTCTTGCCGAAACTAGAAACCCCGAAGTTCTCCTGCTGGGACGCCAAAAGAACACTTCGTCGGGTTCGATTTGAGGCAGAATTTGTCGAGGTTGTCAAAATTTTCTTTGTGATCATCGATCTACGTTGTCCCCTTTTTTGATGTTATGACGACATCATCGATGTATACTTTCAAGTTTTTCCCGATCTGTGTTGCTAAACACTTCGCATCATCCTCGATATGTTGCTCCCGCATTTTTAGACCAAAGGGCATTGTTTTGTAGCAAAACACGCCGTAAGGTGTAATAAACGCTGTCTTGGCTTCATCATCTTCTTTTAATCTGATCTGGTTATACCAGAGTATGCATCCAAGAAGGAAAGACGTTCGCAACCTGCCGTGGAGTCGATAATTTGATCGATCCTTGGGAGGGGAAAGTGATCCTTAGGACAATGTTTATTGAGACACGTAAAGTCGACGCACATGCGAAGGACTGTCGTGTTTTTCTTCGGCACCATCACTGGGTTAGCTACCCATGTGGCTTCGTAGATATTTCTACGATAAAACCAGCTTCTTCGAGTCGATTTATCTCTGAAAGCATGGCTTTGCGGTTTGGTTCAAAACGCCGCAAAGGTTGTCTCGATTGGTTTTCTTTGTTGGATCCAAATTTAGGTGGTGCTCGGCAAGTTCCACAGGTACTCCTGGCATGTCAGCTGGACACCATGCAAAGATTTTCCAGTTCTCACGGAGGAACTTGACGAGCGCGCTTTCCTATGCGATATCCATATCGTTTGCGATAGATGTCGTCTTTTTGGATCTGTCGGGTGAATCTGCACCTCCTTAGAATTTTTCTCTGTGTTGAAAGTTGATTCTTTATTTGGCCTTCCAACGTCCGGCGATGCGTCGTAATCAGTCATGCTTTTTGACGCCAAGTACTCGGCTTGCATCCCGAAAGTTTCGCCAACTTTGTGAAAATCCTTGTCGCACTTATCGGCTAAGGCAAAGCTTCCCTTGACCGTGATTGGTCCTCTTGGTCCGGGCAACCTCCACAACAGGTATGTATAGTGTGGTACTTGCCATAAATCTAGCATATGCCGGTCGTCCCAACAGAGCGTGGTATTGTGATGGAAAATCCACGACTTCAAATTCGAGCTTCTCGATTCTATAATTTTCTCGGGTCCCAAATTGAACATCGAGATTGATTTTTCCCAATGGATAACTTGGTTTCTCTGGTGTGATGCCGTGGAATCTTGTGTCTGTTGGTTTCAAGTTTGCTAAGGATATGTTCATCTTCCTCAATGTATCTGCATACATGAGGTTCAAGCTGCTGCCGCCGTCTATGAACACTCGAGAGACATCAAATCCTGCGATAACCTTTGGCGAGAATAAGTGCTTGACTGCCCTGGTCGAGGAACTTGCTGCGGATGATCTGCTATTGTGAAGCCGATATCTTGTCCTGACCAATTAAGGTACTCAACTGTTGGTGGAGGCATTTTCTCTGCCATAAACACCTGTCGTGAGATTACTTTTTGAGCTCTATTGGACGGCCTTCCCTTCTGAATCATCAACACTGCTCCGTTGGAGTTAGGATCAACATAGGGTGGTGGTGCGGGTGCTGCCGCTATTCTTAGCTGGTGTCGATTGTCCTCTGTAATCGCGGGAGGTGGCGGTAGATGAACCTCGCTCCTAGGCTCCCGAGGGTTTCTCTGTGCTGCTCGAGCGTGAGCATTTTCTGCGTATCTGAACATTGCCTGAAAATTTCGACAGTCTTTCTGCAGTGCCCCTGGTCTTTTCCCGTTCTTTGTCGAGGAAGAAGTGCATCGGCACGGTCCGTTCAGCATTTCCTCGGGGGACACGAAAGGTCTTGTAAATCTCGGCGTACTATTTTGACTTTTGCGTAAATCATCCCTGTTTTCTCCTCGCTGTTCACTTCGCTTCTCCGGTAATCATCTCTGTTGCCTCCTGTATTTGTCCGAAAACCTGCCGAAATTTGTCCCGGGGCGTCGTAGTTACGGTACGTCCGAGGAAATCTTCGCCTCGGTTGATAGTTTCGACCACGGTCCTCCTCGGCGACACTGTGTCGTTTGTTGTGGACAGCGTCTTCTCCATCTGCCCATTTATTTGCTATCTCCATTAACGCGGATACTGTCCTTGGATTGGTCCTTCCCAAATCCTCGACAAAGTCTCCACGCCTGACTCCTGCGACAAACGCATCTATTGCTCTCTCGTCAGATATGTTTTCTGCCGAGTTTTTGATGATGTTCCACCTCTGGATGTACTTTCTCATTGGCTCATCGGCTTTTGTCGACACGCTCTCAACTCCTCTAACGATGCGGGTTTTTTGCACGTGGATCTGAAGTTCTTGACGAACACGTCCTCGAAACTTTCCCAGCCTGTCGATGGATCTGGAGCGAGTTTCTTTATCCATGATCGTGCGGCACCACTCGGGTGCACCTGGATGCTTTGCATGGCTGTTGCCCTAGTTCCTCCTGTCGCCTTCACCGTCTCCGGATAGTCGACTAGCCAATCCTCTGGATCTTGAAGGCCGTCGAATTTCTTGAAATTATCGGGTAACTTGAATCCCGAGGGGACTCGCGTTTTCGGACTCTCCTCGTGAAGCATGGTAAGCCGCACATATCTTCGTCGTTAAGTTACGGGGATTGCCGATGATCCCTTCTGCTTTGCCGCGCTCTGTCGACTCTTGCTTGTGCTTCTTGTGTCTCTTGCTCCACTTGGCCCTTCGGTGCTGCCGCTGTTGCTTGCTGCCGGTCGCGTACGATTTTGCCTTGCCACTCCTTCGGGAGGCGTTGATATAAACGCTGTCCCCATAGCTCCAACTCCTGCTACCGCCATATTGTACAGTGTTTCCCTTGGGTCACCCGGAGGTGGTTTAGATGCAAGGATAAAAGCATGTGTCGCCATATACCCAGCCTCTGGTGTCTTAGGGATGATGTTTCCTCTTGTATCTATCGACATAAAGGACATGTCGAGGTTTTGAACCAAGTGTTCTCTTTCTGCCTCGGGTATGTGTTGCAGCCTTGATCTTGCTCTGTTCCGCGCCTCCCGATGGCTATCACCCGTAGTTCTAGATTGTCGACTTAGATCTGCCCTTCTCCTGCTGGATGCAGAAGCTGCCTCCTTTCTCCTGTTCAACTCAGGTGTCTGTTTTTCCAATTCCCTGGCAGCTCGTGCGAGCCTATATTGATATGCTTGCAATTCTTCTGGTGTGGCTGTGGTAGCCATTGGTTCTGTGCCGTTCATAGCTCTCGCAGCTCTGTCCCACGCTGCTTGTGAAAGTTGAACTTTATCTCGCGGCTCTGGCCCGACGTATTTGTTGCCCAAGCCTTGTCGCAGATT
Organism: Lolium perenne; assembly: GCF_019359855.2. Classification (NCBI taxonomy): domain Eukaryota; kingdom Viridiplantae; phylum Streptophyta; class Magnoliopsida; order Poales; family Poaceae; genus Lolium; species Lolium perenne. Next base: position 26,184,063 of record NC_067246.2, on the reverse strand, counting down.
TGAGGGATCGACGTATGGATTTCCCAAACTGTCGAAAGCCTCAGATGTCTCCTCTTGACCTTCAATGGCGTAAATCTGATGATACCTTGTACTCAGATCTATGTTGGGTTTGGTGACATCATCGTTGAGATTGATGAAGACCTTGCCCTTTGTGAGAGATTTGTCGATGAAGTCATGATCGTCGACATCGCTTGAGCCATCGCTTATATACGAGTCCGCAGATGACTCAAACGATATGTCGTTGAAGATCTTGGCGAGTTTCTCTCTTGCTCGATGCGACGTAGCGTGTCGCCGAGGTTTCTTCTTCTTCTGACTCGTTTGACGATGCATAGCTTGAAAAATCGGAATCGGCCACTGATGATCCCGACGAAATCGGAATTTCGACACGATACGATCCTTCCTTCTCGACGCGAAAGTGGAACCTTCCGAACGTCATCTCCATGGGCTCCGCCAGATACGCATATGCATCCAAACGGGAGGGTGGGTGAGGAACAAAATCGACAAGACCAGTAGCGATCTGTTTACCTCGATCCATTGTGTTGCTTGCGGTTGACGATGTCGAAGATCTTGAGCGTGCCATCGAGATCAGCTCCTTACGCCTCTAATTCCCACAGACGGCGCCAATTGACAAGGGATTAACTTGTCAATGCCTATGGATTGTAGGCTAGGGTTTAGTTAGAAGTAGAGGGCAAGTAGATCTCGAAGGTTTCAGCCGAAAAGTACTCGACGACTATGAAAACTAGGGTTTGCAGACAATGATTCGATTCTTTCTTTTGTCCCTCGACTCCCCCTTATATATGAGGTGAAGCCGAGGGATTCGTGCTATACAAGTTTACAGAGTCCGGGACGGTTTCTAACTCGTCCCGCCAGATTACAAACAACACTTCCTATTACAACTCTATTTCTTCCTTAAACGCATCTTGGGCTCCCGAATCTTCTTATTCTTCGGGTAGTGGGCCTTCAATAAACCCCGGGTACTATATTCGGCAGGCCCATTTGGGATGCCTATGTCAACATCCACAACCTTAGAACTTTCTGTCACTGTCCCAGATTTAATGGAGACATGAACCCACTATCGAGCATAAATACACCCTCTTGGAGTCACAAGTATCAACTTGGCCAGAGCCTCTACTAGCAACGGAGAGCATGCAAGAACATAAACAACATATATGATAGATTCATAACCAACTTGACATAGTATTCAATATTCATCGGATCCCAACAAACACAACATGTAGCATTACAAATAGATGATCTTGATCATGATAGGCAGCTCACAAGATCTAACATGATAGCACAATGAGGAGAAGACAACCATCTAGCTACTGCTATGGACCCATAGTCCAGGGGTGACTACTCACACATCGATCCGGAGGCGATCATGGCGATGAAGAGACCTCCGGGAGATGATTCCCCTCTCCGGCAGGGTGCAGGAGGCGATCTCATGAATCCCCCGAGATGGGATTGACGGCGGCGGCGTCTCTGGAAGGTTTTCCGTATCGTGGCTCTCGGTACTGGGGGTTTCGCGACGAAGACTATATGTAGGCGGAAGGGCAGGTCAGGGGGCGTCACGAGGGGCCCACATAACAGGCCGGCGCGGCTAGGGCTTGGGCTGCGCCACCTTGTTGTGTGGCCACCTCGTGGCCCCACTTCGTTTCCTCTTCGGACTTCTGGAAGCTTCGTGGAAAAATAGGACCCTGGGCGTTGATTTCATCCAATTCCGAGAATATTTTCTTTGTAGGATTTCTGAAACCAAGAACATCAGAAAACAACAACTGGCTCTTCGGCATATCGTCAATAGGTTAGTGCCGGAAAATGCATAATAATGACATATAATGTGTATAAAACATGTGAGTATCATCATAAAAGTAGCATGGAACATAATAAATTATAGATACGTTTGGGACGTATCAAGCATCCCCAAGCTTAGTTCCTACTCGCCCTCGAGTAGGTAAACGATAACAAAGATAATTTCTGAAGTGACATGCTATCATAATCTTGATCATACTATTGTAAGCATATGAGATGAATGCGGCGATTCGAAGCAATGATGAAGATAATGAGTAAACAAATGAATCATATAGCAAAGACTTTTCATGAATAATACTTTCAAGACAAGCATCAATAAGACTTGCATAAGAGTTACTCATAAAGCAATAAATTCAAAGTATAGGCATTGAAGCAACACAAAGGAAGATATAAGTTTCAGCGGTTGCTTTCAACTTCAACATATTTATCTCATGGATAATTGTCAACACAAAGTAATATAACAAGTGCAATAGGTAAACACGTAAGAATCAATGCACACAGTTGATACAAGTGTTTGCTTCTGGGATAGAAAGAATAGGTAAACTGACTCAACAATAAAGTAGAAGATAGGCCCTTCGCAGAGGGAAGCATGGATTACTATATTTGTGCTAGAGTTTTTCATTTTGAAAACATAGAAACAATTTTGTCAACGGTAGTAATAAATCATATGTGTTATGTATAAGATATCTTATAAGTTGCAAGCCTCATGCATAGTATACTAATAGTGCTCGCACCTTGTCCTAATTAGCTTGGATTAACACGGATTATCATTGCATAGCATATGTTTCAACCAAGTGTCACAAAGGGGTACCTCTATGCCGCCTGTACAAAGGTCTAAGGAGAAAGCTCGCATTGGGTTTTGTCGCTTTTGATTATTCTCAACTTAGACATCCATACCGGGACAACATAGACAACAGATAATGGACTCCTCTTTAATGCATAAGCATTCAACAACAGTTAATATTCTCATAAGAGATTGAGGATTTGTGTCCAAACTGAAACTTCCACCATGAATCATGGCTTTAGTTAGCGGCCCAATATTCTTCTCTAACAGTATGCATACTCAAACCATTTGATCATGAAAATCGCCCTTACTTCAGACAAGACGAACATGCATAGCAACTCACATGATATTCAACAAAGGTAAAAGTTGATGGCGTCCCCAGAAACATGGTTACTGCTCAACAAGCAACTTATTAAGAAATAAGACACATAAGTACATATTCTTCACCACAATAATTTTTAAGGCTAGTTTTCCCATGAGCTATATATTGTAAAGGCAAAGAATAGAAATTTAAAGGTAGCACTCAAGTAATGTACTTTGGAATTTCGGAGAAATACCACGTGGTAGGTAGGTATGGTGGACACAAATGGCATAGTATTTGACTCAAGGATTTGGATGCACGAGAAGAATTCCTCTCAATACAAGGCTAGGCTAGCAAGGTTGTTTGAAGCAAACTCAAGTATAAAAGGTGCAGCAAAGCTCATATATGAACATATTGTAACTATTATAAGACTTTACATTGTCTCCTTGTTGTTCAAACTCCTTAACCAGAAAATATCTAGACTCTAGAGATCAATCATGCAAACCAAATTTTAACAAACTCTATGTAGTTATTCATTAATAGGTACAAGGTACATGATGCAAGAGCTTAAACATGATCTATATGAGCACAACAATTGCCAAGTATCACATTATTCAAGACATTATACCATTTACCACATGCGGCATTTTCCGTTTCCAACCATATAACAATGAATGAAATAGTCCAACTTTCGCAATGAACATTAAAGATAAAGCTAAGAACACATGTGTTCATACGAAACAGCGGAGCGTGTCTCTCTCCCAAACAAAGAATGCTAGGATCCGATTTTATTCAAACAAAACAAAAATAAAAACAAACAGACGCTCCAAGTAAAGCACATAAGATGTGATGGAATAAAAATATAGTTTCACTAGAGGTGACCTGATAAGTTGTCGATGAAGAAGGGATGCCTTGGGCATCCCCAAGCTTAGACGCTTGGGTCTTCTTAAAATATGCAGGGATGAACCACGGGGGTATCCCCAAGCTTAAACTCTGCACTCTTCTTGATCATATTGTATCATCCTCCTCTCTTGACCCTTGAAAACTTCCTCCACACCAAACTCAAAACAAACTCATTAGAGGGTCAGTGCATAATTCATATATTCAGAGGTGACATAATCATTCTTAACACTTCTGGACATTGCACAAAGCTACTGAAAGTTAATGGAACAAAGAAATCCATCAAACATAGCAAAACAGGCAATGCGAAATAAAAGGCAGAATCTGTCAAAACAGAACAGTCCGTAAAGACGAATTTTTTAGAGGCACCAGACTTGCTCAGATGAAAATGCCCAAATTGAATGAAAGTTGCGTACATATCTGAGGATTACGCACGTAAATTGGCAGATTTTTCTGAGTTATCTACAGAGAACCATACCCAAATTCGTGACAGCAAGAAATCCGTTTCTGCGCAGTAATCCAAATCTAGTATTGACTTTACTATCAAAGACTTTACTTGGCACAACAATGCAATAAAATAAAGATAAGGAGAGGTTGGTACAGTAGTAACAACTTCCAAAACTCAAATATAAAACAAAAGTGCAGAAATAAAATAATGGGTTGTCTCCCATAAGCGCTTTTTCTTTAACGCCTTTCAGCTAGGTGCAGAAAGTGTGAATCAAGTATTATCGAGAGATGAAGCATCAACATCATAATTTGTTCTAATAATAGAATCATAAGGTAAATTCATTTTCTTTCTAGGGAAATGTTCCATACCTTTCTTGAGAGGAAATTGATATTTAATATTACCTTCCTTCATATCAATGGTAGCACCAACAGTTCGAAGAAAAGGTCTTCCAAATATAATGGGACAAGATGCATTGCATTCAATATCCAAGACAACAAAATCAGCGGGGACAAGGTTATTGTTAACCATAATGCGAACATTATCAATCCTCCCCAAAGGTTTCTTTATAGCATTATCAGCAAGATTAACATCCAAATAACAATTTTTCAATGGTGGCAAGTCAAGCATATCATAGATTTTCTTGGGCATAACAGAAATACTTGCACCAAGATCACATAAAGCATTACAATCAAAATCATTGACCCTCATCTTAATAATGGGCTCCCAACCATCTTCTAACTTCCTAGGAATAGAAGTTTCAAGTTTTAGTTTATCTTCTCTAGCTTTTATGAGAGCATTTGTAATATGTTTTGTAAAGGCCAAATTTATAGCACTAGCATTGGGACTTTTAGCAAATTTTTGTAAGAACTTTATAACTTCAGAGATGTGACAATCATCAAAGTCTAAATCATTATGACCTACAGCAATGGGATCATTGTCCCCAATGTTAGAAAAAATTTCAGCAGTTTTATCACAAGCAGTTTCAGGTAATTTTGCACGCTTTGCACTAGGAGTAGAAACATTGCCAACACCAATTATTTTATCATTGATAGTAGGAGGTGTAGCAACATGTGAAGCATTATCATTACTAGTGGTGGTAATAGTCCAAACTTTAGCTACATTATTCTCTTTAGCTAGTTTTTCATTTTCTTCTCTTTCCCACCTAGCATGCAATTCAGCCATCAATCTTATATTCTCATTAATTCTAACTTGGATGGCATTTGCTGTAGTAACAATCTTATTTTCATTATCCTTATTAGGCATAACTTTCAATTTTAAAAGATCAACATCAGAGGCAAGTCTATCAACCTTAGAAGCAAGAATATCAATTTTATCAAGCTTTTCTTCAACAGATTTGTTAAAAGCAGTTTGTGTACTAATAAATTCTTTAAGCATGGTTTCAAGACCAGGGGGTACACTCCTATTATTGTTGTAAGAATTCCCATAAGAATTACCATAACCATTACCATTAGCAGCAGGATATGGCCTATAGTTGTTACCGGAATTATTCCTATAAGCATTGTTGTTGAAATTATTATTTTTAATGAAGTTCACATCAACAGGTTCTTCTTGGGCAACCAATGAAGCTAAAGGAACATTATTAGGATCAACATTAGATCTACCATTCACAAGCATAGACATAATCACATCAATCTTATCACTCAAGGAGGAGGTTTCTTCAATAGAATTTACCTTCTTACCTCGTGGAGCTCTTTCCGTGTGCCATTCAGAGTAATGTATCATCATATCATCAAGAAGCTTTGTAGCCGCCCCCAAAGTAATGGACATAAAGGTACCTCCAGCAGCTGAATCCAATAGGTTCCGCGAAGAAAAATTCAGTCCTGCATAAAAGGTTTGGATAATCATCCAAGTAGTTAGTCCATGGGTTGGGCAATTCTTTACCAAAGATTTCATTCTCTCCCATGCTTGAGCAACATGTTCATTATCTAATTGCTTGAAATTTATTATCCTACTTCTCAAAGATATAATTTTAGCGGGAGGATAATATCTACCAATAAAAGCATCTTTACATTTAGTCCATGAATCAATACTATTCTTAGGCAAAGATAACAACCAATCTTTAGCTCTTCCTCTTAAGGAGAAAGGAAACAATTTTAATTTTATAATGTCACCATCTACATCCTTATACTTTTGTATTTCACATAGTTCAACAAAATTATTAAGATGGGCAGCAGCATCATCAAAACTAACACCAGAAAATTGCTCTCTCATAACAAGATTCAGTAAAGCAGGTTTAATTTCAAAGAATTCTGCTGTAGTAGCAGGTGGAGCAATAGGTGTGCATAACAAATCATTATTATTAATGTTTGTGAAGTCACACAACTTAGTGTTTTCAGGAGAATTCATTTTAGTAATAGTAAATAACGCAAACTAGATAAAGTAAATGCAAGTAACTAATTTTTTTGTGTTTTTGATATAGAGAACAAGACAGTAAATAAAGTAAAGCTAGCAACTAATTTTTTTGTGTTTTGTTTTAGTGCAGCAAACAAAGTAGTAAATAAAATAAAGCAAGACAAAAACAAAGTAAAGAGATTGGAAGTGGGAGACTCCCCTTGCAGCGTGTCTTGATCTCCCCGGCAACGACGCCAGAAAACAGTCATGATGCGCGTGAGACACACGTCCGTTGGGAACCCCAAGAGGAAGGTGTGATGTGCACAGCAGTAAGTTTTCCCTCAGAAAGAAACCAAGGTTTATCGAACCAGTAGGAGCCAAGAAGCACGTTGAAGGTTGTTGGTGGCGGAGTGTAGTGCGGCGCAACACCAGGGATTCCGGCGCCAACGTGGAACCTCCACAACACAATCACAGTACTTTGCCCCAACTTAACAGTGAGGTTGTTAATCTCACCGGCTTGTTGTAAACGAAGGATTAGATGTATAGTGTGGATGATGATGTTTATTTGCGAAAAACAGTAAAGAACAATTGCACTAGATTGTATTTCAGATGTAAAGAATAGGACCGGGGTCCACATTTCACTAGTGGTGTCTCTCCCATAAGATAAACAGATGTTGGGTGAACAAATTACAGTTGGGCAATTGACAAATAAAGAAGGCATAACAATGCACATATATATATTATGATGAGTACTATGAGATTTAATCAGGGCATTACGACAAAGTACATAGACCGCTATCCAGCATGCATCTATGCCTAAAAAGTCCACTTTCAGGTTATCATCCGAACCCCTTCCGGTATTAAGTTGCAAGCAACAAACAATTGCATTAAGTATGGTGCGTAATGTAATCAACACAAATATCCTTAGACAAAGCATCGATGTTTTATCCCTAGTGGCAACAGCACATCCACAACCTTAGAACTTTATGTCACTGTCCCAGATTTAATGGAGGCATGAACCCACTATCGAGCATAAATACTCCCTCTTGGAGTCACAAGTATCAACTTGGCCAGAGCCTCTACTAGCAACGGAGAGCATGCAAGAACATAAACAACATATATGATAGATTCATAATCAACTTGACATAGTATTCAATATTCATCGGATCCCAACAAACACAACATGTAGCATTACAAATAGATGATCTTGATCATGATAGGCAGCTCACAAGATCTAACATGATAGCACAATGAGGAGAAGACAACCATCTAGCTACTACTATGGACCCATAGTCCAGGGGTGACTACTAACACATCGATCCGGAGGCGATCATGGCGATGAAGAGATCTCCGGGAGATGATTCCCCTCTCCGGCAGGGTGCCGGAGGCGATCTCCTGAATCCCCCGAGATGGGATTGGCGGCGGCGGCGTCTCTGGAAGGTTTTCCGTATCGTGGCTCTCGGTACTGGGGGTTTCGCGACGAAGACTATATGTAGGCGGAAGGGCAGGTCAGGGGCGTCACGAGGGGCCCACACAACAGCCCGGCGCGGCCAGGGCTTGGGCCGCGCCGCCCTGTTGTGTGGTCACCTCGTGGCCCCACTTCGTTTCCTCTTCGGACTTCTGGAAGCTTCGTGGAAAAATAGGACCCTGGGCGTTGATTTCGTCCAATTCCGAGAATATTTCCTTGTAGGATTTCTGAAACCAAAAACAGCAGAAAATAGCAACTAGCTCTTCGGCATCTCGTCAATAGGTTAGTGCCGTAAAATGCATAATAATGACATATAATGTGTATAAAACATGTGAGTATCATCATAAAAGTAGCATGGAACATAAGAAATTATAGATACGTTCGGGACGTATCAGTAGGCTAGGTCTCAGAGTCCACATCGGGGTCTAATGACATTGTATATGTCACTTCACCCGATATGGGCCTAGCTTTTCTATTTACAAACTAATTGGGCTTCGACTTCATGTAGGTTTCTTCATGGGCCTTCGCCTATTCCTTCCTGGACTTTGCACCAGGTATGATAATATTGAGTACCTGATATGGTATACCCATGTCAGGGCCAGCATCTGCTGGTGCACCAGTCGATCGACGAGGACGTGTCGGCGGCGACGCAACGACAAGCGGTGTGGTGGTCGGCGTTGGACAACAATAATAACTTCATCGACCTTGGCGGCCCTTCACCGTCACTGGCACTAGCGACTACGGTAAAAAAGGAGGACGCTGAAGAGAGCAGCGACTTCAACTTCGGCTCTTCCTCCAAAGGCGGCGGTGGTGACAGCGCCAACAGCCATGACTTCAGCACGTTCAACCGCCGTCATTAGATTAGGATTTACTGTTTTAAAGTTTAAATTTGTCAAACTTTGTACAAATTCTAATGAAACCCACCGAATTTTAAGTTCAATTTTTATAAAATTTATATTGGTATCGCCTGTTCGGGGCCATAGTTGTCTGTAACCTCTCCCTAAATTTGGGAGCAGGTGTCGGCGCCCCCATATCATATTGTCGGCGCACCTACCAACGTTTATTTGGAGAGCCCCTGTGGAGATGCTCTTAGTATAGAACATAGCCCAGAGATGCCGTATTCAGAAGAAGTCATTTGGGAACAGAAAGAAACACTAGTGATTCCCTGAAAATTCTTGAGCTCCTCAATCAATTAGCACGGTAGGCGACGCACACACCTTTCACATGATCGACCGACGAACAAGTTCCTCTCCTGTTGCAGCAAACAGTTTCTCCTCGCCACAGTATAGCACACTTCTCTTCTGTAGACTGTACTAGTAGATACTTTCTCACCGGCAGTAGAGTATTCAGGGTTTAGCCAATGCATGGTAGCTAGGTTGGCGACTTTCCAAGCAACCAGACTGGCTCGCTCGCTGCCATGATGCCAAAAGCAATGCACGTCTGTAGCCCAATGCATAGTCGCCATTGGAAAAAAGCTTGCAAGTACTCGTGGTGCTTATGCTTTGCTTCGTAGTAGCTGATTTGACTGCATCAATGACACCGGGACACCGGTGACAGCCAAAGAGACAACCAACAGTTGCCGTAGCTAGATAGGCACGCACGGGGGCAGCTAGGGTGTGTGTGCGATTGCCATTGCCCTACGGCAGCCAGGACAAAATCGCTACTGCATCTCCTTCCATGTCGATATTTTCTTCTTCTCTTTTGAAAAGTTTTCCTGGCGCGCATTTCAGCCACCGTAGTGAAGGGCGTTGTCGCCTCACGTACGTATGACGGCAGGCCCCTGTGTAGTGTATGTAGATATTCATACGGCTGTACCTAAACTGTACCGCTCCCGAAATGACCACTCGAGCAGGGAGACATTGGTCAGGCGTGTACTCGCTCTCCTAATGCTCACCTGAATCCCTGCCTGCCTGAAGCTGTTAGTATATAAGTTAGGATCATAGTACAGTTTATCTGATTTTTTCTATACATAAAGAAGATGCCTCTAAGGATTATCTGAACATTGCTACAATGTTGTCGTATTTTTTTTTTTTTTGAAACGGAGCTGCTACAATGTTATGATTTATCTGAGGCTTACCTGACTGAAGCTTCCTCGGCGAGCAGGAGAAAACATCATGATCTCCCAAGTGACAACCCTGCTCACAGAATGAGAAACACATCCATCACGTCGAAACCAGCCGGGAGATATCCAAGATCCAGAAACTCTTTTGTAATCCATCACGTCGACTTGAACAGCATGGACTACATCTACATCATGGACATGACTGCAGCAATGGGCGCCAAAGATAAATTCTACACGACGTACGTACCTCCCGGCAGGCAGGCAGGCTAGCTCCACTGTTTGGTCTTTTCAGCAGGACCCATGCCATGCACCACTCTCTCATCTGCTTGGACACTCCAGCTCTGCACTCTCTCATATCACCTTCATTGCCAAAATACTGGGCGATCGAGCAAGAAATCCAGTGATAAAATATAAACAATGCAGACGCAGAGTGGCCACACATCAACAGATGGAATCTGCAACCGGCATCAACCGTGTTCTTTATCCTAAATAGTCCTTTCCAAACTATACCCATTTTTTTGCCCCTTTCGAAACTTCAAAATTTTCGTGGCCCCTTGAGTTAACTCAAATGAACGACACATCACTCACTTTTGTTGGCAGGTTTTTAAAAAATCTGTGCAAAAAAATTGACTAAGTCATTTGAGTCTAGCTATACTAAATAGTGTGACCTACATGTTTTTCTTACCTAAAGGGTCAAAAAAAAAACTCAGATACCATGTTAAATCATCTTGTAATATAATGAGGCCAAGGGCCGGTATAAGTACGAGTGTGTCTGAAAGGAAAATAAAAAATGGATGCACTAGCTAAATATTCCAAACATTCGAATTGATGGAAAGAGACTAAGTAGTGTATTTATCTTTCAACACTCTCCCTTACATGCATCTAGACTATTTTAGTTCTTTCCGTGGGTTCGATGCATGCTGCAGAATCTTTTTTATTTTGTTTTTAATACTGGACGAGTAGGGTTTGAATTTGAGACCCCTTAGCTGTGATACCATGAAAGATTGATGCACTAGCTAAATTTTTTAAACATTCAAAATGATGAAAAGAGACTAGGCAGTCTATTTATATTTAACAGAACCCAAGTGCTAAAAAGTGCTTGGATGCTATTTGGCCAACTGAGCACTCGGTTACGGACCGTCGGATCCGTCTTCGACGAGACGATTGCGCGCCGCGTCCTACCCAACATCCGACCAAAATCATCTGGCCCTGACCAAACCCCACCTGAGAGCCCCATTCTCTCTCCCGAAGCCATTCCCCATTTCTCTGTCCCAGCAACACTAGGGTTTCGTCGGCTCCGTCGATTTCATTGGCAGCGGCGGGGGTGTGCGAGGGAGCAGGCGCTATGTTCGTCGGCGGATCGGAGCGCGTGTGCGTGCTGGAGGGAGATGTGCTCGCCAGCGATGGGCGGGTAGCACGATAGTGCGGCGAAATCTGTCGTCGAGGAGAGAGACGACCGGTTGTGCAGCTAGCTCTGCGTCGACGAGCGAGACGAATCGGTCGTGCGGTGAGCTCTGCGTCGATGAGCGAGAGGACCGCGCTGGCCGGGACCGACATGGCGTAGATCAAGCGGTCCGCGACGGGGCGTTCAGAGACGAGGATTTGCGACACAGGTAATCCCTAGGTCGAAACCCATCAAATACGTGCAATTCTTTGTGTTGGAAAGGCAATCAGATGCCACTTCTTCGTACAGAGGCCGGGGATGTTTACCTCGCGGTGCCTATCTCCCTTGTTTTTGTGTGAGCATGCACAACCCCACTGCTGGTTCGAATTATTGGGAAGTAAATATCTGTTCAATTATCATGTTGCACACTCTATTCAATCCCTGCTCGATTCATCTCGATGTTGCAATTCCTCGTGGGAAAATTAGTTGAATGGTGCACAACACCCTCTAGGTACCTACTGGGGGCGGATCTCCTGTACAACCAATGGGTGCAGCCTCCACAAATAACACTAACGCATAGATGAAACAGAGTGTAAAATGCATTTCTGAACGCATATCAAAATGTTTGCTGACCCCATCCAACCCATAGCCAACCCCAGCTGCCCAAGACAGGCTTGACGAATTGCTTCAGAATAAAGGCTTATGCGTTGGCCCTGGCCACGTCGGTTGATTTAGCGGATTGATGTTCCTGTATAGCTGACCTCTCCAATTTCCATATTCCTTACCACTGCTCCAAATTTCATCTCTCGTCCTTTGATAGTCTAACCTAAGGATTGAGTCGCGGCTGACAACATCGCTGAACATTTAATCTAGAGATTCAGGTAATGAATTTCCTCCATTGATTCTGAACTCATGTTAATCACCCGCTAGATTTACTTTGTGTTTCATCTTTCTAGCTTAGTTGGTTACCGAATCGAACTAAGTTGGGTCATGAACACGGTTAAGTTGTTTACTGAATCTAACTAAGTTGGCTTTTGAACACTCGGTTGTAAGTTGGTCACTAAATCTAACTAAGTTGGTCTATGGGTGACACTGACAATAAGGTTCCATCTGGGATAAACTACCTTTGTTTTGCCTAACTTCTGTGATGAGAATCCCGGGAATATTCACAGGCATAAGATCAAAAATTGTTCCTGGGTAAATATTCTCAACAGCAACAAAAAAGCCAAATGCACCAAAAATCTTGGCCCTTTGAGACACTTTCTTGAAGCTGTTCCAGGAGAATTTGGCCCTGAACCAACCTCTTATTTAGGAGTTCTAGTCTTTGACAGTCTAGTGCATTGTACTTGGTTGCAGATGAACTCAACAACATCAGTAGCATAAATAACGCCGGACGATTTATTTCTGTGTGTTGCGGCTGTAGCTAGATCATAGATCATAGAGCTGTCAACTGAACACAGGAACTTCAAGCGAATTGTTAGAGCACCAGTATCACCTACGACATAAATGGACATTCTTTGACAATAATAGTGACATACGAACATGAACGTAGTACTCCCTCCGGTTCAAAATAATTGCCTAAAAATGGAAGTATCTAGACATGGTTTAGCGTGTAGATATATCTATTTTTGGGCAATTATTTTGAAGTGGAGTGGTAGTTTTCTCACAATGAATTGAAATATCACCCTTTTTCATTGCAAATGTGAGGTTAAGTTGGTTTTAAATCTGGTTTAAGTTCGCTTTTGAACACGGCTAAGTTTGGTTACTTAATCTAAGTAAGTTGGCTAGTCAAGATTTAAACTTAAGGTCATTCTTTCTGTCTCATCTTTTAGGATAGTTGGTTTTTAAATTTACTCAAGTTGGCTCCTGAGCACGCTAAGTTTGGTTACTTAATCCAACTAAGTTGGTTGTCAACATTTTAACTTGCGGTCATTCTTTGTATCTAATCTTTTAGTTTTAGGATAGTTAGTTTTTAAATTTAGCCAACTTGGCTTCTGAGCAAGGCTAAGTTTGGTTACTTAAGCTATAACTAAGTTAGCAGTCAACATTTTAACTTGAGGTCATTCTTTGGATCTCATCTTCTGTGATAGTTGGTTTTTAAAATTAGTCAAGTTGGTTTCTGAGCACGGCTAAGTTTGGCTACTTAATCTAACTAAGTTGCCAGTCAACATTAAACTTGAGGCTATTCTTTGTGTCTCATCTTTCAGAATAGTTGGCTTCTAAATTTAATCAAGTTGGCTTCTGAATATGGCTAAGTTTCCTTACTTAATCTACCTAAGTTGATTTGTCAACATTTTAGCTTGAGGTTTATTCTTTGTGTCCCATCTTTTAGGATAGTTGGTTTTTAAATTTAATCAAGTTGACTTCTGAAGGCGGCTAAATTTGCTTACTTAATCTACCTAAGTTTGATAGTCAACATTTTACATGAGGTTTATTCTTTATGTCTCTTTGTTCTTGCTGATCTGGGGAAGTTGCAAGCTCCAGTCTTGATGGGTATCAGTACAATTTATGTAGCTGTTTCTTTTGAGTTGCCTTGTCAACATGTTTAAAGTTCTTATATGTGATAATGGTAAGTTTTACCGGGAAGCGGTGGATCCTGGTCGGCGTAGCTAGTACCATTTCCAGTGCGGTAGTGGAGTCCATGGTGGCGTAGCTAGTACATTTCCTGTGCGGTAGTGGAGGAGGCCATGGCGCCTAGCACGAGCATGTGGTGGCGTCCATAATGCCCAGTGTGAGCGCAAGCCCACCGAGGTTGCTGGCCAACGTAAGTTGATTATCCAATTTAATTAACTTTCTCGCTTCTCCCTTGTAAAGTCTATTTCTAGTAATGTCTAACCTTTCTAAACATTGATGCTAAGTTGCTTTCAAGGTAATATTAAAGTTGCCTTAACGTTGATGCTAAGTTGTTTTCGTGCAGGAGGAGATCATGTGTTGTTTTGTGATCGACTCGCAGTTTTCGGTTAACTCCAGATTCCATTCCATAGAGTTCTAGAGGAGGAAGAAGACCTGCAGTAGTTCGTCTTGCACAAAGGAAGAAGCCCTGAAAGTAGTTTGTCTTGAAGAAATAAAGAAGAGCCGGAGTAGTTTGCCAAGATTTGCATCTCACGCTCTGTTTTGTGCTATTTTTTAACCTTACGTGTAGCCTCATTCTTTCTTGGTTGGATGCTGATGTGTTTACTTTGTAATCTACTCGCAGTTTTCGGTTAAATCCAGATTTCACGGAGTTCTAGAGGAGGAAGAAGACCAGGAGTAGTTCGTCTTGCATAAAGGAAGAAGCCCAAGAAGTAGTTAGTCTTGAAGAAAGAAAGAAGAGCTGGAGTAGTTTGCCAAATTTTGTATTTCACGCTTTGTTTTGTGCTGTTTTAACCTTACGTGTAGCCTCACTCTTTCTTGGTTGGATGCTGAATCGGTCAAACCAGCATCTGGATGCTGGGTTAAACAAACCAGCACCCGGATGCTGGGATGGACAAACCAGCACCGGATGCTGGCTAGCCACGTCCTAACAGAAAAACCAAGAGGTAGAAATAGAAAGCCAACTATTAATACATCACTAACACCAGAAAAAACTATACAAGTTATAATTTTTTACAAAGAGATAAAAGTGATCTAGAGTTTGGAAAAATAGTCACTTAGGTCAAAGAACTGGCATCGATCGAGCAATAACTATCTAGAGCTCTGCAGCTCATAACACCAGCTAAAGAAGCTTCATCGATTTCATTTCCTCACCTATTCACTATTTTCTTATCAGATCCTTCAGTGAATGCATGTGCTTCTGAGGCCTCCTTGGCTGTCTGATGGGGAAGAAGCATGCGTATCTTCATCCAGACCATCCACTTTCATCCAGTTCGATGAGGCAAAAAAAAAAAAAAAAAGGGAACCCAGATAAAAACATAGACCGTGGCAGAATAGGATCCAGATTTTTTTTTTACCAGAAGGATCAACAGAGTGTACTTTTTTTTGGATAAAAACATAGACCGTGGCAGAATAGGATCCAGATTGCTTTGGTGTATGCACATGGAATGGAAGGAGACACGTTCACCATCTCATCCATTTGCACCTGCAACAACCATGACCCACCCAAGTCCATGGCGGAGCTCGGCCGGCCGGCCAACAGAGAGATGCCAAAAGCACAGCCCTGAAATCCAGCAAAAGAAATGCAGCCACTGTTGGGTGTTGTCAAGGGCCCTACATTCTCCTCCTCTCTCACTTTTTACGCTTAGCAAGGTGATGGTAATAAGTAACACCAGCACCATCATAACACTGTGCCAGAGGACACGCTCCAAACAGCTAAACTGTCACCGTGAAGCACTGCCGCCGCGGGTCCCGTGCACTGTCGTCGTCCTCCTCTCTTACCCGTTGGAGGGAGCACGCACTGCATGCCTGGAGTGGAGCTCGAAAATTTAACCAGAAGGATCAACAGAGTGTTTTTTTTTTGGATCAGCAGCTACAGTACGCAGTGGCACTGTGGCGCGCGCCAGTGCTGGAACAGTACATTGCGGTGGCGATGCAATACTCTGCTCCAGGCTCCAGCCACTGTCTCGTGATGCACATGCATTGGTGGTGCCACAGATCATAACAACAGCTCCTGTTGTCATCAGGTAGGGGTTTCATTCCACTGAAAAACCGCTGAAATATGCAGCATCTGTGAAAAATGCTGAAATACTCCATTGAATTTTGATGCAGGTAGGGATTTCATTCCATTGAAAAAATGTTTAATTACTCAGCATCTGTGTATACAATCGATGGGGAAGTGCAGAAATATTTAGCCAAGTTGTGAATTTTGATGGACCTGCAGTGCATTGTTCTCCTTCCTAGCTTTGGTCAGTTGGCCGTGCCCCCTGTAGTGTGTTGTCTTCAGAGAATCATGTATGCGTTCAGTTTCTGTTTCCAGTAGATCTTCTGAAATCTACTGAAATCTTGGCATCTGAAATCATGTAGAGCAATGAATGTAGTATGTCAGGATCAGGTCCTCATACATACATGTAGCACAAAACCCAAGGTATATAGATACATAGATAGATAGTACATGGTACTTGGAGATGGACTTCAAGCGAAGCTGTAGCATAGCAGTAGACGACTAGCGGTAGCTAGCATCCTTGAATTCCGGAGGCTAGCATCTTCTTCCACAGCACAGCAGGACCGATGACGTGCAGCAAAATCTTGAGCAGCAGCAGCTGAATCGCAGTAGGGTGTCTCGCTACTGGAGAGAGTACGAAACTTTGGAGCAAGAAAGCGAGGCAGTGATAGGTGGAGTACCGTCGTCACGTCGCTGTTTGCTTTTCACCTTCAGGGCTGAGGGCTCTGGCTGGATTTTTCATCAGTTTTTTCCTTCCTCTGCTCCCGTTGCTACTGGTACCCAGCAGTATTGGAAGTCCACATCACTCACCTGCTCTTCTCCCTGTTTGTTTGTTCATGCATGCAAAAATTAGCTACTGTTGCGAGGCCGACATGTGGGCCCATGTTAGCGATCCATATGTCTGGTACCACTGTACCATTATGCACGGCAGTTTTGTATTGCTTGGCAAAATTGTTCCATTGACAACCCGACAACTAATGGGTTAAGAATACTTCTTTTTCATGAATCCGTGGGTGTGGTTAGTTTCAGAAAGGACAATGCTGTTTTTTTTACGTTTAAGGGTAAAATATCATCATTTCTAATTTTTATGCGATCCATCTTGTGCATTTTATGTTAGACACATCAACTAGCACGGTGGCAGTGGCAGACATCAAGGCTCTGGACCTGTGACTCTCTACAAATGTGTGGTTGTTCACTAACTAGATAGATGAAGCCCTCTATGAATTAATGGCAACCATATGCAAATTTCTATTTCAAATTGTTTATTCTGTTTACCTGTAGCTTCAGGGCAAAATAGCGGCGGGACATTGATACTTACTTGTGCAAATTTTTCCAGACAAAATATGACTATATATGGTCTACATAAAACAATATAAAATGGAAATTTGTTTCTCTTGAATAGTTAACTCCAATCATTATAGTGTTATCTACATATTTTATCTTTTTTAGGCCACATACAATCATATTTTGCGTTGAAAATTTGATTTTTTAAACTTTAATATAGCATTTTTTTTGCTTCTTTAAAAAAGGGTTCAGATTCCACTAGCAACTTCTGGGTGTTCACTAACTTAGATAGCTGAAGTCCTACGGAAACTATAATGTTGCTCAGGCTACATGTAGATAATTTTACCGAAAAGAATTGAAAATTACATTTTTAAAGTAAAAAAAATAAAACAAATCTAGGTGTTGATAATGAGGTATTCTATCAACGTGCCAAAACTCAACTCAAAACACCTTCTTTATTTTGGACCACACTGAAATGACACATTCTGACTATATTTTGAGGTTTCAAAGTTTGCAGTACTTCAGATTTCCACTTTTATTATTTTTGGATTGCCTTAATTATAAGGCATTTTGAGTTCAATTTTTTCATGTTTATAGAATATGTCATTACCTACATCTAGAATTGTTTCAGAATTTTTGAAAATCTAAAATATCAGTTTAAAAATATTCAAAAAAAAGAGCTACACTGTACCATGAATCTTTCAACCTGTAGCTCGGTCTACTAAACACCGCACTCAAGTCCTCTATGAATAAAAAAGTGGCAACCTAATGGTACCATGAATCTTCCAACCACAGCAAAAGAGATGGAGGCTAAACTGTACATTAGTAGACAATTAAAACTGGTCTGACCAATTTGGCTTGGCTTCTAACCACTCTGACGCAGGAAAGCATAATAAGTCTACTAAAATACGGTGCTCTAATTACAGAGCTCTCACAGCCGTAAGCACAGCCACCAGATCCATGGAGCAGATCAAACAGCTTAACATGCTAATTAAGCCTGCAACATGTTCTTCACCAGCCAGGCAGCTACTACACATGTGTACAACGCACGCGCACGTACGGCTATTAGCTGTTTTCTCTCCCTGCCGAGTCCAAACTCCAAAGCCCACACAGGCCTCGACAATGTCGTGGAGAAGCTACAAAATTGATATTTTACCACTATCCTAACAAGAGTGTGAGAGGGAGAGACTGTAACTGTAACTGTATGCAGTACAGAATTTGCAATATAATTTTACCACAGTCGTGGGGGCAGGAGGAGAAGGCCCCCTCACCCATGTGGGAGGGGCAGTGACCAGTGAGTGAGTTATATACGAGAGCTGGAGGTGTGGTGGTGGGGAAGAAGAGTGGTAGCCGTAGGGAGAAGAGCAGGAAGAGTAGAGGCAGAACCCATTCTTAAATGCAGGCAAGTGGTGGCTTCTCCTCCTGCAACGGTACAAGAAGCACCACCAGCGCCACCATCACCTCCCCACTCCTCCACTAGCCACTGCTGCTGCTTTGCTCCCACACACACACGCTCTCTTCTCTTCTCTTCCTCCGGCTCCATCTTCTCTCCATCCACACAGCTTGGCAGCTTGCAAACAGTGAGTGCTCTCAGAATGACCAAAGATGAGGATTTCAAGCTGGTCAAGATCCAGGTACCTCTCTCCTTCCTTCCCTCTCTTGGTTGGAACTCCCTGTTTCTCTCTGTAGTGTGTGGATTTGTGTGAGGTGTTTGAGGAAGAGGTCAACTGTTCTTGGGGATTGATTGATTGTTTGCTTCCTGCAGACCCATGTCTTGAGGGTGAACATACACTGTGATGGGTGCAGGCACAAGGTGAAGAAGATGCTCCAGAAGATTGAAGGTACACACACAGCTTCTTCCAATCCTCCCATGGTTTTTCTGTTGGTTCCTTCCTGCGCATGTGGCCGTTCTAGCAGTGGTCTAAGCTGGTAGTACTGGTTGTAGCTCTCCTTTTTTTTCTTGACACTTACTTTGCTGTAAATATCTTCTGCCCGGATATAAAAGCTTGGGAGCTTTGTCCACTTGCATCTGAAAGCACCACTGAGCCTTGCCAATTAAATGCATTTACTTGACAATAAATCCCTACTTTTGATGTGTCCATGGCCATACTAATGTTCAGACTAAATGGATGTAGTAAGTTTGAAGTGAAGAGAAACAAGAACCCCTGAACTTGTTTACCAGCTTGAGCTAATCTGTATTTGCCGAGCTAGTGAATAGGCCCAAATTCACACCCTTGTAGCTGATGTACTGCTGTTAGATAATCTCACGAACGGCTCATAGGAGAACACACAGGATGAATGAACCCCCACTCACTGCACAGGCCTGCATCTTGTGATACTTAATTAATTGGTGACTAGTAAGTAGTAAGTACTCTGTAATTACAGTGGCTCACGAGCAGCCTGTGAAACTGAACTCTCTGCTTCCTGTTTGCAGGCGTCTACTCGGTGGCCATCGATGTGGACAACCACAAGGTCACGGTGACTGGCAATGTGGACTCTGAGACACTGATCAGGAAGCTCACCAGAGGTGGCAAGCACGCAGAGCTGTGGTCACATCAGAAGGGCGGCAACAACAACCAGGGCCACCACAAGGGCAACAACAACAACAATCAGCAGAAGCAGCAGCAACAGCAGCATCAGAAGCAGGCTGCCAACCCAAGCAAGGATGGCAACAACAAGAACAGCAACATCAGCCACAAGGACCAGGGCGGCAAGCATGGTGGAGTTGGGAACCTCATTCAGGGCCTCAAGGCCTTCAAGAGCCAGCACAACAAGCACCAGCTCCCTGAGCTGAGCTCGGAGGACGACGATGACATGTATGATGATGACGAAGACGATGACGAGTTTGACGATGACTATGAAGACGAGCTCCGCTTCATCGGGGACAAGGTGAGCCAGCTCGGCATCCTCAGGCAGCAAGCTGCGGCTGCGGCGGCCAATGTCAAGAACAAGAACGGCAACGGTGCCAATGTCAACAATAACCAGAGCAACGGAAAGAAAGGGGGTAGTGGTGCCACGGTGGGAAACCACCACCAGAATCAGAAGATGAACATGGCTGCGGGGGCGAATGGCAAGCTGGGGAATGGTGCACAGAAGAGCACCGGCGGCATCAATGGCTTGATGGGCCTGAACCATGGCCTGGGGGCAGGAGGCGCTGCTTCTGGGGGCTACACAGGCGGCTACAGCCACCCATCTTATGCTGCCACCGGCTATGGAGGGCTTCAGCAACAGCACCTCCAGCAGCAGCAGAACAGCAACCTGATGGCGAGCATGCAGTCCGGGTTCCATAACAACCCGGCAGCCGCGGCGGCGATGATGAGGGGCCTGAACGGCAACATGATGATGCACCAGCCGCAGCCACAGCCGCAGATGATGTACCACCGGTCTCCCCAGATCAGCCCGTACACCGCCTACTACAACCCGTACAGCTACTACTACCAACAACCTGCGGGCAGCAGCTCTGCTTACCATCCCACCGGCGCCGGCACTGGGGATGTCGAGACCATGTTCAGTGACGAGAACACCAAGGGCTGTGTTGTCATGTAGGATTGTTTGTATCTAGCGGTGTTACAATGTAGAGAGTTGGGTGATGAAGATTGGCAATGGTGATCGATGCAGTCGTACTACTTTTTTACTAGTATTTTACTGCTTTTATTGTTTCCTCTTGTACTATCGAGAATGGATCATGGATGTTGACTTAGATGTGGTGTTTGAAAGCAGTGGCACTTCAGAGGATGATCAGACAGTGTAGTGTAAATTACCTTTGACTGCCTAGTGCTTTGCCCTGCCTGGCTTGCCATGCATTGTATATTTGGTCTTTTGTGGTTGTGGACCTCTATGCTGCGAATGGTGACCATGGAATCAGACTCAACGGTGAACGGTTAATCCAATGTTAGCTGTCAATACTGGGGTGCTGTACCGCTGGAAGAAATTGTCCCACACTGACCTAAAAGATGATCATGACATATGAGTGGAGCCAGTGAGCATGCCATGTGAACAGAAAATGAACATTAGCTAGTAAATTAAGTACATAGGACTGGCCTGGCAGTTAAGCCATGACACCTTATTTTACACTGAACAAATTCTCGGGGCAGTGTTCTAGGTGGGGAAATATCGTGGACAGAATAGGAGAGCAGTTATACATTGCAAGTAGATTCCAAGAACCAAAGCAGCTATATATTGCAAATAGATTCCAAGAATCGAGAGGAAACTAGCAGACCTATAGCATGGGCGATCAATTCAGGGATGATTTCTAAGGGAGGACCATTCCATGGGAGGATTCAAAAAACATTGTGGCCAGCTAAAAAACAAAGATGCCAATTATGATCATGTTTCATGATGAAAAGTTTATGCTGGTAAAGGTGGTTGAAAATGAATGCATACCGGAATGATTGCATCTCCTTCACGAGCCCAATGGTCCCTAAGACCCTAACCAAAATAAATTCTTATTTCCCCATCTTCATAATGCACCCACCAAATATACAAGTATGTATTGAGACAAGCAAATATGAAGTGGTAGATCTAAGGCCGCAATTAGCGGTTTACAAGTTTCATTTTGGTAGTATTATACCCGTAACTGGTATCTTTCTTACTGGGGTGAGCATGCTGCAAAGAT
Organism: Lolium perenne; assembly: GCF_019359855.2. Lineage (NCBI taxonomy): Eukaryota > Viridiplantae > Streptophyta > Magnoliopsida > Poales > Poaceae > Lolium > Lolium perenne. The sequence goes on along the minus strand of NC_067246.2, from coordinate 26,162,080 downwards.
GGAATTATAAAGCCCACCTATCTAAAAGAACTTTTGGTGTACAGTTTGTCCGTTTTTCAAATAGTTAGCTAACTGTACGAACTACAAAGACAATATTTTGAAGTGCAAAGCAGGCAATTGAGTCCCCTTTGTAAGAATGTATAGGATTCTAGAGAAAAGAAAACTGCTCTACATAGATTTGTTTACTCCTCGATGTCTGGGTTAAACTGGAAACGATGATGATTATAGTATTGCAAACACTTACTTGCACGGGTGTGCAGCAGCTACAGCAAGGATGGTCAACTCAAAGCAAGATCCAAAAGATCAGCATAAGCTAATTGTTTATTTTTTTGAAACGATGCATAGACTAATAGTAACGTGCAAAGCTACCTGCAGGAGAAGGAAATTCCATGAATTGGAGCTGATGGAAGGGTAAAAGCCTAGCATTATAGTAGCTGAAACATACTAACGTGCAAAGAAGAAATTCCATGGATCGGAGTTGGAGCACAAATGCAAGCGGGTAAAGACATTTCTATGACATGCATGTCAGCAGCTAATTTATCTGAAAAAAAAAAACATTAACAAGCTCACTGATCCCCAAGAACAAGTTAATAAATTTCCCAGCACAGACTCCCATCTCACCAAACTGATGGTCCTAAATCAAAATGGCAGAGGACAAAAACGATGTGCACACAGACACCAAGCAAGCCAAACCCAGATCACGGACCCTATTTTTTTCCTTTAGGGCATCTCCAGCGGGCCGACGCATTTCGGACGTCCGAAATGTCCGTTTGCACCGGCCCGTGGACGCGTTGTGGGCCAGGGCAACCGTTTGCGTCGGGGGTAGCTCCAGCGGTGCGGACGCATATTTTATCCCGGGACAGCGTCAAGGTCGCTAATGGCGTTTTACGTCCCATCGAGGACTGCCGCCGGCGATTAACTGTTCCGCGCGGCGACGATCGTTCCCGCGAGCGCCCAATACATTGGCAAGTTTCGTCGGCGGTTCGCGCGCGCGGGAAACGCCCTGCGCGCCAACGCCGTTTCCCGCCCCGCCGTGGCTATATATGGTGGACACCGGCGGGGGCGACGGGCACACCTCAAGCTACCATCCATCCATGGCCGACCACATGAATTGGGAGCACGTTGTTCAGATGTGCCGCCAGCTCCACCCGGAGGAGGAGGAAGACGAGGTAGCCGCCGCCGGCGTTGAGGCGCAGCAGCTGGACCTGGAGGTGGTGGCGGCGGAGGCGGAGGTCGCGGAGGCGGAGGCGGCAGAGCGCGCGGAAGGGCGCCTCGCAGCGACCAGAGCGGAGATCGCCAACGCCATGGCCGAGCTCGCCGACACCGGAGCCGAGCTCGCGGAGGCGCGGCGGCCATCGCGGCCCTCCGGCCGACGCCGTCATCCACGACATCGCGGACGACGACGTCCCCGTGCCCATGCGCCGAGTGCGCCGGTGACCAGCTCGTTACGCTTGCGTCCTTCGAGTCCCTGGTGGGGACGCCCGCGCCGTCGAGCTTGGGTGGCGGAGGAGGAAGCCCACGGCTATGCGATGGCCATGGTCGGGGGTTAATGTGCTCCGACCTGGACTCGCTCCAGCGTAGGGGCCCTTCTCCCGCGCGGGTCGAGCAGAGAACCGGGAGGCGGAGGTCGCCATCGCCGCCAGGGACGAAGCGTGGCGGCGGCTAGGGCGAGGCCCGCTCGTCGCCGACGTGGCGACGATCCAGTGGCGGTCCAAAGTGAGGAGGACGCGGCGGCGGCGGGGGTCCAGCGGCATGAGGAGAGAGGCCCGGCGGCGGCGGCGGTCCGTGCGGTGGCAGAGGAGGAGGAGGCCCGGCGACAGCCGAAGGCGGCGTCTACCAAGGTGGCCGTTGCGACGGTGACGGCCACGTGGGGACGACTCCCTGGCCGAGGTCTCGAACGCCGCAGCGGGCAGGACGAGATGTCCGTTCGCCGGCGTGCGCGGCGCGCGGAGTGCAAGAAGCGCTCCCGCTTCGACGACGGCGCCCGGCCCATCCGGCGGCCGATAGTAGGGCGCGCGATCGCGAGTAACCGAGGCCGGTGTAGGCCGCGCGACGGCAGTAGGTACGGCCGTTGTAGTTTTAGGTTAACTCGACTAACCATCTCAGTAAAGATGGTCCTTTTGGCCAATCAAAAGTAATGAAAAAATATTTTGCTTACCTAGTCACTGCCGACCGGGCCCGGATGTACCCAACGCGGACATTTTCCGCGACCGCCGAGCGTCCGCGGAGACGCAAACCTGGCGCATATTTGGGCCAGGTTTGCGTCTCCGCGGACGGCCCGGTCACTTTGCGTCGCCCCGCTGGAACAGGCACGCATTTCCGGTCACGGCGGACGAAACTGTCGCTCAGCGACCGTTTGCGTCGCGCCGCTGGAGATGCCCTTAGAGATGCAGCTAAAGCTATGTGCCGCTTACCATATCGGTGCCCAACACAGTGGCTTTGTGGGAAAGTAGTTTTTTTCGTAAATAGAAAAAAGATGAAAAAGAGGCACTACCATAGCAGTGCTACCATGCTGGTGGAGTTGAGATAAAGGTTTCTCGTCATTTCAGTCAACATATTCCCTCACACACGCACGCACGCACACACATGTGAGAGTGAGACCCAGGTACAGCCGGCCTCTCATCAACAAGGCAGTGAGGACTGATGAAGGACCAGAACAGAAAAGGCAGAGGACAAAAGCTGGAACTTAGCTGAGGGCAAGGAAAGCCAAGCACAGTAAAATTAAGCACAAAAGACCATCTCTAGACTTTAGCACAAGGCAGCTTTATTATATCATTGGAGTAGGTTATAATATATTGCTTGCTTTTAGTACAGGGGATTATGATGATAGGGAAGGGGCAGCGGCATGAAAAGGAGTAGCTAATGTTCAGGGAGGAGGGGGGCTTTGGGACAGCCAGGCCTGCAGAGGAGCACCGTTGGGGTATATCTTTTTGACCTGCAGTTGTGGAGCACAGTGAATTGGTGCGTGCAGCTACCAAGAAACTTGGCCCCTGCGACATGAACAAGAAAGCAGAGAACCATTGGGGTATGTGATGGCGTTTTAGCATTCACCTGAATAGACATGCTACAGTAATGTTTTTCTTCAGAGCTTTGATATTTGGGGTGATAACTATCCAGTTATATATTTGTGAAAACAATTTGGGGAATTTTAAAGTTGCTGTGCACGAACATTGTATGAATGCAGTGAAGTGGTGTCATTTCTGTTGCACGATTTTCAGACAAAAGACTCAAGAGCCCAGCTTTAAACTAAGAAAGCCTCAGATGGCTAGCGGTACACAACAAATGCTCCTGGGGATACCAGCTTAGAATGGCAGCTCACAGGAAAGGAGAAAAATAACACCCAAACACTCAAGAGAATGACTACTCCAATCAAGGACATGATTAAGAAATTGCTTTTGTGGTGAAAAGGTTCTGTTTCAGTTAATATAACCTCAAGAAATTAATTCCAGGGAGGTCGCGAAACTACCTCTAAAAACTAAGAACCAAAACAGAAGGCTTGGCGATATAAATCCTCTGATAAGCATCCATATAGGAAATGCTCAAGTCATAATTGCAGATGTACTTACCATATCCAATTGATCAAGGACAACAATCTTCATGAAAGTGCCCCTAGTCTGAAGTTCTGAATTAATAGAACAAACCTCCATGGTTAAAAAGTAATGTCTTTTCTCACCTAAAACCTTAGATGAATCTTCAGTGCATGTTTTAGTTTTGCTTTGTCGCATAAAAGTGGAAAATAAACCAAGTATCTCCACAAAACTAGTCTAAAGCATTAGAAAAAGTAATGATAGGCGTGGAGCCAGCTGAACACAGTACCCATCCAGGAAACTTCAGAACAATATGCTTTTCAGGCCCTACTAATAGCATTTGAACAGTAACAGCAGACTCAAATAATTAAATATTGATTCGGCACCCGAGCTTCCAGATAAGAAGCTTAGCACGGCGAAGCTTATAATACTGTTTGGGTACAGTTAAATATGGCCGAGGCTATAATTGAGGCCAGGTGGATGGATAAATAAGATTAACTACAAGGAGGCACGAGCACTTACCTGCATGATTACACACGAAGCTTCCTTTCCCTGCTCATTCTCTTCCTGAAAGGCGGAACTAAACAAATCCAGGTAAACTGTCAGCATGTTACTCTTCGACAACCCCATAGTCTTTGAGATAAAATATTCCATTTGTTTAATAAATAATTAAATCAACCTTCAACTGTTCTTGCCGATTTCACAATTATGTACGCTGAGAAGGTAACTTCTCATAAAATGTATATATACTAGATAATACAGAGTAATGGGTGCCATTCTGAAAGCCAGATAAGTTCAGTTGCCAACAGGATGCTATGCATATCTATAACCACTCGCCGGCATGTTTTTGTGCACGGTTAGGATGACAATCTGATCCAGCTTGCAAATTAAAAGCAAGCCAGGTTGAGCTGCTTTGGACTGTTCTGGGAAAATTTTAACTTTCTTAACATGCAAGCTGAATCTCTCCAGTGTCCAACCTATCAGACATGGTGTAGTGGAGTGCCAACAGTCATGACAACAAGTTAGTATTATGCTATTAGCGCACTAGTGTGTGCACCTGCAGTACTCCAATCAAAGAGGTAACATCTGATCATGCTTTAATCACCTAAACCAGGATTTTGGAGTTTTAAGACAGCACAGAGAACAAGCATATGACCTTCCAAGTGCATACGTGTACCACCGCAGAAAATAGAAAGTGTAAATCTAGATTTTATCATCCCAGGAATGCCCACATATGCACCCAATCAATAGAAAAAAGAAGGAAGGCAACCTGAGAAGAATAATGCATGTCTCCAATTTGAAACAGCACTATGGACATATATGTTCTCTATATGGAACAATTAATCAAATGATGCTGTTACCTTATCATGAAAGAAGGGAGACAGTTGTTTCAAGCTTCTAATGCTGTAAAAATACAAGTCTGAGTGGCAAAGCCTGACCTTAGTATCCTCAGAAGCAACAACAGGTTGTCAGCAGTAATTAGCGCTCTAGCGCTACTATTATTGATGGAACTCACATATTGAGCAAGTATTTCAAAGAAAGTTCATTGATACCTTAAATAAAAGAGAAGTATGCTAGAGCAAGAATTTCAGTGCATAATTCCCACCTAGGTCTAACCAATTTACAGTTGAATGGATAGAATCATACTCCCTGCCTGTTAAACTAAAATAAACTGCTGAATTCAGAGACCATTTGCTTGCCAAACTGAATACATTAAAATGATATGGCCAAAGATACTCCTCTAAGTACTTGTGCCATGTTACAGAAGATATTCATTGTGGATAACACTACACAACAGAAACTTGTCCGCCATTTGAAGAAAGTGTTATGGATTTGAATTACATGACTGTTGAAGGCCGTTTTATCTCAGCTCAACGTTTGTCATTCTTTCTCTTCCTTGATTGTGCTTTCTGCCATTTTTTCTTAGGCACTAACTTACTCTTGGGCTTTAACTTTAACTCCGGAGAAAATTTGAAATTTGGGTCTCTCATGCGTGCTTGTATATCCTTAAAGAACTGGATATTGAGCTTCTTTGGTCCACCCTCCCGCAGCTCTGCATATTCTGGTCCCGAGACAATGTTCTCAAATGCTCCAATCAGGATATCTATATCAGTGACAACATCAAACACGTTAATGTAGCGTCCATCAGGCCCCTTTTTCAACTTTTTGAGAGCATTTTCTACAGCAAGTTTTCTTGCTTGCTTTCCTGGCGAAAGCTCTGGTGGTTCCTTCTCAGCTTTTAACAGCTCAGAGATTGTGCGGTATTTGGGTGCCTCATCAAATTCAAACACCTTATCAATATATGGATCACTGCGTTCATTGGGGTGTGGCTCGGTAGGGATATCGTTGTCATCGTCCTCTTCACTACCACTCCAGAGATTCATATCGTCTTCATCGCTCTCAGGGCATATACTTCTTAACTCGTCACTGTCGTCGCCATCTACGAGGTTTGCATTTTCCTTGGCTTGCTTCTTCACTTTCTTCATCTCCCTCTCCATTTTTGTGTCATTCTCTTCCTCTTCATCCTCGTCCTCACTGGCTGTCCAGAGGCAGTCCTCCTCGTCAACATTCTCCTGCCAAGCTTTCCTGAACCCTTCATCGCCTGGCCTTCTTTTACCAAACAGATCGTAGTGTGAACGATCATCAGCAAAGAATCGTATTCCTGGAGAAAGATAATGCCTTCAGTAAAATGCATTTGCAGGAAAGCAATTGTACTCAGCAAGGATTCGGTACGAATTCATTCATCAACATGAAGAATGACATCGAGTGGAACTTTTAATAGATCATGATACCATTTAGTGTGATAGTACCATAGCAAGCATATCTTCCATACAACAAGTGAAAAGATACAAAACCACCAGACTCGTAGAGAGTAACATCATATGCATTGACTAAAAGAATGGCAACATAGTACTCTCGCTATTTCATATGATCAAGAGACATATTGCTTCCGATATAAAGACCCTGCTATTCAGCATATAGTTCAGAAAGTACCATATCCGCTAAGTGCCTTAGTAATTCACAAACACCAGAAATTTACAACATATGCAAAATTGAATAATTTATGATTTCACCGGTAGCTGCACAGGTGATCAGTTACCGCATAAGCAACATGGGAACCGTATATTTCTCATGTGCCTTGCTCAGAAAAATTATCATAGTGTTGAGTTATCTTCAGAGTTCAGACACATAGGTTACAAAACACTAGAACATATCATGCGTCACTGCGAGGTATGAGAAAGTTCAGATAGCATTTGCAGGTGGTGGTGACACAATAAGAGCAGGGAATTCATCTTATAATCAGAGGGAGGGAGGGAGCGGGGCAGGGACGGACTGAATTCGGAGAAGCCGCACCTTGGGGAGCCCAGACCGGGGGACATGACGCCGGACCAAGGGTTCGGCGGCGCGTGACGGCGAGAGCCGGAGAGGGGCGGTGCGCGGGGCAGCGGGCACCGAGGCGGAGGAGGGGGGAGAGGTGGCGGGCGAGGAGGCGGCGAGCCATGGGCGGGAGGCGGGGTGGGGTGGTGCTAGTGCGCTACCATGAGGCGACCATGGAGGTTGGGCAGGGAGACTGACGGGAGAAGGGAGAAGAAGGCCTGATTGGTGATGGACGATCGGCCTGATGTTGTTCAAATGCGGCCCAACTAACACTGCACTTTACAAACTCTTTATTTACCCTAACATAAAAAAAAACTACACCTAAACCAAGGAAAAAAAATCTACACCTAAACTCGATAGTTTTGTACTCTAGAAACCTTATGGTGTACTGGTTAGACTGGTATACTTTAGAATATTTTACTATGTTTTGTAGATATTTAAGAACACCATGGTACATTAAGATATGATGTTGTGTATTCACTTGGATTTATGGTGAAGCCCATCCTATTAAATTGTTATCTTGTATAGTGTGAACTAACTGAATAAAAATAATAATTGACAATGAAATCTAATTTAAAAAATATTTGTAATGATAACTAGCAATATGTTATAAATATGTATCTTCATATGTGGATGCGTGATTATGTTATTAAGTTTGTTATTTATGTATGAAATTTATGATAGTATTACGAATGAAGTGTTGCTAAAAAATTGCATACATTGCGTGTTAAAATTGATTATATAGAAGTAAAAAAGTTTAGCATAAATGGGTGTGGGAACAATTGAATTTAGCTCACCAACAGCGACATAAATAGATAGGCCGCTCTTATAATATCAAATAATTTTTTTCTAAATGTAGTCATCGAAATGGTCGCAAATAGAATTCTGTGTAATGTAATCATTAATGATAGTGATTTCTAGGGAATGGAGTTTTGGCACCCGGGTCTATATGATCATGTTGTTGTGCTCTGAAATTGTTGAGTTGCTTTGAAATGAATGTGCTACGTTTGTTTTCGTTTGAATTGAACCACAGATATGAAATTGGTCTCATTGGCTCATATGTCTCTTTGGATCGGGTAGCCCAGCGATCGAAATTTTGTTTTTTCAACTAAATTCACCAAAAAAGTAAGTCATGAGACAAAGTGGTCATACAGACAATAAAAATAGTGGTTCAAAATACGGCTAATTTAGTCAATCACAAAGTACGCATAAACAATAGCTAATAAAGTTGCAAAAGAAACATAAGTTCGGATAAAATGAAGCAACCTATGATAGATGTGGGTGAACACACGTCACATGATCCGGTTCTCCTCCGGAAGCAACTTGGTCACGACCTCCATCCTTTGGACCTCTGCTGTTGACAAGGGATTAACTTGTCAATGCCTACAGATTGTAGACTAGGATTTCGTTGGATGTAGAGGGCAAGTAGATCTTGAAGGTTTCAGCCGAAAAGTACTCGACGATATAAAAGCTAGGGTTTGTAAGACAATGATTCGATCCTTTCTTTGTCCCTCGACTCCCCCTTATATAGGAGGCGGAGCCGAGGGATTCGTGATACACAAGTTTACAGAGTCCGGGAGGGTTTCTAACCCATCCCGCAAGATTACAAACGAGGACTCCTATTATAACTCTAGCTTTCCTTAACAGTATCTTGGGCTTCCGAATCTTCTTATTCTTCGGGTCGTGGGCCTTCAGTAAACCCCGGGTACCATCTTCGGCAGGCCCATTAGGTATGCCTATGTCAGTAGCCCCCGAGATTTTGCTTGAATCGCAGAGTCAGGGAAAATCTCCAGCTTTATATTTATTCGACAACTCTGAATTTTTGCACATATCTTTGCATACAAATTTCTATATTGTACAGGGATAATGGTAGTTGGGGCTAGTTCATCTGACGGATCAGGTACTAGTTAACTGCTTTAGTAGCAATCCGCAAAAACCTACTTCAAAATCACATCCCTGGACAAGATTTCGGGATACTGGTGTAAACTTCGACAGGTGCCGCTTAAGGTCTTACCATTCTGTCGAGTCCCAGTCATATTTATCGGGTACCTAACGCGTCCGTTAGGATTTTTCTTCGTATCTGTTGATACGGAAAAAAGTAGCAAACCGACGTCAGAGGCGGCGCTACGCCGCACAGAACAGATCTGGGGTCTTACCTTCGCAAATTTTGCGGCATTCAGAGATTTATTCGCAACTTCGGCGCTCGGAGAATATATTGTCGAGTGCTTTATTCGGCTGTTGGAATAGCACATTTTATTGAGTCAACGAATGACTTATATTGCTCTCCCGATGGGAGTATATGTAGAGTTATTTTAACTCGAAATATACTCTCTTGTACTTCTATCTCTTTTTTTTCTTTCAATTTCATCAGGCACGCGAACAGCGTTCCCGATGGGAGTAGCCCCCGAGGCTACAGCCAAGGACTTGTACTTGGGTGTAGGCTCCACGTTTTATGCCGCTATATTTTCTTTTTCTCCCGAAATCTTTAAATCTCTCGGGAGCGCGAACAGCGCTCCCGATGGGAGTAGCCCCCGAGGCTATGAGCAAATATTTTGTATTTGATCATAGGCTCATACCATTTTTATTTTGTCTTTCTCGAACTTTTCATTTTTTCCAAAGTAGCCCCCGAGCATTTGGGCAAAAACTTGTATTTGATCAAAGGCTCTCGAAATAATCTTGTGTTGTCGATATTTTCACCATGCTCCTTAGTATGGTTTTTCTTTTTGCCTTAATGACGTCATTGCTGATGATAGCCACGATTTACTGTATTGGAAACATGCGAAAACCGCTTTTCTCACTGCCTCGTGGGTCCAAAATCCCCTCTTTGATGGACACGTCGTGCAAGTGGGGGACACACGTCTCCGCTTTTACTGGCACATGTACTGCAGGACCTGTAATTTCTCGTCATGATGAAATTACCTTTTTACCCCTGGACTACGTGTATAGCATCTGGTCCACCACTTATTCATCCAACGGTGCGTCGTTTCACCGCACCTGCATATAAGGTCATCGTCTTGCTCAATCAATACTTCCCCCCGCGCCGCACTTCTGTTCCTTTGCAAAAAATCCTCCATTGCTCTCATCGCTTTGTGTGCTCCTCCGAGGGTGTTCTGTTCTGCTCCATTCTGGTAGAAATCATCATCCTCGTGACACATCCAGCACCGCGCTCCAAAAAAATCCCCAATGGCCACCGAAGATTTGGAGTGGGAGAGATCCAAGATCTCCAGCCAGGATATGAACTTGCTGAAGAAGCTGGGATTCGCCAAGAAAAAGGATGCGCTTCGCTTCCCCCACGAGGAGAGCTACCCATCTCCTCCAATGGAGTACCGGGTTAGTTTCGTCGATCATCTCATCCGCGGTCTTTCCCCTCCTATCCATGAGTTTCTTCGCGGTCTTCTCTATGTTTATGGGCTTTAGCTTCACCAGCTGACGCCCAATTCTATCTTGCACGTGTCGATTTTTATCACATTGTGCGAATGCTTCCTCGGAGTCCATCCTAATTGGGCTTTGTGGAAACGCATTTTCTGCCTCCGCCGCAATGGCTCCCACGGCGTCGCCTATAATATTGGCGGAGTCGTTATCTGTGTTCGCTCGGACGTTGATTACTTCGACGTCAAATTCCCTGATTCCGTCCAAGGGTGGCGCAAGAAATGGCTGTATGTGCATGAAGAAAGCTCTGATTCAGTAGAGTACAACATTGCCCCCTTCGACGGAAAAACCAAAATTCTTCGCCGCCGCTCCTGGGATGCCGAAGCCACTGAAGAAGAGAAATTGGCGACAGAGGCGCTGATGACTCGCATTCGTGAGCTTCAGAGTACCCGTGGCAAGGAGCTGTCGGGTATCTAAATCACAGCCTACTTCTTTAGGATTAGAATGCAGCCTCTGCAAGCTCGAAAAAATCCCCTTTGGATGTATGCTGGTGATGAAGACGTCGAGAGGCTCTCCACAGATCTTCCTGCAAAGGACTTGGAGAAGCCAATTCGACGAATTTCCAAGCTTAACAAGAAGGACACCGTTCCATCTTCTTGCAAAGTTAAGCCATTTTGTAACGCCAATCCTCTTCCCGAGGTAATTGTTCTTCTTAACTATTATGCCGTCTTCCCAAATTACTTCTATTGACCACTTTATTGGTATAGAAATATAACTGTCTTGCCGATATTCGTTATATTCCACAGGGTCACCTTACTTTAACTTCTCTTACTCCCCTTCCCGAGGGCGGGGAAGTCGAAGAAATGGCTATTGTCACCGACGACAACCAGGGTGCTTCTCGCCCTTAAAGTGGAGTCGGGGGTTCCCAGAAATCCGCGGCTTCTCTTGAAAAAGAGAATGAAACGGAGGTTACTTCGTCGACACGCTCATCTATTCCTGCTGCTTCTCCGAAAGGCAAGAGGAAAAGAGATGAAACTATTGACTCTGGCGCCTCCAAAGCCGATACTTCCCGTGCCGAAAAGATTGTGCCCGATGCCGGGGAGAAGGCTTTGGGTCTTTATGATGCTGCTCTTATCAGCTCGTAAGTTTTTTTTATGCACTGTATTTGTCCCTTGTCGATACTTTTCCGAATTGTTTTCTCATCTTGTCGCTGAATTTATTATATTAGCGATGAAGAAGAAGATGTGCCCATTGACGCGACTGCTCGAACGAGCACGTCCCATACTTTGGTTATCTCGGAAGCTCATCCTGATGGTGATGAAACTTCGCCTCCCCAACAAAACCTGGAACATCCAACTCCAGCTGTGAGCCCCCGGGCCCCTTCTCCGAAGAGAGCCAGGTTGGAATCGACCAAGGAACCAGCCATACTATCTGGTTGTTCCTCGACTCCTTTGATGGAAGAGGTAAGCTGTTTTTCTTTTGTTCTGTATTGATTTTACTATTTTGAACTTTCCGCCCTTTTCGCTTCTCGATGTCGAGTTTTTCTTCTTCTTATATTGATCTTTCGACATGATGATTTCTTCAGCCTTTTATGAAAGAGCTCATCCGCTTTGGTACCCAATTTATCGGGTACCGCGATTATGCTGTCCAGCTCAAAGGTGCCTTCTGTTTCCTTGTCAAATATATTCTGTCGCTATTTTTGCTGCAGTTCTTTTACTCGCCTGTTTTATACTGGCAGAGAAATTTGTGGAAGCCAGCAAACGTGCTGACGCTCTTGCTGCTAAATTGGAGCAAAGTGAAACGGCACGCATGAAAGCTGAAGCTGATGCTGCTACCGTCGAAGATCTTCAAAAGAAACTTGACGACGCAAAAAGGCTCTAGAAGAAAATGTAGCTCAGCATGCTGCCCGCGAGGAAGAAATCCTTGGTCGACTAGAGTCACAGAGTCGACGTTTTGTTAGTAAGTGTCCACACCCTTGTTGCTTTCTTGCGTCGTTTTTGTTTCTTCTTCTTGCTTGACCAACTATCTTTTTATTTTACTCAGGGAAAACAAACCAAGAATATGAGCTGGAGAGCCCTGATGTCTACGGGTGCTTCTATTCTTGTAGACAGTGTTGGGCCTCCAAGAGCAGAGGTTTGTAGAACAGCAGCAAGTTTCCCTTAAGTGGATCACCCAAGGTTTATCGAACTCAGGGAGGAAGAGGTCAAAGATATCCCTCTCAAGCAACCCTGCAACCACAAAGCAAGAAGTCTCTTGTGTCCCCAACACACCTAATAGGTGCACTAGTTCGGCGAAGAGATAGTGAAATACAAGTGGTATGAATGAATATGAGCAGTAGTACGGCGCCAGAAAAGTGCTTGTTGGCGTGCAGTTGATGGTAGTAATATTGCAGGAAGTAAATATGCAGTAGAACAGTAAACAAGCGGCGATAGCAGTATTTAGGAACAAGGCCTAGGGATCATACTTTCACTAGTGGACACTCTCAACATTGATCACATAACAGAATAAATAAATAGATGCTAGACTCTACACCCTCTTGTTGGATGATGAACACCACTAACTGTGTAGGATTACACGAACCCTCAATGTCGGAGTTAACAAGCTCCACAATATTCAATGTTCATGTTTAAGTAACCTTAGAGTGCATGACAGATCAACATAACCAAACCAAGTACTAACATAGCATGCACACTATCACCTTCACACTACGAAAGGAGGAATAGATCACATCAATACTATCATAGCAATAGTTAACTTCATAATCTACAAGAGATCACAATCATAGCCTACGCCAAGTACTACACGATGCACACACTGTCACCATTACACCGTGCAGGAGGAATAAACTACTTTAATAACATCACTAGAGTAGCACACAGATAAATTGTGATACAAAACACATTGCAATCATAAAGAGATATAAATAAGCACTTCACTATGCCATTCATAACAGTGAATAAGTATTCTGTGAAATATAGCCTAAGAGACCCACACGGTGCACACACTGTCACCTTTACACACGTGGGACAAGGAGTCTCCGGAGATCACATAAGTAAAATCCACTTGACTAGCATAATGACATCTAGATTACAAGCATCATCATATGAATCTCAATCATGTAAGGCGGCTCATGAGATTATTGTATTGAAGTACATAGGAGAGAGATGAACCACATAGCTACCGGTACAGCCCCGAGCCTCGATGGAGAACTACTCCCTCCTCATGGGAGACAGCAGCGTTGATGAAGATGGCGGTGGTGTCGATGGAGAAGCCTTCCGGGGGCACTTCCCCATCCCGGCGGAGTGCCGGAACAGAGACTCCTGTCCCCCAGATCTTGGCTTCGCGATGGCGGCGGCTCTGGAAGGTTTCTCGTACCGTGGCTTTTTCCGTAACGTGTTTTAGGTCAGGGACCTTTATATAGGCGAAGAGGCGACGTCAGAAGGTCAACGAGGCGATGACACAACAGGGGGCGTGGGCCCCCCCTTGGCCGCGCCGGCCTACTGTTTGGTGGGCCTGTGGCCCCCCTCTGGCGGCTCTCGGGTGTTCTGGAAGCTTCATGCAATCCTAAGATGCTGGGCGTTGATTTCGTCCGATTCCGAGAATATTTCCTTACTAGGATTTCTGAAACCAAAAACAGCAGAAAACAACAACTGGCCCTTCGGCATCTCGTCAATAGGTTAGTTCCGGAAAACGCATAAATATGACATAAAGTATGCATAAAACATGTAGATATCATCAATAATGTGGCATGGAACATAAGAAATTATCGATACGTCGGAGACGTATCAGCATCCCCAAGCTTAGTTCCTGCTCGTCCCGAGCAGCTAAACGATAACAAAGATAATTTCTGGAGTGACATGCCATCATAACCTTGATCATACTATTGTAAGCATATGTAATGAATGCAGCGATCAAAACAATGGTAATGACATGAGTAAACAAATGAATCATAAAGCAAAGACTTTTCATGAATAGTACTTCAAGACAAGCATCAATAAGTCTTGCATAAGAGTTAACTCATAAAGCAATAAATTAAAGTAAAGGTATTGAATCAACACAAAGGAAGATTAAGTTTCAGCGGTTGCTTTCAACTTATAACATGTATATCTCATGGACAGTGTCAATGTAAAGTAGTATAACAAGTGCAATATGCAAGTATGTAGGAATCAATGCACAGTTCACACAAGTGTTTGCTTCTTGAGATGGAGAGAGATAGGTGAACTGACTCAATATAAAAGTAAAAGAAAGGCCCTTCGCAGAGGGAAGCAGGGATTAAATCATGTGCTAGAGCTTTTTAAGTTTTGAAATCATATAGAGAGCATAAAAGTAAAATTTTGAGAGGTGTTTGTTGTTATCAACGAATGGTAGCGGGTACTCTAACTACCTTATCAACCAGACTTTCAAGAGCGGCTCCCATGAAGGACGTTATCTCTACCAGCAAGGTAGATCATCCCTCTTCTCTTTTGTTTACACATGTACTTTAGTTTAGTTTTTATCTTTTTATTTTTTTTAGATGACACTTGATGCGTGTGGTTGGCACGTCCGTTGGGAACCCCAAGAGGAAGGTGTGATGCGCACAGCGGCAAGTTTCCCTCAGTAAGAAACCAAGGTTTAATCGGACCAGTAGGAGTCAAGAAGCACGTTGAAGGTTGATGGCGGCGAGATGTAGTGCGGCGTAACACCAGAGATTCCGGCGCCAACGTGGAACCTGCACAACACAACCAAAGTACTTTGCCCCAACGAAACAGTGAGGTTGTCAATCTCACCGGCTTGCTGTAACAAAGAGTTAACCGTATTGTGTGGAAGATGATTGTTTGCAGAAAACAGTAGAACAAGTATTGCAGTAGATTGTATTTCAGTAAAGAGAATTGGACCGGGGTCCACAGTTCACTAGAGGTGTCTCTCCCATAAGATAAACAGCATGTTGGGTGAACAAATTACAGTTGGGCAATTGACAAATAAAGAGAGCATGACCATGCACATACATATCATGATGAGTATAGTGAGATTTAATTGGGCATTACGACAAAGTACATAGACCGCCATCCAACCGCATCTATGCCTAAAAAGTCCACCTTCAAAGTTATCATCCGAACCCTCCAGTATTAAGTTGCAAAGCAACAGACAGCTTGCATTAAGTATGGTGCGTAATGTAATCAACAACTACATCCTTAGACATAGCATCAATGTTTTATCCCTAGTGGCAACAGCACAACACAACCTTAGAACTTTCTCACCGTCCCGGTGTCAATGCAGGCATGAACCCACTATCGAGCATAAGTACTCCCTCTTGGAGTTACAAGCATCTACTTGGCCAGAGCATCTACTAGTAACGGAAAGCATGCAAGATCATAAACAACACGTAGATATAACTTTGATAATCAACATAACAAGTATTCTCTATTCATCGGATCCCAACAAACGCAACATATAGAATTACAGATAGATGATCTTGATCATGTTAGGCAGCTCACAAGATCCGACAATGATAGCACAATGGGGAGAAGACAACCATCTAGCTACAGCTATGGACCCATAGTCCAGGGGTAGATTACTCACTCATCACTCCGGAGGCGACCATGGCGGTGTAGAGTCCTCCGGGAGATGATTCCCCTCTCCGGCAGGGTGCCGGAGGCGATCTCCTGGATCCCCCGAGATGGGATCGGCGGTGGCGGCGTCTCAGTAAGGTTTTCCGTATCGTGGCTCTCGGTACTGGGGGTTTCGTCACGGAGGCTATTTGTAGGCGGAAGGGCAGGTCAAGAGGCGGCACGGGGGGCCCACACCATAGGCCGGCGCGGCCAGGGGTGGGGCCGCGCCGCCCTAGGGTTTGGCCACCCCGTGGCCCCTCTTCGTCTCTCCTTCGGACTTCTGGAAGCTTCGTGGAAAAATAGGCCCCTGGGCTTTGATTTCGTCCAATTCCGAGAATATTTCGTTACTAGGATTTCTGAAACCAAAAACAGCAGAAACAAAGAATCGGCACTTCGGCATCTTGTTAATAGGTTAGTTCCAGAAAATGCACGAATATGACATAAAGTGTGCATAAAACATGTAGATAACATCAATAATGTGGCATGGATCATAAGAAATTATCGATACGTCGGAGACGTATCAGCATCCCCAAGCTTAGTTCTGCTCGTCCCGAGCAGGTAAAACGATAACACAGATAATTTCTGGAGTGACATGCCATCATAATCTTGATCATACTATTTGTAAAGCATATGTAGTGAATGCAGCGATCAAAACAATGTACATGACATGAGTAAACAAGTGAATCATAAAGCAAAGACTTTTCATGAATAGAACTTCAAGACAAGCATCAATAAGTCTTGCATAAGAGTTAACTCATAAAGCAATAAATTATAGTAAAGGCATTGAAGCAACACAAAGGAAGATTAAGTTTCAGCGGTTGCTTTCAACTTATAACATGTATATCTCATGGATATTGTCAACATAGAGTAATATAATAAGTGCAATAAGCAAGTATGTAGGAATCAATGCATAGTTCACACAAGTATTTGCTTCTTGAGGTGGAGAGAAATAGGTGAACTGACTCAACATTGAAAAGTAAAAGAATGGTCCTCCATAGAGGAAAAGCATCGATTGCTATATTTGTGCTAGAGCTTTGATTTTGAAAACATGAAACAATTTTGTCAACGGTAGTAATAAAGCATATGCATTATGTAAATTATATCTTATAAGTTGCAAGCCTCATGCATAGTGTACTAATAGTGCCCGCACCTTGTCCTAATTAGCTTGGACTACCGGATCATCACAATGCACTGTTTTTACCAAGTGTCACAAAGGGGTACCTCTATGCCGCCTGTACAAAGGTCTAAGGAGAAAGCTCGCATTGGATTTCTCGCTATTGATTATTCTTCAACTTAGACATCCATACCGGGACAACATAGACAACAGATAATGGACTCCTCTTTTATGCATAAGCATGTAACAACAATTAATAATTTTCTCATTTGAGATTGAGGATATATGTCCAAAACTGAAACTTCCACCATGGATCATGGCTTTAGTTAGCGGCCCAATGTTCTTCTCTAACATATGCATGCTTAACCATAAGGTGGTAGATCTCTCTTACTTCAGACAAGACGGACATGCATAGCAACTCACATGAAATTCAACAACGAGTAGTTGATGGCGTCCCCAGTGAACATGGTTATCGCACAACAAGCAACTTAATAAGAGATAAAGTGCATAATTACATATTCAATACCACAATAGTTTTTAAGCTATTTGTCCCATGAGCTATATATTGCAAAGGTGAATGATGGAATTTTAAAGGTAGCACTCAAGCAATATACTTTGGAATGGCGGAAAATACCATGTAGTAGGTAGGTATGGTGGACACAAATGGCATAGTGGTTGGCTCAAGTATTTTGGATGCATGAGAAGTATTCCCTCTCGATACAAGGTTTAGGCTAGCAAGGTTTATTTGAAACAAACACAAGGATGAACCGGTGCAGAAAAACTCACATAAAAGACATATTGAAAACATTATAAGACTCTACACCGTCTTCCTTGTTGTTCAAACTCAATACTAGAAATTATCTAGACCTTAGAGAAACCAAATATGCAAACCAAATTTTAGCATGCTCTATGTATTTCTTCATTAATAGGTGCAAAGCATATGATGCAAGAGCTTAATGATGACCCACAAGTATAGGGGATCGCAACAGTCTTCGAGGGAAGTAAAACCCAATTTATTGATTCGACACAAGGGGAGACAAAGAACACTTGGAAGCCTTAACAACGGAGTTGTCAATTCAGTTGCACCTGGAAACAGACTTGCTCGCAAGGGTTTATCAGTAGTAACAGGTTTATAGCAGTAGCAGTAGTGAAATAACAGTAGCAGAGTAACAGAGACAGCAGTAGTGATTTTAGTAAACAGCAGGATTAAAATACTGTAGGCACGGGGACGGATGACGGGCGTTGCATGGATGAGAGAAACTCATGTAACAATCATAGCAGGGCATTTGCAGATAATAATAAAACAGTGTCCAAGTACAAAGCAATCAATAGGCATGTGTTCCATATATAGTCGTGCGTGCTCGCAATGAGAAACTTGCACAACATCTTTTGTCCTACCAGCCGGTGGCAGCCGGGCCTCAAGGGAAACTACTGGATATTAAGGTACTCCTTTTAATAAAGTACCGGAGCAAAGCATTAACACTCCGTGAACACATGTGATCCTCACATCGCTACCATCCCCTCCGGTTGTCCCAATTCTTGTCACTTCGGGGCCATTGGTTCCGGACAGCGACATGTGTATACAACTTATAGGTAAGACCATAAACAATGATTATCTTCATGAAACAATAACATGTTCAGATCTGAGATCATGGCACTCGGGCCCTAGTGACAAGCATTAAGCATAACAAGTTGCAACAATATCATCAAAGTACCAATAACGGACACTAGGCACTATGCCCTAACAATCTTATGCTATTACATGACCAATCTCATCCAATCCCTACCATCCCCTTCGGCCTACAGCGGGGGAATTACTCACACATGGATGGGGGAAACATGGCTGGTTGATGTAGAGGCGTTGGCGGTGATGGTGGCGATGATCTCCTCCAATTCCCCGTCCCGGCGGAGTGCCAGAACGGAGACTTCTGGCTCCCGCGACGGAGTTTCGCGATGTGGCGGCGTTCTGGAGGGTTTCTGGCGACTTCGACTTCTCTCCTGGTGTTTTTAGGTCGAGGCGAATAAGTAGTCCGAAGGAGGGCGTCGGAGGCCGGCCGAGGGGGCCACACCACAGGGCCGCGCGGGCCCCCCCTGGGCCGCGCCGCCCTATGGTGTGGGGCCCTCGGGCCTCCACTTCAATTGCCCTTCTGGCTCCGTTAGTTTCCTGGGAAAATAGGGCCTTCGCATAAATTCCGAGGTTTTTCCCGAAAGTTGGATTTCTGCACAAAAACGAGACACTGTGAGCAGTTCTGCTGAAAACAGCGTTAGTCCGTGTTAGTTGTATCCAAAATACACAAATTAGAGGCAAAACAATAGCAAAAGTGTTCGGGAAAGTAGATACGTTTTGGACGTATCAACTCCCCCCAAGCTTAGCTTATTGCTTGTCCTCAAGCAATTCAGTTAACAACTGAGCGATAAAAGAACTTTCACGAACACATTTGCTCATATGATGTATATATTCTCATGCAATAGCTAATACTTAAGCAGTTCATAATGAGATACATGCAAATAAGATCATCTAACAGCTATGTCAATCATGGAGAGGTACCAACAATTAATAAGAAGCATCATGAATCATGTATATAAGCAAGATTGTAATGTTCATAAGAGAGTATGATAAAGTGGTATCTCGCTTGCCTGTATTTGATTGGCAAAACATAAATGCCCGGGCACCTCTGGAGTTCATAGAAAGACTAGAAGTAGTGATTGTCAAAAGATAAATGCATCAAAGTTATACCACAATCAATCATATTTTGAGACAAGCATATTGTACTAAGAATGACAGTTGTGCTCTCAAGATAGTGCTCAAAGAAATAATGGAGACACAACATAAAAGTAAAAGATTGACCCTTCGCAGAGGGAAGCAGGGATTAACATGCGCTAGAGCTTTTCATTTTTATAAAGACAGGAGTAAAATTATTTTGAGGGGTGTTTGTTGTTGTCAACGAATGGTAATGGGTACACTAACTACCTCGCCAACCGGACTTTCAAGAGCGGCTCCCATGAATTATTGCATATTTATTTGGCACTCCTTCCAACCTTTCCTGCACAAACCATGGCTAACCGAATCCTCGGGTGCCTGCCAACAATCTCATACCATGAAGGAGTGCCCTTTTATTTTAGTTTTATTATGATGATGACACTCCCCCCAACCTTTGCTTACACAAGCCATGGCTAACCGAATCCTTCGAGTGCCGTCCAACAATCACAAACCATGGAGGAGTGTCTATTTAAGTTAATTAATTTGGGGAGGGAATCCCATTGCCAGCTCTTTTTGCAAAATTATTGGATAAGCGGATGTGCCACTAGTCCATATGAGAGTCCGTCAAAAGTAAATGACAAGGTTGAAAGCTAAAGACCACATACTTCCTCATGAGCTATGAAACATAAACACAAATTGAGAAGCATTTTGAAGGTTTTAAAGGTAGCGCACGAGAATTTACTTGGAATGGTTTGAAATGCCATGCATAGGTATTTATGGTGGACACTCTGGAATAACTTGGTTTTCATGTGTTTGGAAGCACGAGCAGCGTTCCCGCTCAGTACAAGTGAAGGCTAGCAAAAGACTAGGGAGCGACAAATCAAGAGAGCAGTAACTGTCATAATCATGCTTGCGGCAAAATAAATTAACGGAGGCATAAAAGTGATACAAGAACTCTGAAGCAATATAAATCATCGAGGCTTAATTGACTTTTTATTCAGTCAAATGCATGCGTGAGCATGTGCCAAGTCGATATAAATGAATTATTCAGAGGAGGATACCACAATGCCATACTTACTTATGAATAAAACAATGCAAACAAACATACATGACATGCTACTCATATTAATAAATTGGAGCTAAACATGAGAGATCATGAACTACTAGACTTTCTCAAATAACATATCCCTCACATGAACCAACTAAGCATGCTCACATGGATGAGTATATGTACAAAAATGAAAACAAATAGAGTTCATACCAGCCTCTCACCACAATCAGATTGTCATAGATCATCATTATTGCCTTTTCACTTGTGTAGCTTGGATAATATGAAATGAAAACCACGCTCCAGCCACCGAAGACCATTGAACTCATAAAGAACTTTACAAAACAGAGAAGAACAGCAAATATTTTTGGCGTTTTCGAATTTAGAAACAAGAACAAAAAGAAACAAACAAACAAAGCAAAATCTTGTTGGGTTTTCTTATAGCAAACTAGCAATAGCAAATAAAGTGAAACAAATGCAAGAAACCAAAGCAAACAAATGGTGAAGAGAAACAACAGAAATATTTTTGGTCTTTTTGTGTTTTGGGAAGGAAAACAAAGCAAAACAAGAAATAGCAAACTAAAAGAAACACAGAAAAGCGAGATGGCAGAAATCTGCCAAAACCTGACAGCAGTACAGAAATCGATTTTAACAAAAATCTTACGTTGCTCAGATCGAAAAGTGTTCAACTAATGAAAGTTAGATAACAACCTGGGGAACCTGCACAAAAATTTGCAGCTTAAAATGACGCTCTGGCTATTTTTGACGATTTTTACAGTAACGTTCCAGAATCTGTTTTCAGGCAGCATTTCCCAAATATCATCCTCCTCTCATTAGAAAACCACTCAAACGAACAAAACAAGTATGTACAAGTATCCAGCAACCATAATATGCAAAGAATTAGTGATGCCGGTATACCTCCCCCCAAGCTTAGGCTTTTGGCCTAAGTGGAGTTTAATCCCATCGATCCCATGAGGTAGTGTCTCCGTAATATGAAGATGGGTCGTATTCCGGGTATGTGCTAGAAGAAGCACCCGGATATGTGACGGTGTGGTCGTAGGAGGTCCCGACGTCCTCGGAGTCATGTTGCTGGTGGAAGTCTTTTATCTTCAAATGTTCATCCACCTCCTCCTTAGTGCACGACCATGACTGCCTGTCAATACTCAACAAACCAGGTTGGGGAAGAGGGATTTCCTTCTCCTCCCCGTCAGAAAACAACATTCTATACACCATACTATCTAAAGTAGAGTCAGTAGTAACAAAATGATGACTCTTCATAGCAGTAATATCGAGTCTCCTAGGGGCCAATGGCACATCATTAGGATCAATAGGAAGATTAAGAAAAGTTAAAACACGCAGCGCAATAGTTCCTCCAAAAATAGGCCCCCTGGTAGTCAGGCGGCGAGCAATAAGAGCACCAAGGTGATAAGATGTATGACCAGTAAGTGCAATATTCAAGAAAGCAAGATGGTAGCTAGAGATATTACTAGTGTTCTCCCTACCAAGAATGCTAGTAGCAATGTAGTATGCAAAATATTTAATGGCGGGGAGTTGAATGTTTCTTATCTTGCCCCGCTGAATGGTGCGACAATCATCATCGGTGATTCCACGGTAGAGCTCCAGCAAGTCCCGGGGGTTGTCATCAATCCTACTTGCTGTACCTACAGGGCAATATCCAGGGCACAACAAAAATCCTTCAATGGCATAGTCACAGTATTACCATAAATCCTGAACGCAACTGTTGGCTCATAGTGTTTGTTGTTGAACTGGAAACTCTCGACGAAGATTTTGGTGAGCAAGTAGTATTGCTCCCTTTCATCGCCCATATAAGTGGTTAACCCTGCCCTGTTGACAAGGGTTAAGAAATCCTCCAGTATCCCTGCATTCCTTAGAAAATCATAACATGGAAAAGTAGAAGCATTAGGGGGACCGTTGTCCTCTTCAGGCGCGAAACTAGGCGCGAGGATGTCTTCATTGTATGATTGCCTAATCCGGGTGGTGGCCCTAGAAGGCCTCCCGGTGCTGGTTGTCCCCTTCTTGAACAACTCCCCAAAGCTAAACTTCTTCATAGCTTCTCTGAAATTTTCAACAAATGACATAAAAATTTGGTTTGGTGACATATAATTGAGGGAAACTACCATAGGAACTTGCTAGAGTACTAATCATGCATCAAAACTAGTTTCTACCACTTAGAACAAGCATGCAAGCTCACTAAACATGTTACCTACAGCAGCAAAATATTCAAGATATACTCAACCAAACGAAATTCTACTTGGATGGGTGGAGGAGTCACATACCGAAGAGCAAATGTGCCAAATTTCAGACAGAAATCTGGGCTGAGCAAAGAGATCGAAAAATCTGGAGCTCTGGAGCAAAAACGCGAGTGAGAGGAACTTGGTGTCGATTTTTTCGGGAGAGAGAAGAGTCTGGGAGGAAGAGATGGCAAAGTGGGGCAGAGGGGGACCCACACCACATGGTGGCGCGGCCACCTCCTTGGCCGCGCCGGCCTGTGGTCTGGCGCCCTCTGGTGCCCCACAGGTCATCCTCTGGTGCTCCCAGGTGCCTCGTGGAAAAAAAAGGACCAACGGTATAATTTTTGTGAATTTTTGAAAACTTTGAAAAACGCACATTTCTGGGTATTTAGTTTATTATTACTGGCCAGGAAATTTTTTTGAAATCTTCGAATAACTCAAGAACTTTGCAAATTAAAAGTGCTACAGCAACTAGGGCAAGTGGAGGAAGAAAGATATGTTGTTTACCTCCCCTATGCATATAAAAGGTATTCGTTAACAAGGTTGATCAAGTCTTGTCACCAAATAAATTTTACATAGCATAAGAAGAAATAAACCTCAAATCAATCATGTTACCTTGAATTGTATTGATATGGATCCAATCACGAGAGTTTGATATTCTTCCTTAGGCTCATATATAGGACAATCAATAGTTCCCACTTTGATAGTTCTCACATTAGAAATAGTATTAACTCCACACGCTTTCTCAATCCTCTTGGGGAAATAAACGGTATGCTCCCTATCATCAACATTGAAAGTAACCTTTCCTTTATTGCAATCAATAACAGCCCCTGCGGTGTTAAGAAAAGGTCTCCCAAGAATAATAGACATATTATCATCTTCAGGCATTTCCAACACAACAAAATCAGTTAATATCAAGCAGTTAGTAGTAACTTGAACAGGAACATTCTCACATATACCAACAGGAATAGCAGTAGATTTATCAGCCATTTGCAAAGATATATCAGTAGGTATCAACTTATCTAAGTAAAGTCTCTTATAAAGAGAAAAAGGCATAACACTAACACCGGCTCCCAAATCACATAGAGCAGTTTTAACATAATTATTCTTAATAGAACAAGGAATAGTAGGTATACCTGGGTCGCCCAACTTCTTTGGAATTTTGCCATTGAAAGAGTAATTAGCAAGCATAGTGGAAATTTCCTCATTGGGGATTTTCCTTTTGTTAGTAACAATATCTTTCATATACTTTGAATAAGGAGGCAATTTAATCGCATCACTCAAAGGGATTTGCAAGAATAAAGGTTTCATCCAATCGCAAAATTTATTATAGTGTTCTTCTTCCTTTGATTTTAGTTTCTTAGCAGGAAAAGGCATTTGCTTTTGCACCCAAGGTTCTCTTTCATTACCATGTTTCTCAGCAATAAAGTCTTCTTTAGTGTACTTTTTATTTTTAGCATGCTTTTCGTGTTCTTCTTCAACCTCTTCTTTATACGGAGTATCATTCTTAACATTATCATTATCATTATCATGTTCATTACCACTTTCAGTTTCAGCATCAGAAATAGAAATACTATTAGGATCATTAACAGGTTCAGAGGATTCTACAACATTTTTATGTTTCTTCTTCTTTTTCTTCCTAGAATGAGCACTAGGTTCAATGCGTTGAGAATCTTGTTCAATTCTTTTGGGATGCCCTTCAGGATATAGAGGATCCTGGGTAGAGACACCGCCTCTAGTTGTTACTTCATAAGCATGTTTCTCTTTAGAATTATTCCCTAACAAGTCATTTTGCACTTTAGTGAGTTGATCAATTTGAGTTTGAATCATTTGAAAATGTTTAACAAGCATCTTAACATCATTGGAGGTTCTCCCCACAATATCATGCAATTCACTAATAGCTTGAGAATTTTCCATTAAATGATTCTCTACTCTCATATTAAAATTTTCTTGCTTAACAATATAATTATCAAACTCATCTAAGCATTGTGCAGGAGGCTTTGAATACGGAATATCCTCCCTAGTAAAGCGTTGAAGGGAATTTACCTCAATCATGGATGCAGGGGGAATTATCTCACATATATCTTCAATAGGAGGTAGATTCTTCACATCTTCAGATTTAATACCTTTCTCCTTGAGAGACTTCTTGGCTTCCCTCATATCTTCATCATTCAATTCAATTAAACCCCTCTTCTTCAATATTGGAGTTGGAGTTGGTTCAAAGCGTAGTCCATTCATCATGATTCCGGCTTATTTTAGCCAATAATTCTTCAGCGTCATCCGGAGTTCTTTTCCTGAAAACACAACCAGCACAACTATCCAGGTATGCCCTAGACTCAATGGTTAGTCCACTATAAAATATATCAAGTAAATCATGCTTTTCCAGATCATGCTCAAAGCCGAGCTCTAATAAGAGAGCAGAATCTCGACCAAGCCTCAGGCAATTTCTCTTCATCTTCCTGATTAAAATTATAAATTCTCTGCAAAGCAATATGTTGAGCACTAGCAGGAAAGTATTTGCGGAAGAAAACATCAAGCAATTCTTTCGGACTTTTAATAGAATTTGGTGGAAAATTATTATACCAAGTTTTAGTGTCATCCTTTAATGAGAATGGAAATATTTTAGCAACAAAGTAAGTACGCATCTTAACATCATCAGAAAACAAGCTACTAAGAGTAGATAACTCAGTCATGTGTTCAACAGCACTTTCTTTTTCAGTACCACAAAAGGGTGTTTTCTCAACAATAGCTATATGAGATAGATCAAGAGAAATATCATAATCTTTATCCCTAATGTTTATAGGAGATGTGGCAAACTTAGGATCAGGAGACAGTTTATATCTAATAAAGCATGTTCCGCAAGCAACTTTTTAATTTTTCTTGCATCAGTAGTAGCATTGCATTTTTCAATAAAATCATCATTAAGCTCCACATAATCTTCCTCAGGATCATCACTAAAATAATCAAGTTCAGGTGAACTAACAGGTGTAGTAGCATTAGGAGTTTCAGTATTTTCAATTTGTCTAGACCTAGCAATTGTAGCATCTAGAAAAGATCCCAATGAACCACTATCATCAAGCACAGCAGAAGCATTATCAATATTATGAGAGTGTTCAGATTCAGCAGATGTACCCACATGCGAAGCATGTGACGGTGAAACAAGTTTATCAATCACAGATGGTGAATCAAGTGCAGTGGAGGTATTCAGAATTTTACCTTTTCTTGTAGTGGATGGTAATATGGCGATCTTAGTATCGCGAGGTTTACCCATGATGGAGAATTTGCAGCGAACAATATTAATCCAAGTGAACTTCCAAATAAAGCTATGCTCCCCGGCAACGGCGCCAGAAAATAGTCTTGATGACCCACAAGTATAGGGGATCGCAACAGTCTTCGAGGGAAGTAAAACCCAATTTATTGATTCGACACAAGGGGAGACAAAGAACACTTGGAAGCCTTAACAACGGAGTTGTCAATTCAGTTGCACCTGGAAACAGACTTGCTCGCAAGGGTTTATCAGTAGTAACAGGTTTATAGCAAGAGCAGTAGTGAAATAACGATGTGAGTAACAGAGACAACAATAGTGATTTTAGTAAACAGCAGGATTAAAATACTGTAGGCACGGGGACGGATGACGGGCGTTGCATGGATGAGAGAAACTCATGTAACAATCATAGCAGGGCATTTGCAGATAATAATAAAACGGTGTCCAAGTACAAAGCAATCAATAGGCATGTGTTCCATATATAGTCGTGCGTGCTCGCAATGAGAAACTTGCACAACATCTTTTGTCCTACCAGCCGGTGGCAGCCGGGCCTCAAGGGAAACTACTGGATATTAAGGTACTCCTTTTAATAAAGTACCGGAGCAAAGCATTAACACTCCGTGAACACATGTGATCCTCACATCGCTACCATCCCCTCCGGTTGTCCCAATTCTTGTCACTTCGGGGCCATTGGTTCCGGACAGCGACATGTGTATACAACTTATAGGTAAGACCATAAACAATGATTATCTTCATGAAACAATAACATGTTCAGATCTGAGATCATGGCACTCGGGCCCTAGTGACAAGCATTAAGCATAACAAGTTGCAACAATATCATCAAAGTACCAATAACGGACACTAGGCACTATGCCCTAACAATCTTATGCTATTACATGACCAATCTCATCCAATCCCTACCATCCCCTTCGGCCTACAGCGGGGGAATTACTCACACATGGATGGGGGAAACATGGCTGGTTGATGTAGAGGCGTTGGCGGTGATGGTGGCGATGATCTCCTCCAATTCCCCGTCCCGGCGGAGTGCCAGAACGGAGACTTCTGGCTCCCGCGACGGAGTTTCGCGATGTGGCGGCGTTCTGGAGGGTTTCTGGCGACTTCGACTTCTCTCCTAGTGTTTTTAGGTCGAGGCGAATAAGTAGTCCGAAGGAGGGCGTCGGAGGCCGGCCGAGGGGGCCACACCACAGGGCCGCGCGGGCCCCCCTGGGCCGCGCCGCCCTATGGTGTGGGGCCCTCGGGCCTCCACTTCAATTGCCCTTCTGGCTCCGTTAGTTTCCTGGGAAAATAGGGCCTTCTGCATAAATTCCGAGGTTTTTCCCGAAAGTTGGATTTCTGCACAAAAACGAGACACCAGAGCAGTTCTGCTGAAAACAGTGTTAGTCCGTGTTAGTTGTATCCAAAATACACAAATTAGAGGCAAAACAATAGCAAAAGTGTTCGGGAAAGTAGATACGTTTTGGACGTATCACTTAATCATGAGCACAACAATTGCCAAGTATCACATTACCCAAGACATTTATAGCAATTACTACATGTATCATTTTCCAATTCCAGCCATATAACAATTTAACGAAGGAGAAACTTCGCCATGAATACTATGAGTAGAAACCAAGGACATACTTGTCCATATGCTACAGCGGAGCGTGTCTCTCTCCCATAAAATGTGAATGCTAGGATCCATTTTATTCAAACAAAACAAAAACAAAAACAAACCGACGCTCCAAGAAAAAGCACATAAGATGTGATGGAATAAAAATATAGTTTCAGGGGAGGAACCTGATAATGTTGTCGATGAAGAAGGGGATGCCTTGGGCATCCCCAAGCTTAGACGCTTGAGTCTTCTTGATATATGCAGGGGTGAACCACCGGGGCATCCCCAAGCTTAGAGCTTTCACTCTCCTTGATCATGTTGCATCATACTCCTCTCTTGATCCTTGAAAACTTCCTCCACACCAAACTCGAAACAACTCATTAGAGGGTTAGTGCACAATATAAATTGACATATTCAGAGGTGACACAATCATTCTTAACACTTCTGGACATTGCATAATGCTACTGGACATTAGTGGATCAAAGAAATTCATCCAACATAGCAAAAGAGGCAATGCGAAATAAAAGGCAGAATCTGTCAAAACAGAACAGTTTGTATTGACGAATTTTAAAATGGCACCAGACTTGCTCAGATGAAAATGCTCAAATTGAATGAAAGTTGCGTACATATCTGAGGATCATGCACGTAAATTGGCTTAATTTTCTGAGCTACCTACAGGGAGGTAGACCCAGATTCGTGACAGCAAAGAAATCTGGAACTGCGCAGTAATCCAAATCTAGTACTTACTTTTCTATCAACGGCTTAACTTGGCACAACAAAACACAAAACAAAGATAAGGAGAGGTTGCTACAGTAGTAAACAACTTCCAAGACACAAAATAAAAACAAAGTACTGTAGGTAAAAACATGGGTTGTCTCCCATAAGCGCTTTTCTTTAACGCCTTTCAGCTAGGCGCAGAAAGTGTGTATCAAGTATTATTAAGAAATGAAGCGTCAACATCATAATTTTTTCTCATAATAGAATCAAAAGGTAACTTCATTCTCTTTCTAGGGAAGTGTTCCATACCTTTCTTGAGAGGGAATTGATATTTTATATTACCTTCCTTCATATCAATAATAGCACCAACAGTTCGAAGAAAAGGTCTTCCCAATATAATGGGACAAGATGCATTGCATTCAATATCCAAGACAACAAAATCAACGGGAACAAGGTTATTGTTAACGGTAATGCGAACATTATCAACTTTATCCAAAGGTTTCTTTGTAGAATGATCAGCAAGATTAACATCCAAATAACAATTTTTCAGCGGTGGCAAGTCAAGCATATTATAAATTTTCTTAGGCATAACAGAAATACCTGCACCAAGATCACATAAAGCATTACAATCAAAATCTTTAATCTTCATCTTAATGATGGGCTCCCAACCATCCTCTAGCTTTTTAGGAATAGAGGCTTCACGCTCTAGTTTCTCTTCTCTAGCTTTTATGAGAGCATTTGTAATATGATGCGTGAAAGCCAAATTTATAGCACTAGCATTAGGACTTTTAGCAAGTTTTTGCAAGAACTTTATAACTTCAGAGATGTGGCAATCATCAAAATTCAAACCATTATAATCTAAAGCAATGGGATCATCATCCCCAATGTTGGAAAAAATTTTAGCAGCTTTATCACAAGCGCTTCAATAGTTTTAGCAGTTTCAGGCAGTTTTTCGCGCTTTGCATTAGAAGTGAAAACATTGCTAACACCAATTCTTTTATTATTAGTAGTAGGAGGTGCAGCAACATGTGTAGCATTAGCATTACAAGTGGTGGTAATAGTCCAAACTTTAGCTACATTCTTCTCTTTAGCTAGTTTTTCATTTTCTTCTCTATCCCACCTAGCACGCAGTTCAGCCATTAATCTTATATTCTCATTAATTCTAACTTGAATGGCATTTGCTGTAGTAGTAATTTTATCATCTAAATCCTCAGGTTTAGCAGCCATTTTATTAATTAAAGAAGATTGTGATGCAGACATATATGAGATTCGGGTTTCACAAAGATTAGCAAGTTTAGTTTGCAACCCCGAGATCTCCCTATTCAAATTTTCAAGTTGATTCCCTATATTCTTCAACAAGGTAGATTGCTCATTCATAGTTTTAGTAAACAATTTATTTTGCTCATATTGTGATTGCATAAAGCTCTTAGTGGATCTTTCAATTTCTAGCATCTTTTCTTCATTAGATGAAGCATATCTACCATAAGAATTACCATTAACAGGGTATGGCCTAGAATCATTGTGATTGTTATTTTTAATGAAATTCACATCAACATACTCTTTTTGAGCAACTAATGACGCTAACGGAACATTATTAGAATTAATATTAGGCCTACCATTCACAAGCATAGACATAATAGCATCAATCTTATCACTCAAGGAAGAGGTTTCTTCGACAGAATTTACCTTCTTACCTTGTGGAGCTCTTTCCGTGTGCCATTCAGAGTAGTTGATCATCATATTATCAAGAAGCTTTGTTGCTTCACCAAGAGTGATGGACATAAAGGTACCTCCAGCAGCTGAATCCAATAGATTCCGTGAAGAAAAATTTAGTCCTGCATAGAAGGTTTGGATGATCATCCAAGTAGTCAGTCCATGGGTTGGGCAATTTTTAACCAGAGATTTCATTCTTTCCCAAGCTTGAGCAACATGTTCAGTATCTAATTGTTTAAAATTCATTATGCTACTCCTCAAAGATATAATTTTAGCAGCGGGATAATATCTACCAATAAAAGCATCCTTGCATTTAGTCCATGAATCAATACTATTCTTAGGCAGAGATAGCAACCAATCTTTAGCTCTTCCTCTTAATGAGAAAGGGAACAATTTTAATTTTATAATGTCACCATCTACATCTTTATATTTTTGCATTTCACATAGTTCAACAAAATTATTAAGATGGGCAGCAGCATCATCGTAACTAACACTTAGAAAATTGCTCTCGCATAACAAGATTCAATAAAGCAGGTTTAATTTCAAAGAATTCTGCTGTAGTAGCAGGTGGAGCAATAGGTGTGCATAAGAAATCATTATTATTTGTGGTTGTGAAGTCACACAACTTAGTATTTTCAGCGTTGGCCATTTTAGCAGTAGTAAATAAAGCAAACTAGATAAAGTAAATGCAAGTAAACTAAATTTTTTTGTGTTTTTGATATAGCAAACAAGATAGCAAATAAAGTAAAACTAGCAACTAATTTTTTTGTATTTTGATTTAGTGCAGCAAACAAAGTAGTAAATAAAACTAAGCAAGACAAAAACAAAGTAAAGAGATTGAGAAGTGGAGACTCCCCTTGCAGCGTGTCTTGATCTCCCCGGCAACGGCGGCTGAATTGTGCTTGATGCGTGTGGTTGGCACGTCCGTTGGGAACCCCAAGAGGAAGGTGTGATGCGCACAGCGGCAAGTTTCCCTCAGTAAGAAACCAAGGTTTAATCGGACCAGTAGGAGTCAAGAAGCACGTTGAAGGTGGATGGCGGTGAGATGTAGTGCGGCGCAACACCAGAGATTCCGGCGCCAACGTGGAACCTGCACAACACAACCAAAGTAGTTTGCCCCAACGAAACAGTGAGGTTGTCAATCTCACCGGCTTGCTGTAACAAAGAGTTAACCGTATTGTGTGGAAGATGATTGTTTGCAGAAAACAGTAGAACAAGTATTGCAGTAGATTGTATTTCAGTAAAGAGAATTGGACCGGGGTCCACAGTTCACTAGAGGTGTCTCTCCCATAAGATAAACAGCATGTTGGGTGAACAAATTACAGTTGGGCAATTGACAAATAAAGAGAGCATGACCATGCACATACATATCATGATGAGTATAGTGAGATTTAATTGGGCATTACGACAAAGTACATAGACCGCCATCCAACTGCATCTATGCCTAAAAAGTCCACCTTCAGGTTATCATCCGAACCCCCTCCAGTATTAAGTTGCAAAGCAACAGACAATTGCATTAAGTATGGTGCGTAATGTAATTAACAACTACATCCTTAGACATAGCATCAATGTTTTATCCCTAGTGGCAACAGCACAACACAACCTTAGAACTTTCTGTCACTGTCCCAGGTGTCAATGCAGGCATGAACCCACTATCGAGCATAAGTACTCCCTCTTGGAGTTACAAGCATCTACTTGGCCAGAGCATCTACTAGTAACGAAAAGCATGCAAGATCATAAACAACACGTAGATATAACTTTGATAATCAACATAACAAGTATTCTCTATTCATCGGATCCCAACAAACGCAACATATAGAATTACAGATAGATGATCTTGATCATGTTAGGCAGCTCACAAGATCCGACAATGATAGCACAATGGGGAGAAGACAACCATCTAGCTACAGCTATGGACCCATAGTCCAGGGGTAGACTACTCACTCATCACTCCGGAGGCGACCATGGCGGTGTAGAGTCCTCCGGGAGATGATTCCCCTCTCCGGCAGGGTGCCGGAGGCGATCTCCTGGATCCCCCGAGATGGGATCGGCGGTGGCGGCGTCTCAGTAAGGTTTTCCGTATCGTGGCTCTCGGTACTGGGGGTTTCGTCACGGAGGCTATTTGTAGGCGGAAGGGCAGGTCAAGTGGCGGCACGGGGGGCCCACACCATAGGCCGGCGCGGCCAGGGGTGGGGCCGCGCCGCCCTAGGGTTTGGCCACCCTGTGGCCCCTCTTCGTCTCTCCTTCGGACTTCTGGAAGCTTCGTGGAAAAATAGGCCCCTAGGCTTTGATTTCGTCCAATTCCGAGAATATTTCGTTACTAGGATTTCTGAAACCAAAAACAGCAGAAAACAGCAACTGGCACTTCGGCATCTTGTTAATAGGTTAGTTCCAGAAAATGCACGAATATGACATAAAGTGTGCATAAAACATGTAGATAACATCAATAATGTGGCATGGATCATAAGAAATTATCGATACGTCGGAGACGTATCAACACTCCTCCCAACCTTTTCTTTCTCAAGCCATAGCTAACCGAATCCTCGGGTGCCTTCCAACAATCTCATACCATGGAGGAGTGTCTATTTGCAAAATTAAGTTGCTTACTGATGAATCAGAGCAAAACATGTGAAGAGAATTATTAATGCAAGTTAATTAATCGGGGCTGGGAACCCCATTGCCAGCTCTTTTTGCAAGATTATTGGATAAGCGGATGAAGCCACTAGTCCATTGTGAAAGTCTGTCAGAAGTAAATGACAAGATCGAAAGATAAAACACCACATACTTCCTCATGAGCTATAAAACATTGACACAAATAAGAGATAATAGCTTTTGAATTGTTTAAAGGTAGCACATGAGCAATTTACTTTGGAATGGCGGAGAAATACCATGTAGTAGGTAGGTATGGTGGACACAAATGGCATAGTGGTTGGCTCAAGGATTTTGGATGCATGAGAAGTATTCCCTCTCGATACAAGGTTTAGGCTAGCAAGGTTATTTGAAACAAACACAAGGATGAACCGG
Organism: Lolium perenne; assembly: GCF_019359855.2. Classification (NCBI taxonomy): domain Eukaryota; kingdom Viridiplantae; phylum Streptophyta; class Magnoliopsida; order Poales; family Poaceae; genus Lolium; species Lolium perenne. The sequence continues at coordinate 26,128,772 of NC_067246.2, read as the reverse complement.
TGCAGCAAAACTTACATAAAAGACATATTGTAAACATTATAAGACTCTACACCGTCTTCCTTGTTGTTCAAAACTCAATACTAGAAATTATCTAGACTTTAGAGAGACCAAATATGCAAACCAAATTTTAGCAAGCTCTATGTATTTCTTCATTAATGGGTGCAAAGTATATGATGCAAGAGCTTAAACATGAGCACAACAATTGCCAAGTATCAAATTATTCAAGACATTTTAGAATTACTACATGTAGCATTTCCCGATTCCAACCATATAACAATTTAACGAAGAAGATTCAACCTTCGCCATGAATACTATGAGTAAAGCCTAAGGACATATTTGTCCATATGCAACAGCGGAGCGTGTCTCTCTCCCACACAATGAATGCTAGGATCCAACTTTACTCAAACAAAACAAAAACTAAAGCAAACAGACGCTCCAAGCAAAGCACATAAGATGTGACTGAATAAAAATATAGTTTCAGGGGAGGAACCTGATGATGTTGTCGATGAAGAAGGGGATGCCTTGGGCATCCCCAAGCTTAGACGCTTGAGTCTTCTTAAAATATGCAGGGGTGAACCACCGGGGCATCCCCAAGCTTAGAGCTTTCACTCCTCTTGATCATAGTATATCATACTCCTCTCTTGACCCTTGAAAACTTCCTTCACACCAAACTTCAAGCAAACTCATTAAAGGGTTAGTGCACAATCAAAAATTCACATGTTCAGAGGTGACACAATCATTCTTAACACTTCTGAACATTGCACAAAGCTACTGGACATTAATGGATCAAAGAAATTCATCCAACACAGCAAAAGAGGCAATGCGAAATAAAAGGCAGAATCTGTCAAAAACAGAATAGTCCGTAAAGACGAACCTAGAAGGGGCACTTAACTTGCTCAAACGGAAAAACTCAAAACTAATGAAAGTTGCGTACATATCTGAGGA